>NW_022145603.1:6600917-7064736 GCF_000002235.5 Strongylocentrotus purpuratus
TTTGGCCATTACATGAAGTGGGTTTATTGATTGTAGACAAATGCTCATGTACCCTTTTAGCTCATGTTATTATGTTATTACCAGAGAAGCAATTAAACGGGTTTCCTTGCCTAATTTGAATATTAGGACGCTAGCGTTTAAATTTTACAGACGGGACATACATGACATATTCATAATTCCTGCAAAGTTCTACAGAATCCGATGTTGGCTGCAAACGGGATATGGTATCCCTAAAGTAGACCGAATGATTAAAGGCCTTGGAGACGAAACTGAGTCATTGTAATTATTCAGCCTCACAAGCAGTCACATCGACATTTTCAATTATCTTTTAAAATCCAAAACTCTTGCTCCCTATTCTAGAAATGTATCGATAGCAAACTGGTGTTGTGCCCTAAAGATGAAAATCGATAAGATCGTACCTCTTTTAAACCCATTAGCAACTAGAGATTTTGTATAATTGGCCTATTACTCACAGGAAGATGTTTCAATATTGCTCTCATTTTTACATTGTTCTAAACAATATTAAACAGGCGCTATTTTTCTATGCAGAATCATTCTGTAGACATCGTAAGGATTATGCACGTATAACATTATCACGGTAGACCCAAGAACAGATACTATAGCGCGTTAAAAACGGACGAAAACGGACGGGCAGTTTCGGGCGGTTCCATGAGTAAAAGGAGGGGAGATTCGGGCGGTTAAGTTGCTAATGGGTTAAGAAAGGGAACACACAATATATTGATTATTATCGCACTATGTCTCTTTCGACATCCCTCTTCAAAGTAATCGAAATTAATTCAATCCCGAACTATGATTATTTTCATTTAACTTGATTTTAATACTCCACCTAACAAACAAATCGGCTACGGACAAAAGCGCTCAAAAACACATGTATTACTTACGTTATTAGATTACAGCTCATGCCATTGACAATTTGTCAAATACCGTCAGAATTTTCCTATACTTCTCGAAGGCCTTCAATGCTATCAATCATAATGCTTAATTGCATAAATTATCCCATTATGGGATTTGAGGGAAGGCCTTGAAGTGGTCTAGAAATTATCTCACTGACAGAAAATGATTTGTTAATATAAATGTTCAAAATGATTACTTAGACTAGCCGAGAAATGGTTAGATTGTGTAAAGAATGATGTGCTACTAGATGGGATCCCTCACAGAAGCGACCAGAACGTCACAAGATAGGAAGATCTGGCTTGAGGTCATGAAGCAGAAGCCAAAGCACATCTCCCAGATGGTGTGAAAGGCTTAGGTCAAGGTCAAAGGTTCCTGAAAGTTCCCTGTTAGTTGCTTTGTTATTTATTATGTTATATTAGATTGACTTCCAAAATTAATCTGATATTCTGTTATTAATATTCTTTGCCGATGACTCAAACATTTTCTTCTCACATCGCACCCCTCAAATTCTCCTCGAATATATTTGAATATTAAAATGGAACTATTCCAAGCTTAGATAAATGTAAACAGATTATATTTGAATGTTAACTATTAAAGACTCATCATTTTGATCAATTGCGGTATTCTAACCTTAGGAAATGGAAGCAAAACCCAAATAAAAATTCCTATTTAAAAACAAACCGTAAGAAATATTGATCATGCTGGATTTTGTTCGCATACTAGCAATTTTTTTTTTTTATTATAAGAACAAACTCTGACGAATTTCAGATATATATATATATATATAAATATATATACATGTACAACTTAGGGATTTTCAACAATCTATATATAAACTACCAGCGAATGTTTCAGCACCAATGCTATCCACTCATATCCCATGCAAAAGTTACTCCTTCCATTTCCCCCTAAACTCGTACAATATTTGCTAAAACTATTACTTTTCAGGTCCAGAGTATTAGAACAAACTCCTAACTGAAATCTCTGAATCTATCTCATTATTTGTATTTAAAAGGAAACTGCATTTTCTCCTCTCAAACAACTATTGCTTTACAGGCAGAAACATCAGTATAATGCTTCTAGCGTGCCAATAATTTATCTTTAAAGAAACATTTTCAATGGGATAATTTCAATTATTCCCCTTCGGCGAAGCGAGTTGCTGTGCCCCAGTAGCCCCGGCTCATTGTTTCTTGCTGGTTCAGAATAATAGCCTGACTGATGAAGTGGTGGTGGTAGTGTTTGGTGTGTGTTCTGCATGCGGAGGCAGTGACTTGTCGCGAGGGGTTCCGTTCATAATGTTTGTCGGAGTGAGGGCTTTTAGTGCATTTTTCTTTTGTTGTTAAACACCAAACGACTGACATTTGGATCCCGTCAGTTCAACGCGACTACATTATTGTTATTTTTCTGATCTTGTGGTTGTTCAAGTTATTGCCAAGGACTACATGTAATGAAGTAATTTTTTACACTATTATAATAAAAGTGACATTGTCCTTTCCTGGTAATAAGAATGATATTTCACGTTTCTTGTTGATGCTCATTACATATTTAGATTTAACGTAATTTTCATTTAATTTGTTTTGTACAGCGTACAGTATGGGTATACCAGCGCTATATAAATCTTAGATATCATTATTATTATTATTATTGTTATTATTGTTATGATTTTGTTTTACTACGATTGACAATAAATGCTCATTCCCTCTATTTTCAAAGGCTGTAAATATTGCATTATTTTTCTTAGTTCAGTCTTTAAATGTAATGCATTCGATCTAATTGATATAAGGAACCTACCTTTTGTTTTTGTCTCGTTTAATAGAGTGCACGCTTATTTTTATATTCATTTTTTGAAGAAAAAATGCAAAATATATGATATAATTATGTAAAATATGAAACAATAAACTGAAGCTAAAAAAAATTTGTTGACAACTTTATAAATCATTTACAAACGTTTATAAAACATACAGTAATAAACTAAATCATTCGTACCCATTGTAAACAAATATTTGAACTAATGATTGTAATATAAGAATGAAGGGTAGACTGGTTGAATTATGGTAGTTATTGAATACTTTAACATGTAAGCTTTGACGTGGTACATTCTCAAGAAAGAAACATTGGGACAAATCAGTATCACATACTTAAAACAATACTAAACCTGGTAAAGGGTATGACTTATTTCTTCGTTAACTGTACTATATTTAATAAATATCCGCCATTTAAAAAAAGGCCAAGTCCGTGGCTTATGAACACCCACAATCTGTTCGTTTTGTTTTTTTAATTGTGTAGCTCAATCTCAATCCCCTACCTGCTGCACACCAAGTCCGCAAGCTCAGCCTGGCCAAATTACCCCCCCCCCTCCCACCCATAATCTGTCCGTTTGTGTTAATCGAACATCGCGATCTCAATCCCCTACCACATGCACGCTGAAGATGGCGTACGCCCAGCCTGGCCAACCTTGGCTTGCAGTAAATAGGGGGAGATTGGATTGGCGGTCTTACCTGATACTCTGACTGTTTGGACACCAATCAGTATCCCAACGATTGCTGCAAATAGCTTCAGTATGGACCCCATATTTGAGGGCATCCTTCCTCCACCAGAGGCAATTCCACAGACTCCTACATGAACAGAAAATGATGGTAACTATGTAATATAAAATGTTTCATTGCTTTATGGGTGGGGAGAGACATATATGATGTTCAATTTCTAAAATGACTTGATTTTTTAGAGTCACCCACATTTTATTAATAATAATAATACAGTATTTATAAAGCAAATAATAAACAACAAATTCTGTATTCGCTGTACATGCATTAAATGACGAGAAATATAATCACGTAAAAGGATTCAACAAAGAGAAATATTCAAATCTTAGTAAATAACATAATAAAAAGAGGGCTAACATGGTCAAAACAAATAACGTAAGTAAGGCAAAAGAGGTGCATTTTTAGGAAAGATTTGAACGTTGCAGAACGTTCATAATCAAGATTGAGGCACTGCAATAATTTGGTATGAAGTTTAAAAGTAGACATCAGCATTAAAGATGACACCAAGTACACAGTTGTAAACGTTTCAGTAAGAAGTCATGGGTTAACAAAAACAACCTTTCCCTCAATAGAATACCTAAAATAAAAAAATACCCAACATTGGTAGCTTATGATGAAAATGTTATAATCAACTTTACCTTGAAACCTATTTCATAATACTAGATTTCTTCTCAATTTCTTTTTTCTGAAACATTTAAGGCGACCAAGCAAGCAAGCCATAAATAAGAGTCTTTTCTGCTTGTTAGTGCACTTTTGCAGGTTTTTATTGAGGCTTATAACCTAAATATTCTCCATTGTCAATAATTATAGGATTTCCCGGCCAAATTCGCGTGTTTGTCATTCGAATTCATTTACTTTGCATTTAAGTTAGCGCAGATCGGCTTTGCCATGCTAATTATCATTCAATTTTCCAGCTTTTGTATTTAATTTAGGATTTTGGTCGAAGGTTTCATAGATCTGTCATTCAATTAAGAAACTGCTCAATTAGCATTCAAATTAATATTCACTTGTCGAAGCGTAATTTTTATCATTCAAATTAACACCTGTCATTCGTATTCGTAATATTTTTATTCATGTTAGGAATGTAAGGGGGAAGAATTGCAACAAACTTTTGCAGTTTTTAAATAATGCAGTTAAAATGCATGATTTGCCATTGGGGTCTAAGCTGTTATTCCATTTATATATTTTCAGGACAATGCAGATGGGTGTAGTCAGACATAAAGTAAAGAAGGGGCGAAATCAAGGGATATGGCATTTCTGCACGAACTTGTTCAATCATATACCCGGGAAAGGTGGGGGTACCCTCAATCGGGTCAATGTCGCTATTCATAAGGACCGCTATTCATAAGGTCCGCTATTCATAAGGTCCATTATTCATAAGGACCGCTATTCATAAGGTCCGCTTTTCATAATTGGAGAAAAGGGTCATTATTCATAAGGGTCATTATTCTTAAGGACCGCTATTCATAATCAAAGAAGAAGGTCGGTATTCATAATATTAGAAGAGGGTCGCTATTCATAATAGGAAATCGGGGTCGTTATTCATAAGGGTCCCTATTCATAATATTACAAAAGGGTCGGTATTCATAACACAGAAAGAGGGTCGCTATTCATAATACGAAATGAGGGTCGCTATTCATAATACAAAATGAGGGTCGCTATTCATAATGCAAAATGAGGGTCGTTATTCATAAGGGTTATTATTCATAAGGGTCATTATTCATAATAAGAAATGAGGGTCGCTATTTATAATAAGAAATGAGGGTCGCTATTCATAATAGAAGAAGGGGGTCGCTATTCATAATAGAAGAAGAGGGTCGCTATTCATAATAGGAGAAGAGGGTCGCTATTCATAATAGGAGAAGAGGGTCGCTATTCATAATGCAAAATGAGGGTCGTTATTCATAAGGGTTATTATTCATAAGGGTCATTATTCATAATAAGAAATGAGGGTCGCTATTCATAATAAGAAATGAGGGTCGCTATTCATAATAGAAGAAAGGGGTCGCTATTCATAATAGAAGAAGAGGGTCGCTATTCATAATAGGAGAAGAGGGTCGCTATTCATAATAGAAGAAGAGGGTCGCTATTCATAATAGGAGAAGAGGGTCGCTATTCATAATAGGAGTAGAGGGTCGCTATTCATAAAAAGAAATGAGGGTCGCTATTCATAATAGGAGAAGAGGATCGCTATTCATAATAGAAGAAGAGGGTCGCTATTCATAATAGGAGTAGAGGGTCGCTATTCATAATAAGAAATGAGGGTCGCTATTCATAATATAAGAAGAGGGTCGCTATTCATAAAAAGAGAAGAGGGTCGCTATTCATAATAGGAGTAGAGGGTCGCTATTCATAATAAGAAATGAGGGTCGCTATTCATAATAGGAGAAGAGGGTCGCTATTCATAATAGAAGAAGAGGGTCGCTATTCATAATAGGAGAATAGGGTCGCTATTCATAAAAGGAGAAGAGGGTCGCTATTCATAATAGATGAAGAGGGTCGCTATTCATTATAGGAGTAGAGGGTCGCTATTCATAATAAGAAATGAGGGTCGCTATTCATAATAAGAAATGAGGGTCGCTATTCATAATAGAAGAAGAGGGTCGCTATTCATAATAGGAGAAGAGGGTCGCTATTCATAATAGGAGTAGGGGGTCGCTATTCATAATAAGAAATAAGGGTCGCTATTCATGATATTAAATGAGGGTTGCCATTCATAATACGAAATGAGGGTCGCTATTCATAATAAGAAATGAGGGTCGCTATTCATAATAGGAGTAGACGGTCGCTATTCATGATACGAAATGAGGTTAGCTATTCATAATACGCCCCCCCCCCCCTCGGCTACGTTTCTGGTCCTGTAGGGGGGGGGGGGCGATATATAGCCCTGAATAGTTGTCTCTTTTTAAAGTAATTATATTTTATCTGTTATCTTTGATAATTATATAGAGCCAACCCCCGCTCATGTGGTGACGAAAAAAAAGTAAAACATAACACACATGTAATCCTATCGTAAATTTTCCTCCTTGTTGGAAATCTTGCCCCACCACCCTGCCCCCGACTGATCTTATCCAGGCTACGCCACTGAGATATTAAGTACGCCAAGCAGGCCCATTATCCATTTTAGCTTGCTATTTAAGAAACTAGTAATTGTTTATACGACAATAATGTTTTTGTAGAAAGTAATTTTTATTAGGACTTATGGACCTACAAATTACTGAGCGGAATTGGACCTGACAATTGGACCTAAGCCCAGTATCTACCGATCCCCCGAGCCCCCCCCCCCCCCATCAGTACGCCCCGGCGCGGATACAGAATTTTCCAATGGGGGGGGGGGGACGGAAATTTGAAAAATGCGCAGACCGTTTTTTCAACTCAACATACCAATACTGACAAGGTCATATTAGAAGCACGATACGGGTACCTAGAAGCAGGAACAATTTTGGAAAGGGGTGCAAGCTCACTTCACGTCTCTTGTCCGATATCAACATTCCCCGTTTTTAAGATATACATTTTTTGACATTTTCATCTGGGGGGGGGGGGGCTAAAGCCTCTTGCCCGATAATTTTCTAGTTTACAATTCTGCTTGTGAGCGAAACGAGCGAGCAAAAATTTGAGCATTATATGTTTTTTGTGAAAGTGTTATTTATCACCAAGATAAACGAGAAAAGATATCAAAAATTCATATTCGGGCAGCTTGCTGTCCCCCCCCCCTCCCCTCCCCCACACATTACGCGCGAAAGCTTTGAACTTTCATTAATTATTAGAAAAAGAAGACGATTTATTGTACCATTCTCTACTCTTAATCCTTGTCTGAATTCAGTTTTCCCCCTCGCTTTTACCTTTCATTAATTATTAGAGAAAAATTACGATTTGTTGTACCGTTCTCGACTCTTAATAATTGTCTGAATTCTATTCCCCCCTCTTGCGCAAAGCGCGTAAGCTTTGACCTTTCATTGTTTAATGCAATTATTAGAGAAAGAAGATGATTCGTTGTTCCATTCTCGACTCTTAATCCTTGTCTGAATTCAGTTTCCCCCCTCCCGCGCAAAACGTGGAAGCTTTGATGTTTCATTAAATTATTAGAGAAAGAAGAGGATTTGAAGAGAAAGTTTCGTATTATGAATAGCGACCCTCTTCCCCTTTTATGAATAGCGACCCCTTACTCCTATTATCAATAGCGACCCTCATTTCATATTATGAATAGCGACCCTCTTCTCCTATTATGAATAGCGACCCTCTTCTCCTATTATGTATAGCGACCATCTACTCCTATTATGAATAGCGACCCTCTTCTCCTATTATGAATAGCGACCCTCTTCTCCTATTATGAATAGCGACCCTCTTCTCCTATTATGAATAGCGACCCTCTTCTCCTATTATGAATAGCGACCCTCATTTCCTATTATGAATAGCGACCCTCTTCTCCTATTATGAATAGCGACCCTCTTCTCCTATTATGAATAGCGACCCTCTTCTCCTATTATGAATAGCGAACCTCATTTCGTATTATGAATAGCGACCCTCTTCTCCAATATGAATAGCGACCCTCTTCTCCTTTTATGAATAGCGACCCTCTTCTCCTATTATGAATAGCGACCCTCTTCTCCTATTATGAATAGCGACCCTCTTCTCTTATTATGAATAGCGACCCTCATTTCCTATTATGAATAGCGACCCTCTTCTCCTATTATGAATAGCGACCCTCTTCTCCTATTATGAATAGCGAACCTCATTTCCTATTATGAATAGCGACCCTCTTCTCCTATTATGAATAGCGATCCTCTTCTCCTATTATGAATAGCGACCCTCATTTCGTATTATGAATAGCGACCCTCTTCTCCTATTATGAATAGCGACCCTCATTTCGTATTATGAATAGCGACCCTCTTCTCCTATTATGAATAGCGACCCTCTTCTCCTATTATGTATAGCGACCATCTACTCCTATTATGAATAGCGACCCTCTTTTCCTATTATGAATAGCGACCCTCTTCTCCTATTATGAATAGCGACCCTCATTTCCTATTATGAATAGCGACCCTCTTCTCCTATTATGAATAGCGACCCTCTTCTCCTATTATGAATAGCGACCCTCTTCTCCTATTATGAATAGCGACCCTCTTCTCCTATTATGAATAGCGACCCTCATTTCCTATTATGAATAGCGACCCTCTTCTCCTATTATGAATAGCGACCCTCTTCTCCTATTATGAATAGCGACCCTCTTCTCCTATTATGAATAGCGAACCTCATTTCGTATTATGAATAGCGACCCTCTTCTCCTATTATGAATAGCGACCCTCTTCTCCATTATGAATAGCGACCCTCTTCTCCTATTATGAATAGCGACCCTCTTCTCCTATTATGAATAGCGACCCTCTTCTCTTATTATGAATAGCGACCGTCATTTCCTATTATGAATAGCGACCCTCTTCTCCTATTATGAATAGCGACCCTCTTCTCCTATTATGAATAGCGAACCTCATTTCCTATTATGAATAGCGACCCTCTTCTCCTATTATGAACAGCGACCCTCTTCTCCAATTATGAATAGCGACCCTCATTTCGTATTATGAATAGCGACCCTCTTCCCGTGTTATGAATAGCGACCCTTATAAGTAATGAACCTTATTTCGTATTATGAATAGCGACCCTCTCGTCGTATTATGAATAGCGACCCTGATTTCATATTATGAATAGCGGTCCTTACGATTAATGACCCTTAATATGAATTATGAATAGCGACCCTCATCTCACGTTATGAATAGCGGTCCTTATGATTAACGAACCTTATTTCATTATGAATAGTGACCCTCTTTTGCCATTATGAATAGCGGACCCGGAAGTACGGGAATTTACACGTTATGAATAGCGGTCCTTATGAATAGCGAATAGACCCCCCTCAATCGCCCCCCCCCCCCCTTTTTTTTTTTTTTTTTTTTTTTTTTTTTTTTTTTTTTACTACAGACCCGGAATTTTACAAAAGTAATTCATATCGTCTCTTATACCCAGCAAACCCCTCTGTTTTCCTTAAAGAGTTTCATAGTTTGCTTGCGCGCCAGCGGATCGATGGCTAAAGACATGGCTAAATAATGAATCATGTTCAAATTGTTGACTTTAGTCCCTACCCCAGTCAAAATATTGTTCCCTTCTTCCATAATGAAATTATGAAGAAATTATGATAAATTTATGATGAAACATAAGACAAACAACTTCCTTTCATGAACATTTACAAATATACTGAGACCATCAGGTCCGTAGATGCAAGTCGTTATTTTCTTCTTAACAATCAAACTTAAATGCTGATGAATATCAGATAAATCTAATAAGTATAAGTGTATCAATGCAAGAAAATGAAATATGATGAAATACAATCCAATACAATACAATAAAAAACAATCTTGAAAGTAAAAGAATGAGCTTTAAAAAGTGTGTAATAAACGAGAAATGTATAATGACCATCAATTTAAGTGCACAAAGTGCTAATTTGAATGCTACAAATGAATTAGAATGCTAAAAGTACACCGTAGCGTTGTCAGAAAATCGTGTTGCGCCAAATCGAATCACCAAATAGCGAAAGAAGCACAATGTTCGTTAATTTGAACATACGTAGATTCTAACGAAAATTCCATAGATTTGAAAACTAGAAAAGGGAGTATAAACCCGAGATATACCTGACTGCACTAAAACCGTCGAATTTGAACGCAAGACAAATTAATTTGAATGACAAACTCACGAATTTGGCCGGGAAATCCTATATTATGTAACTACGGGACAAACTGATATCCCGCGACGGATCGACACGGAACGCGGGACAAAATGGACGACAAATGTGACAATCCCAACAAATACGGGACGTCTGGTGAAAGAAATCCCTTAACAGGGACCTAACTCGGCGACCTGTTGGTAAGGTCCGATTGGAACCAGGAGAGGAAATTATCGAGTAGGAAAAAAAAAGGCGATTTGCTAGCTTATGTGAAAGATTTATATGCCCACCAGGTCAAAGGTAGACAAAAGTTCAAACATTCACAGGAAGACAGCTTGTCTGTTATAAAGGGCACATAGCTTGTCATTCGGCATTAGAATATAAGTGCAGTCTTGGTAGAAATATGGTAGTCAGTATGAGGACTGCATATGGTTAAGCAAATCAATGTGGTTTAGAAATGTAGATACCTGTTTAAAACTAGCCTTTTCAATACATTTTCCAAGATATTCTATACTAGAAACAGGTCAATAAGTACTTTAATAACTTCTGTCAAGACAGAATTTCTTCAATAACGGAGTTATAACAGAAGATATTAGTGGCTCTGGAAATCACACCAATCACACCAAACAGACAATCATAGATTCAGAATGCAAAATAGTACTACAGTGTATAGATAGATCTGACAAATGTCTCCTATAACCAGTCAAGTAGGCTTGCTATATCAACATCAAGCTTTTGAATTAGATTTCAAAATCGTAAATTTTGTAAAGACATTTTCACTCAGAGGATCAAACTGAGCGAGTTGGAGTCAGGTTTATTTGTATTTAAGGATTCACTTGATACATTAGTTTAGTTAAAACTGTGCTCTCGAAATCATCCCTTATTATAGTTACCTTACTGAAGAAAATGAACATACAGGAAGAAAAAAAGTTACTACTGGCAGTTAGCAATCTATTATCAGTCTTATGCAGGTCCCTGGCTTTATATAATGAAAGTCTGTTACGATAACATTCTTTCTTGACAGAAGCAATAATATCACAGGCATCCCGCTGACATTCTGTGTCGCAGGATGATGCTAAGATTATCTAGGAAACTGCAACCCCCATCCTCCATCGATTATACTCCCGTAATATCCTCTTCATGAAGTAAATTTCGGTCTCTATAAAACTGCTGCCAGCAGAATTTCACCATCACCATCGCAAACAATTTTTGAAAACAAGTCCGAAACCGGTTTAAAGATTTCATTAAGTGCAGCCTAAATGATGTAGAAAGTTAAAACCCTATGTCGACTTAATAAAGTTGAAGTAAAACTGGACTACACTCGAGAGACAGAGTAATAAAAGGCAGATTTGAGGAGCTCAGTGATTTGGGGGTTTAACTCCAACCGAATTTTAAGTTAAAGTTCCGAATATGGTAATTAATTTCAATTCAAGGCTTTATTCCAGACTCAGCTGCAAAGCAGAGGTTAAAACAATGAACAAGAATAAGAAGGGATCATATCATTAAAAACTGACATATTTAAATGTATATAATAATTGAAGAGTTTAATTCCAAAAGAAGCTAAATCCACTTTTGATGAAAATAAAGTTTTTGAAATCAGAACATTATTCACTTAAGTACCCGTCTATCAACAAAATTATTTACCTAAATTTTGGGATAAATTTTGCGCCTTCTAATATTACTTTTATAAAGACGCCTGTAAAAAATCTGGTAAACAATTTTTTTTCTCCGAAGTTACACAAATGGATTAAGCTCCTTTTGAATTAAACTCTTCTATAAACAATGAACTTAAAAAGAGAAGAACACATATGGATATACGAGAACCAAAATTAACTACTTTACTCAACCTCTGCCGACTGTGACAGTAAAGCTATGGTCACAATTCAGAGCGGCGACCGACCGATTAGTGACACCGAGCGTACTTTGGGTGGCGAGTGAAAATGAGCAGGCGCCGCCCGAATTTTAACTCCGCGCTAGAACTTCAGCAGCGACCGAGCGATGCCCTAAAAACATGCGGTGCCTGGCCGGCCGCCGCTTGGCGCCCTGGCGAAATTGGCCTAAAACTCACCGCCCGGCCGCCGAGCAGGCTACTTTTGGGTGACCATTTTGTGACCATAGCTTAAGCTTCATAACCAAAACTTGTACTTCTATTAATGGGTTAACCAACATGTCAACAATCATATTTTCTAAAGTGTCAATTCTCTGAATAAACTTGAAAATTAGATTTCTTACAACAGCTTGACATGCATGTATATTCACATCTGCAAACATTTTACTTGCACTAGAGTGCATAGGTATTCGTAAAATAATCCCCATATCATCATTATAGGGTACCGTGAGTTTATTTATACTGCTCTTTTTATACCTACTCCTAATATGTGCGGTATTTAACGGTGCATAAGCTCAAAATAATTCAACCTTATCTCTACGAGAGCACATATGAAACTTTCTGCACAATGTCGTACCCTGTGCATGAAGTTTACGACACCGTCTACAAATATCTATATCATCACACAGGTCCTTAGTAGGATATTGACCTAGGTACTTAGCCTCTTCAAAAACGACAAGTCTAGCACTACACAAATACAAATCTGGAAATACCAACTTACAATGTTCTTTATAATTCACAATCATAACGTGAATCTTTCGCATTATATTTAACTTTAACATCATTGTCTATACCAAACTGAGAACAAACATTAAGCAAGCTCTGTGATACTGTAGTTGATAGACTAAAAATAACAAGATAATCAGCATACATTAATGATTAACGCACAATGTGCACCATCTCCACTCCCTAGGTACTATCAACAAAACAGCCAGTACCATAGTTCTTCAATTTTACAGATAAATCATCCATATACAAATGAAATAAGCATGGAGACGATATACCTCCTTTCCGGACACCATTACCAGAGTGAAAGGTGCCAGAAAGACAGTTACTCCATCTCACTACAGTCCGGTGACCATACCAATGTATAAATGTTGTAATGAAATAAAGGGGAATGCCCCTGTTACTTATTTTCTTGAATAACAATCCATGATTCACTCTATCAAATGCTTTGGAGGCATCAAGAAAACACAACAATATTGAGGAGTTTCTCCTTCGATAACTAGAAATAATCACTTTTAGAGCAAAAATACAATTATGCTTCGCCCAAAAGCCGGACTGATAATCATTCATAGAAATAATTTTAACAAAAGTTCTAACCTAGACAATAATAATTTCTCCAATACTTTAGGAAGTACAGTGGCCAATGCAATTGGTCTATAATTGTCCTTACTGGAAATAGGACCAGCTTTGTCTTTAATACTGGAACCAAGATGACATATATCATCCTATCTGGCAAAATACACTGAATTAGAAAACCAGAAAAACATACATACATCTATACCTCATGACTTATTGTCGTCTAACTGCCTGGTAACTCATTTAATTTCCTCTGGGGCAAAAGTATGTTAACGAGATACAACCCAATATTTTATAATATTAATTATATGAAAATAAGTTATATCTTTGTAAATTCAACATAGTAATAATAATAATAATATTGGATATTTATATGGCTCACATATCCACCCTGCAAGGTGCTCAAAGCGCTCCAATATTACCCCGGCTCTGCTAGGCTACCGATTCCGGTGCTCACAGCATTCAATAAATTCCTTCCTACCGGTCCCCGTTTACTTCACCTGGGTGGAGTGTGGCAAATGTAGATCAATGTCTCGCCAAAGAACATTAGTGCCGCAGCGGGATTCGAACCGCGGACCTTGTGATCGACAGTCCAGCGACGTATCCACTCGTCCACGACACCTCTTTGCACTTTTTGTATTTATATGATGAAGTTTTTGAAGGAGAATTTTCCTGCACCAGAAGGCTAGCCTGACTAAATAAGACTTAAGGATTAACTATATAACAATTAACAGATACTCTTTGCGTTTTGGTATTAAAAAGCACTGCTGTACTTTAAACGTATATTCTATATCAAGCAGGTGAGGTGTCTTACCTTATAGAAAAGTACACTCCTGATAACGTCCAATTCCTCACAAAATTGAAAATAACTGAGAGATGCAAAGAAAGTAAGTCCAAGCCCGAGGTAAGCTGAATTTAAACTGACACTGATCAGCTAACCAGGCTATCACCCCTCAACGCGCGTTTGTGGTTCGGCGACTCTGAACCAAAAACATGGGGCGGAGCTTCTTCATCAGACGAACGTTGATTGGACGAATATTGTTGAGATTTGTCTGTTTCACGTGCCGTTGAATACAGCTACCAACACATCTTTTCGAACGTGCGGATGAATCTCCTGCTGTGGGTGTGTCATTGAGGACCAGTAATCTGGACCACAAACGAATATTGTATACAGTGCGTCCCAGAAAAAAAAACGAAACCGAGAATTATCAATGTTTTATCATATCTTACCAGAAAGTCATTTGGCGGACAGTATCTGAATTTGAAAGAGAAAATCACATTTCTAGAAAGCTTAGTTTATGACCACCTTTCATATGACACCTCAATCAGGAAAAGGGAGCAAGGAATAAAAGAGTTTTGTTTGTTTAAAGTGATGCTTGCAAATGACTTTTTGGTTTCCTCTCTTTAAATTGATTTTAATCACTCATGCACGAAATATGCATCATATGAGTTGCATCAAAAGAAAGAGGAGGATTCAAGCTTTAAAAATATAATTTATTAATTATTATTGTGATTAATTTATGATCAAAACATCAACAATTATCGGTTTCGTTTTTTTCTGGGACGCACTGTATAACCGGAGATATATCTTTGATGTAATTTGTTTCGGTCACAAACCTTATTCTTTCCATATAACAGCAGAAATCAACTTCCAACGACTGACATAAGTAGATGGGTGTAACAGTCCAGTCCCACCAGCGACACATAACCAAGACTGACACCAAACCGACAACAGAAATTTACAACCAATTACATTACCCCCGAATGGTCATGAATTGGTTTGTCTGATTCGGAGTGAAGTATTTTTTGGCAGTGTGACTGAGGTATAGCCACATGTTATTATTCTGAAGCCTCCTTTCAACGAGGTGAAGGTTGCTGTGCTTTAGATGGGAATTCATGGCCTGCACCTAGTATTGAATTTGATGAATAGAGGATAATACAAAAGAAAATAACCAAATCTCTACAAAAAATCTTTCTTTTCATTAACTAGTGCGCAATATTGCGCTCAACGCACAACGCCTAACCGAAATTGTTCACACTGAAAGCAAGACAAATAAATGCTGAAAATGACGAAGTCCTTCACTCGCTGACGTAAATAAGTCTACCCTTTTTTTAAGTCACACATCATTCTTAAAGTTCAAAATGAATAGTATTAAACTGAACCACTAAGCAGGTATAAGGTTCACAATTTCGTTATGTAAGCTGTAAACTTTTGCTTGTTAAAAATGATGTTTTAATCGTCTTTGGCTGCATACCCTATTACGATAGCGATCAACCTTCTTCTAAAATCGTTGAAAACGGTCTTTAAACACTGAAACAAAAATCTGTTTTTTCATCTAATATAAAGGCTACCTTGGTAAGGTAACTAACGATTTTATCATATAAGAAAAATAGTCAGGATAATGAAAATGTTTTCTCACTTAAAGGTACTATGTCCCATTTGCAGGCCAAAATAATCAAAAGATTTAATTCCAACGGCATTTGAAAGACAATACTAATTTAGAACTTTCCTAAAAAAGAGGGGCTTGAAAATGTCTTCAAAGTAGGAAAATAACGACTATTAGTTGTCAAATCGACTTAGGAGCTATATAGCCAGTAAGTAGTAGTCTGATTTCTCAGACCATTGTATGGAATGGTCGTACGTTTTATGCTGCGCAAAGATTCAATCAGTTTAATTTTGGCCATTACAAGAAGTGGGTTATTGATGTAGACAAATGCTCATGTACCCTTTCCAGCTCATTTGATGTATGTTATTACCAAAGATGATGAAAGCCGGTCAGTCACTCAACAGTGTCCGACAGTGAAGTCTAGAAAGTAAACAGGTTTCCTTGCATAATTTGAATATAAGGACACTCCTAAAGTTTAAATTTCACAGATAGGACATGCATGACATATTCATAATTCCTGCAAAGTTCTACAGAATTTGATTTTGGCTGCAAAAGGTATCTTTAACATGGATACTGTTATCTTTATAGAGTCCTTCAGCAAATTCCTTGAAATTACACTGTTGCCCCTAAGGTGAGAGTAACTTTTCTTACCATATTTCAGGACCTGCTTGTGACATACTGGTCCATGACTCTTCAGATTGTATTATGAGAAAATCGAAAAGATACAAACTGTATATAATTATCAAGATTAAACCAAATCGTCACAATCGATTCATGACGAGAGGTGATATGAATTTATTTTATCTTTTGGGGCAACAGTTTACTATTAACTCACCATTGCTGCTTGGTACCCATGGAATGAACGTTGTTCGACAGGAACAACAAAATGTGGACAACACCCTGCGATCTTAGGATGCAAGCAACGACCAAGTACGAATTCGCCGACATTAAAACGAGTACATGTATATGCAAAACAACACGAGTATCAATGGGATTCCGGTGAACTTAAACTTGTGAGGGTTTTTTAAATGATGTCAAGGACTCTCGCATGAAATTTCAGACCTTTTGTCGGGGAAGGCGGAGCGTCTTTCACAGTATAGGTACCCCCCCCCTCAAAAAAAAGTACTTTCTGGAGAAAAAGGGGCACCTACAAGGGAAACCTAGTTTTACAAAATATATACTATTTTGAGAAATTGGTTTATACCCCGTCATTGTGATTATAATTATCTGGGAGGATTTCATTATTTGTTTCTCCCTTTACATGTTCCAAGATACGGCTGGAGCATCATACTTTGCTATTTGGAGTGGTAGTCTTAATATTTTTGAGCGAGAGTGGAGCAAGTGATTTGTTTATTTATAAGGTTGCAGTGCGGATCCTGATAAAGGACAAACCAATGATAACATAATGACAAAACCTTTAATAAGTTACACAATGATGTTAACTTTAAATACTAGCTAGCGCAGCTATTTACTTAGGGGCACACGTTACGGTGAAAGGAAATGGGGGTGATTGTCTAAAGGAAAAAGGACAGCAAAGGAGCACGTGTCAAAGTAAAAAAATAAGAAATTACCACAGCTGCAAATAGGGACACCTCTGGCACCTGAGAAGGGACACTTATTAGAGATGGAGAAGGGCACTTATGAAAGGGGAAAAGGGGCATTTGTCAAAGGAAAAAGGGGCATTTGTCAAAGGAAGAGGGGCACTTATCCAATTTTAATAGGGGTATTTATCACATGTGAAAAGGGGCCTTCATAAAAAGGCAGAAGAGCCAAACAATTGGAAACGAAATTACACAAGAATGTAAGAATTTATATTACAAATCGTTTTGTTATAAAGACTCTGTTTGGATATTGAAGTTTTTGAACGATATGTTATTGTTGTATAACTAAACAAATCAGAAGATCATACATTGAACGCTCTAGGTGGACCTTAATGAAGAAGTGACTGAAAGTTTAAGAAACATGACGAATATCTATAGATGGAACCCATTTTGGATACAAGATTTAGTGCCATGTTGAAAAAACCTTCTGCAAGATTCTTAGTTGCCATGACCATCTTATCATCAAAAAATGTTCCAAAAGGAATGCATATTATTTGTATACAGGTATGTTTTTATATTAACATGGTACCAAAGGTAATGAGGACATGCTTTTGCAAAAGTTTCTTCTCATGTAGTTAAATCAAACACAAATGTTTTTTTCATGATTCTAGTAGAGGTGTCGTGGTTTAGTGGATACGTCACAGGTCGATGTATTAAATGGTTCGCGGTTCGAGTCCTGCCACGGTTTTGATGTCAATCGGCAAGACTTTCATCTAAATGTGCCACTCTCCACCCAAGTGTTAGATTTGTACCCGATAGTGTTGTCACAAGATATGTGCTATTTTTTAAAACTTCTATATGTGTGTTATTGTTTGAAGGATAACGTCATGGTTAATCAGAAGGAATATATATTTTAACCTAATCTATGCGTATGCGTAGTTTGCCGATAACCTATGACCGCAGCGTCATGCTTTTTGTTTTGAATCGCATATTTCGTGTCCTTAGCTTTGTATTGGTTCAGCGGTTTGCCAACGAGCAATGCAAATTAACGCAGTAGCGAATCCAGGTAAGAACGCGAAACCTCCGCCCCCTCCCCCTTATTGGCGGCGAAAAATGAAAAAAAGAAGAGAAAGAAAAAGAGAAGATATTAGTAAAGAGAAAAGAAAAAAAAAGAAAGGGAAGAGAGAGAGAGAGAGAGTGAGATAGAGAGGGAGAAAGAAAAACAGAAGAAAAAAAATAGAGAATCCGGGTGAGAAAGGGATAAAGTCAAGGAAATTACATTTAATTAGGTGACATTAATGACGCTTTAGAAACAAAACGGGGGGGGGGTGCACGTTTGAAATGCGCGTGCATGGAGGGTAGGGATGACTGACCGTGTTGTACTTTGTAGGTTGTGCAACACCGGGTCGGAATTCAATTTATTTTCAATTTTTTTTTAAGCATGCTTGTTTATGAAAAGCCGTAGTGCCTAAAAGGTTTAGTGTAAAAACACTTCTTAAAAAAGACCGCGCCAGCCCGCCCGCCCCTCCCCCCCCCCCCAAAAAAAAAGAACGCCAGAATGTTAATCAGGAAATGTTGGGGTCATTCCCGAAGGCTTGGGAGATGTTAGTGAAGAAAGGGCCGGTCATACGTAAATGGCAGTGACGATAACGATGATTGATTGATGGATTTTATTCGCCAAGCTTCCAACATACAATATATACGAAAACCAGATCAAAATTAAGTCAGCTTGAACAGGATAACCCACGGAAGTTCGAGAGTTTATTTCCAGTGGGGTCCCCGACAGGCATGTACAACATTAATAAGTTAAAATAGTAATATTTACAGAAAAAAAAGAAAGAATTATTAAAGATAATAACAACATTAAACTGATGATAGAAATGATAATAAGTACGAGAACAACAAGAAGAAGTAGAAGACGAAAAAGAGAAGGAGGAAGAAGAGGAAAATAATGATGAATATGTATGATTTCTAAAACGTACAAACACATAAGTATATACAAAATGAAACAGTATAAACCGGCAGTAGAATAACAATTTCAATCATATAACATGCCATCCGCTTCTCTTTACTGATTCTCAAGCGTTGGGTGTTCCTTTAATTTCCTCTTAAAACGAGTTAAATGTTAAAAACAGCCCCTCCGCTACTAAGGCCATCACTATTTGGTGAACAAATCGAAAAGGGCATATTGTTGATGTCTTTAGAAGTTATATACTCAACAGTCAAATTAAATTAATGGTAGAGGGGCCGTTTCACAACTCTTGATTTTCCCTTCATTTAGCATCAGCTCGTGCCAACTCGCTTGTGCTTATATTTGAACTCATATTGGTAGTAATCATGAACAGGGGCGGCGATCCTGGGCCCGATTGGGGAACAAGTCCCTCCGGAAATTTAGAAATATGGCTCGAAAGAAATATAGGGGAAAGAACGTAGATATTGGCTGTGGGGTTTTCTAGAATGTATAATTTGAGCATTCAACCTTGCAAAATCTCGTTAGGTCGCTACGCTCCCTGGCCCAATAAAAAAGATATATAATATGACCTTCGACCCACGCTCCCGACCATGATTTATTGATGGTAGTATGCTGGAATGAACTACAAAAGCCAGAGTGAATGCGCTAGTATGCGTTTTGGCCAATGCTAAGTTTGAGTCCCTTGCGTTTGCCATACTTTATTATTATCTTTTTAAAACAATTATAGGGAGTTGCCTGTGACGGGGAGGGGGGAAAAGGATTCAATCAAGTAATCCTTCGGATTTTTCGTCCTGGAGGGATCGAGTTGTCATTAATGGAGTCATGGTTTCAACCACCACCCCTGACCCAACCCATAATCTATTATGAAGAGAGGGGTTTTCTTTTAAACCGCAAGTTTTCATAATAATATTCATAGGTTGGAAACTCTTCTACACATTAGGCCTCCATTAATATCCTACTCCATGGATGAAGACCTTTCTACCATGACCTAGCCCATTTCTATCATGTAGTACTACGGGAATGTAATTGTTCTTGATTTCCAAATAAAAAAAAGGATTCATTGCAATCATGGTTGTAGCAAATGACTCAGCACGTTGGTATTTTTGGAGCGAACGAGAGTGATAAAGTCATTCATGAATATAAATATGTAAAGATATAAAGAAAGTGTTTAATATATCATGAAACACAATTTCGTAGTACCACTTGAGTTTAATTGTTCGGGAATTCCAAATAAATGGAAATTTTCATTACAATCATGGTTGTAGCACGAGCTGTTTCTTTGTTTACCCCACACGTTTTCAAATTTCATTTCATAACACCTGAAGTTAATGCAGGATGGGGTCGCAGCCTCTCTTTCCTCGGAAAGTTGAAAATTACCAATACTCGGGCAGCGAGACATTTACAAATAAGTACATATCCCCCCGCATGGTCATATATTGGTCGATCTGATTCGGCGTGAAGTATTTGTGGGCGATTTTACTGAGGTATAACGACATCCCATTGTTTTGATACCTCGTCTAAAAGTGGTCAAGGTTGCTGCCTTTTAGATTTGAATTCCTTGCCTCCACCTAGCATATATGGAATTTGATGAATGAAGAGTAAAAAGTAAATACCAAAATCTCTACAAATTTTTTTTTCTATTCATTAAATGGTGTACAACGCACGGAGCTTATTAACAGAAATCGTTCTAGTGGAAAGCAAGAAAGACAAATGCTTCACTCGCTGACGTCTACCCTTTTTTAAAGTCACACATCATTCTGAAAGTTTAATATGAGTAGTATTAAACTGAACCATTAAGCAGGTATAAGGTTCACAATTTCGTTATGTAAGCTGTAAACCTTTGCTTGTTAACAAATGATGTTTTAATTATTAGTGATTGCATATCCTATTTTGATAGCGATCAACCTTCTTCTAAAATCGTTGAAAATGTACTTTAACTACAGACTGACGGTTAAACAATCTGTGTTTTCACCCAATATAAAGGCTCCATGGGTCAGGTTAGTTAAACTAACGATGTCACTCTATAAGAAAAAGTAGTCAAAATAATGAAAATATTATCTCATTTAACATGGATATATATATCTTTATACTGTTCTTCAGCAAATTCCTTGAAATTGCACTATTGCCCGTAAGGTTAGAATAACTTTTCTTACCACCTTTTAGGAAATGCTTGTGACAAGCTGGTCCATTACTCTTCAAAATGGATGAATACAAATTCAAAGAGATACAAACTTTATATATCAAGATTGAATCATATTGTCACAATCAATTCATGACGAGAGGTGATATGGATATATTTCATCTTTTGAGGCAACAATAAAGTATTACCTCACCATTGCTGCTTGGTACCTATGGCATAATGGAGGAAGAACATAATGTGGACGAAACCATCGATCTCAGGATAGACCATTTACGAATTCGCTGACATCCCATTGAAACTTATACAAGTAACTTTTGAAGAGTTTACTCAAAGTTTAAGAAAAATAAAGAATGAAAAGGCTTCTGTTTCGGAGTGTTTCACAACGGAATTCTATAAGTATCATGAAAAAATTGGCACATGTTTATCAATGAATTATTGCTTTAAGTTCAAGAAGCTTTCTAATTCTCAGAAAATGGGGTTTATTTATTTGATACCCACAAGAGATAAACATAGGCAGTTTTTTTTTATAGAAAATTGGAGACCTATAAAAACATCCAATGAAATTGCATTTTTGGCTATAAATGTTACGTTAAAAAGATTGTCAATGTTCCTGTTTATTAATTTGTTGAAGTCGTTGCTAAAATTATTTTTAAGGTATTAGTGTGTCAGCAAAGAAAATAATACTAAACTGTTAGAATTGTTGAATATATCTAATTGGTGTAGTCAATTTTTTTGTTTTACTCAATCATTGAGTGATTAATGTAAATATGGATTGAAATTATGGAAATAATAACCTCGCTCGAGGTTAAGAGAAAAAAAAAACTTTAGCTATTAGATTGAATAGAAACTGCACCTAACTATCCATGGATATCAAAAAGGCTTCATGGAAAATAGATATATTGAAGAAGACGTTCGCATAATTTATGACACTCTTTACGAAAATGAAGAATATAATATTCATGGGATGTTGTTATTAATTGACTTTGAAAAGGCATTCCATTCGGTCTCTCTTAGATTTCTGTATAAAACATTATAACTATTTGGGGCTTTCTATTATTCAATGGATTCATGAAGACAAGTCTTCAGTTAAAATTAATGGTTATTTATTTCAACGTTTTCTATGAGTACAAGTTGTAGACAAGGATATCCATTATCGCCATATCTATTTATGATGTGTGCTGAAATTTTGGGCATTACGCTTCGTCAAAATGAATATATTAAAGGTAAAGATATTGCAGGAAATGTCAAAAAAGGTTATACAGTTAGCTGACGATACAAGCTTTGAATAAAGTTTGGTCATAAAGTAACTTTTGTTAAAACTCTTTTTCTTTCACGTCTCATTATATCCCTGGCAAACCCTTAACCATTGGTCATTAAAGAGCTGGACAAACTCTTATTCAGTTTGTTGTGGAGAAAGAAACGTGATCGTATCAAGGGAAGTCATATGTGTAATTCATAGATGGATGGAAGTGTACAGATGGTTAATACGGAATGTTTCTTTTCTTCGCTAAAAATAACTTGGATACGGAGAATGTATAACGGATTCATCGACAGTACGTATTTAAATTCTTTTCTGAGCTCTGTCCCATTCTCAGATTGTATTTTTTCAAATGTTAATACGGTTATAGTTATTTAGAAAAGTTTGTTGACTTAATAACGAATCCTTTTTTTAGAAAAAATGTGTTTATAGAAGAGCAAATAAATGCTCAGGCCAATTTTTTTTTGCTCTGAATCCCTTTTTCACAATGAAGACATTGTAATACAAAAAAAAACTTGTTAATTTTAGAGACTGGAACTATAAAGGTGTAAGATTTGTAAATGACTTAATTGGGGCTTATGGTCAAGTTTATTTAAGCAGACCAAACATTATTGAAACTTACAATATTTATATAGACTACTTAACATACTCCATTGTACAAGGGGAGATTGGAGAAAAGTTGGAAAGTTTTTCACAACCTATCAATGCGTCTATGAAGTTAACCAACCCACTTAGACCATATTTCCATAGTATTTAGATGAAGCAAAGAAAAGTATTTACAAATATTTACGTTCCAATGGTAAAAGAAAAGGTATCAAATAATGAAAAAAGGAAAGAAATATAAGAAGATAAAATCCGGCAACAAATCTCATTAAAGGAATTGCGTCGTTTTAACTCATTACCATACCAAACAATATTCCAATATTGCTTGATCAATTGCATTACTCCGACAAACTCCGATTTGTGCAAAATACCGATTAAATCAAGCAGCATATGTACATTCTGTTTATTGCATGAATAAACCATTGAAATGTTATTATTCGAATGTCACATAGTGAGGAAGGTATGGGAATATTTCGAAAAGAAATTTTACGACAGATTTAAATTTGTGGTGAAATTAACTATAACAAATGTTCTTTTTGAAATCACACCAAATTAGCAATAAAGCTTTTAATTCCATTATCATTTGGTTTAAAAAAAAATCAAAAAAAAAAAATCACATTGGCTGAAATTCGCCTTGTACCACTACAAGTTTTTAGCGAGGTAAAAATTTAGTTTGGTTTAGAAAAAACTATATTTTGTGAAAATATGAAGCAAGATTCATTTGAAAGATGATAGTCAGGTTTTTAATGATTTGTTTTGATAAATGCTGATAATATGTTTGATCAATGATGTGTGTAATATACAGTGACGTGTCGGCATTCATTGGGTGCACTATTGTGCTCGACGTGCGGAGGCAGTGGAGTTACCGAACCAGAACAATGGTGTTACTGGACCGGATCTATTGTTCTGGCTGTTGGGTATTGAAGTGTAATCGGTGGATGCTGGCTGGCACTGTGGTGTACAGTATTGGCATCTTACCTTAGGACCTCTGTTAATCTTTTTAACCGCCAGTGGCTTATACACAGTATGTGTAATATTATCTCATGTTCAATAATTCCAGTCATTGTTAGTATCACTCAATAGACAAATGCTTACTGCACTATTTTTGAATAAAACGCTTCACTGTGGGGGGGGGGGGGGAACAAATACAGAGGAAAAAGAGCCAATTATGAGAAAGAAAAATTGAATTTATTACAACTGAAGACAGGCACGTGTCAAAGTAAAAAGGGGCGGTTAAAGGAGGTATATATAGGGGTAGTTCTTACACCAATAAATGGAAATTCACCTGAATTAAAAAGTGGCATTTGTTGTGAGAAAAGGCACAATTATTATATTTTGATGAATCGTTCTTGGGGAGGGGGTGCGCTTGATCATAAGGAAAAATGCACTTATTTAAAAGGAAAAGGTTCACGTGTAAAAATAAAAAGAGTTAATTATCTTAATTCTCAAGTAATAGGGGTCACTTATCCTAGTAAACGTGACGCTCCTGGCGCTGTCCCGGTTATTACCCTGGCTTTAGCAAGGCGGCCATAGCGGCGCTCGAGCATATCAAGGAATTAATATCTGCCAGGTACCCATTTATAACAGCAGAGTTGATTGTGGCAAATGTAGATCAATGTCTTGCCAAAGGAAATTAGTGCCGCGGCTGGAATCGAACCGCTGAACCTTGTGATCGGGTCCTGCCGCGGTTCTAATGTCCCTAAAGTGTTTGTAACTTTACAAAGACTGGGCCATATTCCTTATCAATTTGATGATTCCAGAACCTTGCAGGACACACCAATAATTATATGCTAGATGATCAACCTTTTCTGATCTATTCCACAACGTTTCTTTCACAATGCTATCGCATGACCAGAACTGGTCTATACCTTTAACTCTTTGTTTGCTTTGTTCGCCGATTTGCACGGACGTAGGCGTGCCAACTTCGCATTTTTGCACAGATGTATACGAGTCAATTAGACATTCATAATACCGCTCGCAGTGTGTAGCCACGCGTTGCGTTTACTATTGTTTACATTGTATACATCGCACACTTTCCGGTAAACTGTTTTTCTTCATAGTGTTACATTCGAAATTACCGTGTATTTAGCGGTTTTCTTTGGATTTTTTTTACTGATGTTACGATGGCACCTGCTGGAAAACGTCAACGTGTGTTTAGTGTAGAGGAGGCTCGAGATCTTGTTACTATGGAAGCATGGAGCATGGACTCTGATTCCGACGAATCGAGCAGTGACGAAGACTCTAGTGATAAAAGTGTTCCCTGAGAGTAGACTGATAGAATAAGAATGAATAAAAATTAATGAAAGAGCTAGAGATGACAGCAAGAAAGAGAGTAGACTGATAGAATAAGAATGAATAAAAAAAATGAAAGAAGGAGATAGAGATGACAGCAAGAAAGAGAGTAGACAGTGATAGAATAAGAATGAATAAAAATAATGAAAGAAAGAGATAGAGATGACAGCAAGAAAGAGAGTAGACTGATAGAATAAGAATGAATAAAAATTAATGAAAGAGCTAGAGATGACAGCAAGAAAGAGAGTAGACAGTGATAGAATAAGAATGAATAAAACTAATGAAAGAAAGATGTATCCTGTCTTGCCGTCATCTTTATATCTTTCTTTTATTATCTTTATTCATTCTTATGCTATCAGTGTTTACTCTCTTTCTTTCCGTCATCTCTATCTTATTATTATTATCATTTTCCTATCTATATGTACCCTATGTCTTGCCGTCATCTGTATATCTTTTTCTTATTATCTTTATTCATTATTATGCTATGAGTGTAATACTCTCTTTCTTGCCGTCATCTCTATCTCATTATTATTATCATTTTCCTATCTATATGTACCCTATGTCTTGCCGTCATCTCTATATCTTTCTCTTATTATCTTTATTCATTCTTATGCTATCAGTGTTTACTCTCTTTCTTTCCGTCATCTCTATCTTATTATTATTATCATTTTCCTATCTATAATTATGTACCCTATGTCTTGCCGTCATCTCTATATCTTTCTCTTATTATCTTTATTCATTCTTATGCTATCAGTGTTTACTCTCTTTCTTGCCGTCATCTCTATCTTATTATTATTATCATTTTCCTATCTATATGTACCCTATGTCTTGCCGTCATCTGTATATCTTTCTCTTATTATCTTTATTCATTCTTATGCTATCAGTGTTTACTCTCTTTCTTGCCGTCATCTCTATCTTATTATTATTATTATTTTCCTATCAATATGTATCCTATGTCTTGCCGTCATCTCTATATATTTCTCTTATTATCTTTATTCATTCTTGTGCTATCAGTGTTTACTCTCTTTCTTTCCGTCATCTCTATCTTTTTATTATTATCATTTTCCTATCTATATGTACCCTATGTCTTGCCGTCATCTCTATATCTTTCTCTTATTATCTTTATTCATTCTTATGCTATCAGTGTTTACTCTCTTTCTTTCCGTCATCTCTATCTTATTATTATTATCATTTTCCTATCTATATGTACCCTATGTCTTGCCGTCATCTCTATATCTTTCTCTTATTATCTTTATTCATTCTTATGCTATCAGTGTTTACTCTCTTTCTTTCCGTCATCTCTATCTCATTATTATTGTTATTTTCGTATCAATATGTATCCTGTCTTGCCGTCATCTTTATCTCTTTCTCTTATAATCTTTATTCACAGTAAAGTCCTTTCATTTCATATCACTATTTCTCTCTCATAATGTCTCTCACGTCCGTTCTCCATATTTTATTCATTGCATACTCCACTCGTCAATCATTTCTGATAATAAGCTCTCTCACAATAAAGTAAATGGAAAACAATGCAATATAGTTTATATTTTAAGATTGATTCATTCTTTCTTTGTATATCTATGGCTGTGATAAATGTACTTGAAATCAATTTTATTGAGGGGTAAAGAAGGTGAGAGAACAGATGCGGTGAACATTCATAATGAGACATTTCAATAAGATGCTGATTATGTCATGTATATCACATATAATATATTATGCCTATACCATTTTTACATGCTCATACCAGTGGGCAAAATCAATAACATTCTCTTATTTCTTATTGACTTATCATGGCACAACAAAGAAAAACATCCCCACGACGTCCCTTTTCATGCCCCGCTAAACCGGACATTGACAATAACCTGGGGTAATAGGGATTTCAATGGGCAGATTAGCCCATTGTCAAGGGTGGCTGAGCGGGGTACTTTCAAGTCTCTCCCTATTGAACTTCTTTTCTTCAACAACCTAAATACTAACCTTCTGAATTGTTAGAATACTTGAGCAAGGTATGTAAAGAAAGGTAAGAAGTCCACCTTTCTAATAGATTCGATTTGAAGATGTCTTATCATTGCTAAATAAGAAATTCTAGAGGGATAAAAAACTGCCGTAAATAAGAAAAATTAAACATTATATAATTATGATTATTATAAAAATGATAATTCAAAATATAACAAATGACGGTTCATCGAAAAGCACGTTTTCCGGTCTACAACTTTGCTGCACAATATTTTTCATCATGATCATCCAGTGAAGAGTTATAGCCTCTTGATTCAGCAGAGTCAATAAAGATTCCCTCGAAATGTGTGACCCTAAAAGAATGTGGCACAGGGGGGTTTTTTAAGTGGCGCATAAAGAGTTAAGCGGATGATACAACATTCCCATATGAAGCTAATGTGGTTAGATTAGTAAGTGTGCGCCTGGCTGGAATGCTCCACAGGGAGTGGAGAATATGTGTACATTGTGTGCGGGTATTAAAGCCTGAATCCAAGTACCGGGGTAATAATATATATGTGTAAAGCTCTTTGAGAGGGCCCGCGGTCCTAACAAGCCATATAATTATGAGAACGAACTATTATTTTTATAATCACATCATGAAAAGAAAATATGTGCGTTGTTTGGAAAAAGCGCTAAACACCTTTCACGTCTATCGTAGATCAATTGAGTTCTGTGCATGATTGGATGTTATTTCATGCACAATTTTGTAATGATAACCACATTATCAATGATATATGTGCAACGGTCTGTATAAAAGTGCTTCAAAGCACTTTTATACAGACCGTTGCACATAAATTCCGTACCTTATTCTGCCTGGTATTTTTTCAGTTAAATTCTTTTGGGATCCCCCTTTTGATAATGTGGCGCCTGTTTTTTGACATCTCTTCAAATACCGAAGTTCGTACCAAGTACAATTGTGCACGTGTAACCTCCATAAATAATACCTCTCTGTTATTCAGTTAAAAGAGATGGTAGAATGTCGGGCTGTGGAACGATGAGGATACAACTTTAGGCTCTAAATCCAAAGTGAACCCGTTCAACAATAATTATGAATATACATAAACGTATGATACTTTGACTAATAGTTTGTATGATCTCTAAAGATTAAAAAGGGTTGCCCGAGAACCGCATGAAAAGGGATAAATTTCACAATCAAAGGGGTTAATGTGTGTTATTTGGAAACGTGGCCCCCACCCCTGGGAAAAAAATTGTAAAAGCAGGTTAATTTCACCTTCTTTTTAAGATGGGCTGGCACTCAAGGGGGGGGGGGGGGCGATTTTTTAATTTTCGAGGCCAAAACAAAAAATGGTGCTCACTACCCCCTCCCCCCACCACCACTGATTGAATTATCAGTCGGCTATTTCATCGCTAAATATTTTCTCACGAATTGGGCCCCCTCCCCTGCCGCTGGCTGGATCCGCCCCTGGACCGCAGCGTTGCTCTTGAATCACACGTTTCGTGTCCTTAGCTTTGTATTGGTTCAGCGGTTCGCAAGCGAGCTATGCAAATTTACGTGCCTAATTATTATATGTAAACTACACCTATGATTTTGATACACGACGGACGAATTGTTTTTTTAGCAGGCACTCTGTTCAGGTTTGCCAGCTTTTTGGTAGGAGTAAAAGGGGCGATAGATTGACCAAAGATAGTTTTAGTTGTTTGTTATAGACAAAATTTTCCAGATTCAGAGCCAGACTCTATAGCGCAGACCCAACTATCAATAATTGTATGTATGAAATGTTGAGTGAGTAACTCACTATATGAACACAAATGACATCGTTTTTATTGTATTCATTTTTGCGTTCATTATTGTTAAAGGTCAGCAGGAGCCTCTTTTGTAAAATAATTACAATATTTTGACAAAGAAAACCTTAAATATGAGTTAGAAATCATATGTTTCTTCTTACTGTATTCAAATGCTTTAATTGTTTTAATACAAGCATTTGTGCTGGTAGTATATGCAGCTAGGTACGATTTATTTTACATACCTTTTTCTAAAATTATTCCAAAAATTCACGTTATATAGATAGGATATTGAGAAAGATGAGTCAGAAAAAAGGGAAAAGAAAAAACGGACATTTAAATTGATTCACAAATTGCTTCATTGTAATAGGAGTTAGGCATTGTATTTTGGTCGGCATCGTTTCTATACAGCCTTAGGAAAAAACTATATTTTGTGAAAATATGAAGCAAGATTCATTTGAAAGATGATAGTCAGGTTTTTAATGATTTTGTTTTGATAAATGCTGATGATATGTTTGATCCATGATGTGTGTAATATACAGTGACGTGTCGGCATTCATAGGGTGCACTATTGTGCTCGACGTGCGGAGGCAGTGGAGTTACCGAACCAGAACAATGGTGTTACTGGACCGGATCTATTGTCCTGGCTGTTGGGTATTGAAGTGTAATCGGTGGATGCTGGCTGGCACTGTGGTGTACAGTATTGGCATCTTACCTTAGGACCTCTGTTAATCTTTTTAACCGCCAGTGGCTTATACACAGTATGTGTAATATTATCTCATGTTCAATAATTCCAGGCATTGTTATTATCACTCAATAGACAAATGCTTACTGCACTATTTTTGAATAAAACGCTTTACTGTGGGGGGGGGGGGGGAGAACAAATACAGAGGAAAAAGAGCCAATTATGAGAAAGAAAAATTGAATTTATTACAACTGAAGACAGGCACGTGTCAAAGTAAAAAGGGCGGTTAAAGGAGGTATATAGGGGTAGTTCCTACACCAATAAATGGAAATTCACCTGAATTAAAAAGTGGCATTTGTTGTGAGAAAAGGCACAATCATTATATTTTGATGAATCGTTCTTGGGGAGGGGGAGCGCTTGATCATAAGGAAAAATGCACTTATTTAAAAGGAAAAGGTTCACGTGTAAAAATAAAAAGAGTTAATTATCTTAATTCTCAAGTAATAGGGGTCACTTATCCTAGTAAACGTGACGCTCCTGGCGCTGTCCCGGTTATTACCCTGGCTTTAGCAAGGCGGCCATAGCGGCGCTCTAGCATATCAAGGAATTAATATCTGCTAGGTACCCATTTATAACAGCTGAGTTGATTGTGGCAAATGTAGATCAATGTCTTGCCAAAGGAAATTAGTGCCGCGGCTGGAATCGAACCGCTGAACCTTGTGATCGGGTCCTGCCGCGGTTCTAATGTCCCTAAATTGCTTGTAACTTTACAAAGACTGGGCCATATTCCTTATCAATTTGATGATTCCAGAACCTTGCAGGACACACCAATAATTATATGCTAGATGATCAACCTTTTCTGATCTATTCCACAACGTTTCTTTCACAATGCTATCGCATGACCAGAACTGGTCTATACCTTTAAGCGGATGATACAACATTCCCATATGAAGCTAATGTGGTTAGATTAGTAAGTGTGCGCCTGGCTGGAATGCTCCACAGGGAGTGGAGAATATGTGTACATTGTGTGCGGGTATTAAAGCCTGAATCCAAGTACCGGGGTAATAATATATATGTGTAAAGCTCTTTGAGAGGGCCCGCGGTCCTAACAAGCCATATAATTATGAGAACGAACTATTATTTTTATAATCACATCATGAAAAGAAAATATGTGCGTTGTTTGGAAAAAGTGCTAAACACCTTTCACGTTTATCGTAGATCAATTGAGTTCTGTGCATGATTGGATGTTATTTCATGCACAATTTTGTAATGATAACCACATTATCAATGATTTATGTGCAACGGTCTGTATAAAAGTGCTTCAAAGCACTTTTATACAGACCGTTGCACATAAATTCCGTACCTTATTCTGCCTGGTATTTTTTCAGTTAAATTCTTTTGGGATCCCCCTTTTGATAATGTGGCGCCTGTTTTTTGACATCTCTTCAAATACCGAAGTTCGTACCAAGTACAATTGTGCACGTGTAACCTCCATAAATAATACCTCTCTGTTATTCAGTTAAAAGAGATGGTAGAATGTCGGGCTGTGGAACGATGAGGATACAACTTTAGGCTCTAAATCCAAAGTGAACCCGTTCAACAATAATTATGAATATACATAAACGTATGATACTTTGACTAATAGTTTGTATGATCTCTAAAGATTAAAAAGGGTTGCCCGAGAACCGCATGAAAAGGGATAAATTTCACAATCAAAGGGGTTAATGTGTGTTATTTGGAAACGTGGCCCCCACCCCTGGGAAAAAAATTGTAAAAGCAGGTTAATTTCACCTTCTTTTTAAGATGGGCTGGCACTCAAGGGGGGGGGGCGATTTTTTAATTTTCGAGGCCAAAACAAAAAATGGTGCTCACTACCCCCTCCCCCCACCACCACTGATTGAATTATCAGTCGGCTATTTCATCGCTAAATATTTTCTCACGAATTGGGCCCCCTCCCCTGCCGCTGGCTGGATCCGCCCCTGGACCGCAGCGTTGCTCTTGAATCACACGTTTCGTGTCCTTAGCTTTGTATTGGTTCAGCGGTTCGCAAGCGAGCTATGCAAATTTACGTGCCTAATTATTATATGTAAACTACACCTATGATTTTGATACACGACGGACGAATTGTTTTTTTAGCAGGCACTCTGTTCAGGTTTGCCAGCTTTTTGGTAGGAGTAAAAGGGGCGATAGATTGACCAAAGATAGTTTTAGTTGTTTGTTATAGACAAAATTTTCCAGATTCAGAGCCAGACTCTATAGCGCAGACCCAACTATCAATAATTGTATGTATGAAATGTTGAGTGAGTAACTCACTATATGAACACAAATGACATCGTTTTTATTGTATTCATTTTTGCGTTCATTATTGTTAAAGGTCAGCAGGAGCCTCTTTTGTAAAATAATTACAATATTTTGACAAAGAAAACCTTAAATATGAGTTAGAAATCATATGTTTCTTCTTACTGTATTCAAATGCTTTAATTGTTTTAATACAAGCATTTGTGCTGGTAGTATATGCAGCTAGGTACGATTTATTTTACATACCTTTTTCTAAAATTATTCCAAAAATTCACGTTATATAGATAGGATATTGAGAAAGATGAGTCAGAAAAAAGGGAAAAGAAAAAACGGACATTTAAATTGATTCACAAATTGCTTCATTGTAATAGGAGTTAGGCATTGTATTTTGGTCGGCATCGTTTCTATACAGCCTTAGGAAAAAACTATATTTTGTGAAAATATGAAGCAAGATTCATTTGAAAGATGATAGTCAGGTTTTTAATGATTTTGTTTTGATAAATGCTGATGATATGTTTGATCCATGATGTGTGTAATATACAGTGACGTGTCGGCATTCATAGGGTGCACTATTGTGCTCGACGTGCGGAGGCAGTGGAGTTACCGAACCAGAACAATGGTGTTACTGGACCGGATCTATTGTCCTGGCTGTTGGGTATTGAAGTGTAATCGGTGGATGCTGGCTGGCACTGTGGTGTACAGTATTGGCATCTTACCTTAGGACCTCTGTTAATCTTTTTAACCGCCAGTGGCTTATACACAGTATGTGTAATATTATCTCATGTTCAATAATTCCAGGCATTGTTATTATCACTCAATAGACAAATGCTTACTGCACTATTTTTGAATAAAACGCTTTACTGTGGGGGGGGGGGGAGAACAAATACAGAGGAAAAAGAGCCAATTATGAGAAAGAAAAATTGAATTTATTACAACTGAAGACAGGCACGTGTCAAAGTAAAAAGGGCGGTTAAAGGAGGTATATAGGGGTAGTTCCTACACCAATAAATGGAAATTCACCTGAATTAAAAAGTGGCATTTGTTGTGAGAAAAGGCACAATCATTATATTTTGATGAATCGTTCTTGGGGAGGGGGAGCGCTTGATCATAAGGAAAAATGCACTTATTTAAAAGGAAAAGGTTCACGTGTAAAAATAAAAAAGAGTTAATTATCTTAATTCTCAAGTAATAGGGGTCACTTATCCTAGTAAACGTGACGCTCCTGGCGCTGTCCCGGTTATTACCCTGGCTTTAGCAAGGCGGCCATAGCGGCGCTCTAGCATATCAAGGAATTAATATCTGCTAGGTACCCATTTATAACAGCTGAGTTGATTGTGGCAAATGTAGATCAATGTCTTGCCAAAGGAAATTAGTGCCGCGGCTGGAATCGAACCGCTGAACCTTGTGATCGGGTCCTGCCGCGGTTCTAATGTCCCTAAATTGCTTGTAACTTTACAAAGACTGGGCCATATTCCTTATCAATTTGATGATTCCAGAACCTTGCAGGACACACCAATAATTATATGCTAGATGATCAACCTTTTCTGATCTATTCCACAACGTTTCTTTCACAATGCTATCGCATGACCAGAACTGGTCTATACCTTTAAGCGGATGATACAACATTCCCATATGAAGCTAATGTGGTTAGATTAGTAAGTGTGCGCCTGGCTGGAATGCTCCACAGGGAGTGGAGAATATGTGTACATTGTGTGCGGGTATTAAAGCCTGAATCCAAGTACCGGGGTAATAATATATATGTGTAAAGCTCTTTGAGAGGGCCCGCGGTCCTAACAAGCCATATAATTATGAGAACGAACTATTATTTTTATAATCACATCATGAAAAGAAAATATGTGCGTTGTTTGGAAAAAGTGCTAAACACCTTTCACGTTTATCGTAGATCAATTGAGTTCTGTGCATGATTGGATGTTATTTCATGCACAATTTTGTAATGATAACCACATTATCAATGATTTATGTGCAACGGTCTGTATAAAAGTGCTTCAAAGCACTTTTATACAGACCGTTGCACATAAATTCCGTACCTTATTCTGCCTGGTATTTTTTCAGTTAAATTCTTTTGGGATCCCCCTTTTGATAATGTGGCGCCTGTTTTTTGACATCTCTTCAAATACCGAAGTTCGTACCAAGTACAATTGTGCACGTGTAACCTCCATAAATAATACCTCTCTGTTATTCAGTTAAAAGAGATGGTAGAATGTCGGGCTGTGGAACGATGAGGATACAACTTTAGGCTCTAAATCCAAAGTGAACCCGTTCAACAATAATTATGAATATACATAAACGTATGATACTTTGACTAATAGTTTGTATGATCTCTAAAGATTAAAAAGGGTTGCCCGAGAACCGCATGAAAAGGGATAAATTTCACAATCAAAGGGGTTAATGTGTGTTATTTGGAAACGTGGCCCCCACCCCTGGGAAAAAAATTGTAAAAGCAGGTTAATTTCACCTTCTTTTTAAGATGGGCTGGCACTCAAGGGGGGGGGGGGGCGATTTTTTATTTTTCGAGGCCAAAACAAAAAATGGTGCTCACTACCCCCCCCCCCCCCACCACCACTGAGCGAATTATCAGTCGGCTATTTCATCGCTAAATATTTTCTCACGAATTGGGCCCCCTCCCCTGCCGCTGGCTGGATCCGCCCCTGGACCGCAGCGTTGCTCTTGAATCACACGTTTCGTGTCCTTAGCTTTGTATTGGTTCAGCGGTTCGCAAGCGAGCTATGCAAATTTACGTGCCTAATTATTATATGTAAACTACACCTATGATTTTGATACACGACGGACGAATTGTTTTTTTAGCAGGCACTCTGTTCAGGTTTGCCAGCTTTTTGGTAGGAGTAAAAGGGGCGATAGATTGACCAAAGATAGTTTTAGTTGTTTGTTATAGACAAAATTTTCCAGATTCAGAGCCAGACTCTATAGCGCAGACCCAACTATCAATAATTGTATGTATGAAATGTTGAGTGAGTAACTCACTATATGAACACAAATGACATCGTTTTTATTGTATTCATTTTTGCGTTCATTATTGTTAAAGGTCAGCAGGAGCCTCTTTTGTAAAATAATTACAATATTTTGACAAAGAAAACCTTAAATATGAGTTAGAAATCATATGTTTCTTCTTACTGTATTCAAATGCTTTAATTGTTTTAATACAAGCATTTGTGCTGGTAGTATATGCAGCTAGGTACGATTTATTTTACATACCTTTTTCTAAAATTATTCCAAAAATTCACGTTATATAAATAGGATATTTAGAAAGATGAGTCAGAAAAAAGGGAAAAGAAAAAACGGACATTTAAATTGATTCACAAATTGCTTCATTGTAATAGGAGTTAGGCATTGTATTTAGGTCGGCATCGTTTCTATACAGCCCTTATACCAGGTCATGTTGCCCATCTACCAGTGACTATCCCTATACCTAAAGTACCAGAAAATACCCCAGTTAAGCCAAGTATTAGCAAACTGAGGGACCAAATTAGCAAATATCGACATGATAAACCTATGTCAAGACTACCAACATAAGACAGAGAAGGACATTTGAGGGACAAAAGTAACCCATACTATGCATTTGAAATTCATTATATATCATACTTCTGGACTACTCATAAATATTTTGTTTGTGTTTCGTAATAAAATTATAGTAAGGGTGAGTTTCAGCGACAAGGTTACGAACGTTAATTTAGATGGATTGCCATTTGTGCCCTTGTACACTGGCTACTGGTTGAATAATCCCTTGGACTTGGTGGTGATGATGAATACATTACCAAAAGGCACTAGCGCATGGAATTGGTAACGAACCGAGGATCTCCCAATCACGATACCATTGCTTTACCACTGAGCCTTGAATAATGAAAAAAAGACGGAACAAATGTATTTGCAAAAAGCAGGACGAACATACAGTGGAAGAATAAACGAACTTTGCGATGTGGGATTAATTTTGGCAGTTGGTATCTTGGTCCGGATATGCTTTATAGGTCATATCTTAACTACATGTACTTTCGACGACTGCCATAGGTAGGTGGGTGTAACAGTCCAGTCCCACGCACGAGACAGAACCAAGACTGACACCAAACCGACAAAGAAATTTACAAATAATTACATATCCCCCGAATGGTCATGAATTGGTCTGTCTGATTCGGAGTGTCTTTTTGGCGGTGTGACTGAGATATAACCACATGTTATTATTCTGAGGCCTCCTCTCAATAAGGTGAAGGTTGCTGGGCTTTAGATGTGAATTCTTGGCCTGCACGAAGCGCTTAGGAAAATAGATGAATAGAGGATAATACAAAAGAAAAATACCACAAATCTCTACAAATACAAATCTTTTCATTAAATGGTGCAAAACGTACAACGCCCTACCAAAAAATTCACGTTGAAAGCATAAGAGATAACTTGCTGAAAAAATAAAAGCCTTCAAGCGTGGACGTAAACAAGTCAACTTTTTGTAAGGGTCAAACCATTTCCATAGCTTAGTACCAATAGTATTGAAACTGAACTATACTGCTGCTATAATCTGTACTATTTATGCGAGCTGTATATTTCTGGTTTTTCAAGATCATTTGTTGATCATCTTTGGTTGCATACCCTATTATGTTAGCTTTCAACCTTCTTCTAAAACATTTTATCACATTTTACACGGTTTACAAAATCAGTTTTTTCACACAATATAAAGGCCACCTTGATAATAAAGGTAACACGATTTTATTCGATTAGAAAAAATACTCAGGATAATGAAATGATCCCATTTTAATAGCATGGATACTCTTATCTTAAAGTCTGTCTGCACTACTTGTTTCTACTTGCGCCCTCTATATAACAAACAATGCCTAAGTGGTACCAGTTGTTCCCCCATAATCCCCTTTTTCTTATGTTAATTGAGAGCTGATTTGATGAGATAACCACCTGTCAGTGACCACACAGGGAGGTCTAATCCCTCCTGGCCAAACTAGTGCAGACAAGCTTTAATACTGTTCTTAAGGTATTAAAGTCCATGACATTATACTGTTGCCTCTTAAGTAAGAGTATTTTTTCTTATCTCTTTTTAGGAAATGATTTTTGACAAACAGGTCTTTGACTCTTTAGATTGAATTACTAAAATATCGAAAAGATACAAACTTTACATATTAGGATTAAACTATGTTGTCACAATCAATTCATGACGAGAGGTGATATAAATTTATTTATTCTTTAGGGGCAACAGTTTATTATTACCTCACCAATGCTGCTTGTTCGAGAGGGACAACATACTGTGGATAAACTCTCGATCTCAGGGTGCAAGCATCTACCAAGTACGAATAGGCTGACATCCCTTTGAAACATAATACATGAAAATCAACACGTGTATCATGACATGTCAAGGACTCTCGTATATAATTTCAGACCTTTCGCCAGGGCGGCGGAGCGTCTTCCATTATGGGGGTACCATCAAAAGGGCACTTTCTAGAAATAAATAGGGGCACCTACAAGAGGCATCTAGATTTAAAAATATACAATTTTTAGACATTGGTTTATACCTCTACATTGTGATTATAATTATCAGGGATGATAGCTTGAGCATCATACTTTGCAGTTGGGTGTGGTGGTCTAAATATTCACTTGCGCAAGCGCGATTTATAAGGTCGCAGTGCGAACAAATTACATCTCATATGCAAACTCACATGATCCTGGTGGGGTTTTAAGGAGAAACCAATCAACAGAGAATGACAAAACTTTAAATAAAGAACATAATGATATGAAATAAAAATGCACGCGAGTGTAACGAGCGAAATTTTTGGGAATCAAAGAAAAAAATTGCTCTTAGCCGCTTTAAATTAGGGGCACATTTTATGGTGAAAGGAAAAGGGGCGCTTGTCAAAAAGGAAAAAGGGCGCTTGTCAAAATGGAAAAGGGGCGCTTGTCAAAATGGAATAGGGGCGCTTGTCAAAATGGAAAAGGGGCGCTTGTCAAAATGGAAAAAAGACAGCAAAGGAGCATTCGTCAAAGTAAAATAACAATTACGATAGGTGCAAATAGGGACACTTCTGGCATTTGAAAAGGGACACTTACCAAAGATAAAGAAGGGCACTTATTGAAATGGAAAAGCGCATTAGCCAAGGGAAAAGGGGCACTTGTCACATTCTAATAGGGGAATTTATTAGATGTGAAGAGGAGTAGGAGCTCTTTAAAAGAGAAAAAGAGCGTTTTATCAGATGGAAATATTGCAATTATTACAACTGAAGAGGAGGCACGTTTCAAAGTACAAAAAGGGCAGTAAACAGTGGTGAAAAGTGGCACTTATTGCACCTGAAAGTGGATATTCACCTGAGATGAAAATGGGTATTTATGAGAATGAAAAAGGGTAATTTATTATAAAGGAAAAGGCGCAATAAATGAAATAAAATGGGCACCCATCATATTTTGATGAAACGCTTTTGAGAGGCGCTTTATCAGAAGGAAAAATGACACTAATTTAAAAGGAAAAGGGGCTCGTGTCAAAGTAAAAGGGGCATGTGTACAAAAAAAAGCGGCACTTAGCATAGGTGTAGAACGGGCACGAATTTGAAAGCAAAAGAGGCACTAATCTGAAGTAAAAAGGGGGCACTTATCCTAGTAAAAACTGTAGAGGTACTTGACGACAGTGTGTGTGTGTGTCATGGGGGGGGGGCTGGTTTGTTCCTCTCTGATCAAAATAATTCAGTTAAAATCGGAAGGTGCGTCCAAGCCTCCGACTATGACACTGTTTGTTCAAAGTGTGACGTGTGTTGCTTCCTAATAAAGAAAGAGTTGGCTTTCTTAAAGCTGCCTAATAGACCAATTTATTTTTGTTTCTCTCCGGAATCACTGGTTTCCAACCATTCCTTTCACTTGCTATGAATAAATCATCTCTATAAATTGAACCCATTTTGCATACATGGGTAAGTGCTCTGTAAGAGAGTGCCTCCGGCAAGATTTTTAGGTACCACGAACATAATATGATTTAACAAAAAGGTTCCAAAAGGAATGCAAATTATTAGTAAACAGGTATATTCTACATTTACATGATACCGAAGACAATGAGAAAATGCTTTTACAAGAGTTTCTTCTCATGTATTAGATGTATTAATGCAAGTAATTACAATCACACACAAATGTGTTTCCTCCATGATTCTTGTAGAGGCGTTGTTGTTCAGTTGAAACACCACGGGACACAGAACTAAATGGTTCTCTGTTCGAGTCCTAGTTACCGCGGTTCTAATTTCCCTCCGCAAGACGTTCATCTAAATTTGCCACTCCCCAAGTGTTCGATTTCTACCTGGTAGGTATGTCACAAGATATGTGCCAACTTTGTAATCTAAATTGTTGTTATTGTTTTAAAGGTACTATGTCCCATTTGCAGGCCAAACAAATGAAAAAGTTAAATTCCAACTGCATTTGAAAGATAATACTAATTTAGAACTTGCCTAAAAAAGATGGGGCTTGAAAATGTCTTCAAGTGGGAAAATAACGACTATTAGTTGTCAAATCGACTTTAGGGCTATAGAGCCCAAAAGTAATAGTCTTGATTTTCATACAATTGTACCGAATGGTCATAAGTTTTATGCTGCGTAAAGATTCAATCAGTTTAATCTTGGCCATCACAAGATGTGGGTTATTGATAAAGACAAATGCTCATGTACCCTTTACAACTCTTTTCATGTATACCAAAGAAGAAAAAAAAAGCCAGTCAGTCACTCAATAGTGTCTGACAGTGAAGTCTAGCAAGTAAACGGGTTTCCTTGCATACTTTGTATATATGAGGACACTGCTAACGTTTAAATTTCACAGATAGGACATACATGGCATATTCATAATTCCTGCAAAGTTCTACAGCATTTGAAATTGGCTGCAAAAGGGACATAGTACCTTTAAGGATACCATCTTAGTGAAAACAATATATATATATATATATATATTAATCCAGTCTATGAGTATGCGTAGTTTGCCGATAAGCTATGACCGCAGAGTTATGCTACATGTTTTAAATCGCGTGTTTCGTTTTCTTAGCTTATACACGACGGACGTGTTGATCTCTCAACAGGTAGCCCGCTCAGTTTTGCAAGCTTTTTGTTATCTATAAAAGAAGCGAGGAATTGAACCATTTAGAAAATCGATGAATAGAAGTTAATACAAAAGAAAAATACCAAAATCTCTATTTAAACAAATTATTGTCATGGTTCAAAACGCACAACGTCTAGCCGAGATTGTTCACGTGAAAAGCAAGGAAGATAAATGCTGAAAGTGACAAAGGCCTTCAATCTCGTACGCAAAGAGGCTATTAAAGGTGACACATCGTTCTGGTAGTGCCATAACCAACAAGCTGGTATAAGCTGCACCAATTCGCTATGTAAGCTGTAAATTTGAGCTTGTTACAAAATATGTTGTAATCATCTTTGGTTGCATACCCTATTCTGATAGTGTTCAACCTTCTTCTAAAATCTTTGATGATATGCTTTCAACACGGTTTAAAAAAAACAATGCTTTCACACAATATAAAGATCACATTGATAAGGTAACACTGATTTCATTCTATTAAAAAAGCAATACAATTACGATCTCATTTAGCATGAGTACTCTTATATTAGTACTGTTGTTCAGCAAAGTCCATGAAATTACACTCTTGCCCCTAAGGTTAGAGTAGCTTCATTTTTACATCTTTTAAGGAAAAGATTTTGACAAGCTGGTTCATGAATCTTGTGAATACAAATTCGAAAAAAATACAAACTTTATAAATCAAGAGTGAACCTTGTTGTCACAATCAATTCATGACAAGAGGTCATTTATATTATTCATCTTTAGGGGCCAGAGTAAATTGTTACCTCACCATTGCTGCTTGAATTACAAGACCATTAACCCGGCCACTACTGAACTCTCTATTTCCCATAGGTATAAAACAGGGACTACTCGGTTCCAGTAGGCAATGGGTTAATTCAACACTGAACCTTGAATGATCAGAAGAAGGCGTTGCAAAAAGAAGGATGAACACACAGTGGACAAATTGACGAACTTTGCGATTTGGGAGTTGGTGTATTGGTTCGGATATGCTTTTAACTAGAACCCATGATGTAGGGCATATCTTAACTACATGTACTTTTAACGACTGCCATAGGTAGGTGGGTGTAACAGTCCAGTCCCACCAACGAAACAGAACCAAGACTGACACCAAACCAACAAAGAAATTTACAAATAATTACATATCCCCCGAATGGTCATGAATTGGTTTGTCTGATTCGGAGTGAAGTGTTTTTGGCGGTTGTGTGACTGAGGTATAACGACATGTTATTATTCTGAGGCCTCCTTTCAACGAGGTGAAGGTTGCTGTAGTTTAGATGTGAATTCTTGGCCTGCACGAAGCATTTAGGAAAATCGATGAATAGAGGATAATACAAAAGAAAAATTCCAATATCTCTATTAAAAAATTCTTTTCATTAAATGATGCAAAAACGTACAACGCCCAACCAATAATTTCACGTTGAAATCAACAAAGGAGATTGCTGAGGTAAACAGGTCTACTTTTTAAGGTCAAACCATTCTGATAACTTGGCATCAATAGTATTAAATTTGATAGATTAAGGAGTCTACTAAAAAGTGCTAAACAGAAAAATCGTGCCTCGAAAATATATTCTAGCAGAAAATGATATGATATGAAAGGTAACTTCTTTCTCTCCCCCCCCCCTCCACCTGGCATGCTCCCTTCTTTCTCCCCCCCCCCTCTCTCTCTCCCTCCATCTCTCCCTAGCTCATTCGGCGGGACGAGTGTTCCAGTGTCGGCCAAGTCCCCCGACAAGCACGGCGGAAAATCCGCTGTGTGCATAGTTCGTGAAACTCACGACTCATGTACGAACACAATTTTTCTGAATCGCTTTAAAACGATAGTGGGAAGGCCTAGAAAAACGTCAAAATAAACTTTGTTTACAATATATACTGAATATTTTCGACGAAATTTGAAGTATAAAATTGCGCTATGAAGAGTTACTATCATAAGCCTTAGCTTGCGAAGACGACTATGTGCGCATAGGCGAAGAGCGGGATCTCGTGTTACCTCTTCAACGAGACATACGAAGTAACATTATAAAGGGTGTACTCAAAAAGAATGTACAACCAGTGGCGGATCCAGGGGGTTCCGAAAGACCCGGCCCCCTCCCTTGGTGGAAAAAACGTGTAAAATTTTTTCGAGGACCAAAACTGGTTTCGACAATATAAGCAGTAATTTGCTGAAGCATATCTTGCCAGAAGTCAGCTTTCATCTAAATTTAAAATAATAAGGGCAAAAACATAGAAGTCGTCGGTTCAATATGTAGACCTCCAGGCAACCACCTTGAATCTTGTTATGACAGATTAGAAACATGCTTGAGTATACTATCTCAAGAAAGTAAGGAAGTATATAACAGACGGTTTAAATGTAAATATAACAGGCGGTTTAAATGTAAATATATTGCCTTCCGTTCAAAACGACAATGTTTGAACTCTTCTTCATTTTTTTTATTTTCCAAGGCAAACATACATTCACTGTTCAATAAACCAACTAGAACAAAAGAATCTTCCGCTACTAATTTTTGTTGTTGTTTTCACAAAATTACTGTACTAAGTGTCCAACCTTATCGGTTTGATTGGGTAACTGGATTGCGTGTCATGCTCTTGGCATACAGGCTGTCAAAATGGTGCCTGTTAGCATGCCTGAACCCCTATTCACAATATTGTGATACAGGTCATGGTTTAATAATAATGTGTGATAAAAAAAAATCCGTCAATTGTCATGATTGTGTGCATAAGGTATTTTGATGGGAGTTCCGAAGTGAATTAATAAACTCGTTATGACACTAAAAGTTGAATCCGAGTGGAGGAAAGTACCGAGAAAAAAAAAATCGGTAAGAATCTGATCCGATTATAAACAGTGCGTCCCCGAAACCAAATATTATCGAGAGCAAACTATGATCTGTATATTATTGCTTTTCATAAAGCAAATGTAATGAACTTTAAAATGAAACTTTGATTGTATAACTCCATAAAGGCTTCACCAAGCTACATGTGTATGCAAATGGCACGTCGAAATCCATTTGTGGCATATTTTGGAAAACAGTTAGTGTAACTTGGGAACCTAATGGAAATGTATGCTTTAAAATATTACTATGCAATATTTCCAGTGTGTGATTATGGACTTTCAAATGAACTGTTACACATACAGTGAGCGAAACCCGTTTCCTGGATGACAGGGGTGTATACCCCAGATTTTCCCAAAACCAATACATAAACTTCGAGCAAAGTGTTCTCTCCCTTTTTCTTTCTTTGTGTTCTCTCCCTCCCAATCCCCTAGTTAATTTACCCATTCAAATAATGGAACTACCTGCCCGATGAAGCCAGTTTGTGGCCAACTTCTTTTATGAGAAAATTATGGAGAGAGAGACATAGAAACTGGAAGGAGGGGGGGGGGGGAGGGGAGAGAGTGCGCACGAAAGGGAGAGGAATGGAGGACGGAGAGAAGGGGAGGAGGGAGGGGGTAGAGAGAGAACGAAAGAGAAAGAGAGAGAGAGAGAGAGAGGCGGGAGAGGGGGAGGGGAGGAGAGGTATATAAAGAAAGAGAGAAAGGGGCGGGAGGGAGATAACAAACAGAGAGAAAAATAGAGAACGGGACAATGGAAGGAGCGGGAGAGAGAGAGAGCGCGAAGGGGAGAGGAATGGAGAAGAGGGAGGAAGATAGAGAGAGGGGGCGGGAGAGGGGGAGGGGAGGGAGAGGTAGATAGACGAAGAGAGACGGAGAGAGAACACAAAGAGAGAAAGAGAGAGGGAGGAAAGGGAAGTGGAGGGAGGGAAGTGGAGGGAGGGGAGAGAGAGAGCGCGCGCGTGAATTGGAGAGGAAGGGAGGAGAGAGAAAAGTTGAAGATGGAGGGAGAGAGGTAGAGAGAGAGAGAAAGGAAGAGAGAGGGGAGGGGAGGAAGAGGTATATAGATAATAAGAGAGGGGGCGGGAGGGAGAGAGAACACATAGAGAGAAATGGAAAATGGAGGGAGGGAGGGGAGAGAGAGAGCGAATGTGAGAGAAAGGGAGGAGGGAGGAGGGAGAGGAGGGGAAGAGGGAGGGAGATAAAGAGAGAGGGTGCGGGAGAGGGGGAGGGGGAGAGAGAGGTAGATAGACGAAGAGAGAGGGAGCGGAAGGGAGAGAGAACACAAAGCGAGAAAGAGAGAAAAAAAAGGGAAAATGGAGAGAGGGAGAGAGAGAGAGAGCGGGAGGGAGAGAGAACAGAAAGAGAGAACTGTGAAAACACAAAGGCGGATTTCATTTCTTATCCATGCCGCGTTGTAATTGTTAATCAACAGAAAAACACTCATTGGCTTATTTACAAAAATACCCCTTGGTGAATAAAAAATAAAGTCTGATTCCCTCCCTCACTGATATACAAATTCCATAACCAATGATTTGATATTTATTAATTAGGGGGATATCTTAAAAACGGTTACTTTAAACCATGTACAGGTATTCATACTGCTAACTGACATAGAAATAAATAAGTTATTGACAAATTTGTTCCTGCGTGGCCACCACACAGTCTTGTATTACAATCTGATGAATTATAACAACTACAGTTTGCCCCACTTGATTTTATCTCACACACTCTCTTTCTCTCTCTCTCTCTTTCTCTCTCTATCGGTCTCTCTCTCTCTATCTCACTTTATCTCTCTCTCAGCCTCTCTCTCTCTCTCTCTCTTTCTTTGAATTCATGTTTAAACAAAAGCAGCTGGTGTACGATTGTGGGAGTTCCAAATGTTATGCTAGTTCTCAAATAAAGGAACTGTGAATATTTGCAATTTATCCATAACTCTGTTTGAATGGGTGTACGTGTGATCATAAACCGTGAAGGCAAATAGCTAGCTGCCTGGCCTGTGATTGCAAAAGCGTAATGAACCGGAATAACTAACGACACATTTCCGAATGTGAAAAATGAAGGAATCAAAGGAAAATACCACCTTGGTATTATGCTGGTTTTATGCGAAGGAGAAATAATTATGAGAGAAATAGGTCAGTGGAAATGTGGGCAAAAGCCAGAAAGAAAACTAAGAAATAAATGAATTTTGAAGGTGCAATCGATCAAACACAAATTGGCAACTCTTTAACCTAAAGAAAAACAAATCATACAATGGAGTCGCATATTGCGTTGGTGTGGTGGATATCAAAAATATATAGGCCAGATTCTGGACTAGGTCTAGACTGGATTGGAGAGCTCGCTAGCGCTATGAAATGTGAATTTACATTAAGAAAAAAAAAATTGCTGAGCTTTTTCTTGGAACACTTCAATGGTTATGAAACCTGTTTGTGTTTCTAATCTTAAAATGTTAATATTACTGCACATCAAATGTATTGATTTATACTATACTATGTAAAGGCTTACTTCAATACATACACATATACTTTTTTAACCAATAAGGTGCACCATTGTACATGTATCACAGTTTTAGCAAACACATTAACAAATAAGCTAGACATCTCATCAACATAGCCATTGTGAAAACTATATATCAATGATACATGAAAAATATAGATTGAAGCAATTGTCGTCGAGTGGCTGTATCCTGAATGCGATTTATAATTCTATAATTGATTTTTAGTATATTTGCATCTACCTGTAGTTGAAGAATAGATACAGTGCATAAAGTGGAATATATAAAGATGTGGAGATATCAAGTGGGAGCTCAATAGGAATGAAGTAACAAGGAATATTAAAGAAAGAGGAAAGCGAGAAGTCATTGTACTCGAGAGATGGCTCGCAAAATAGCCTTAAAGGTTATTTTGCGAGGTCTTGAGAGGAAGTAGAACGTTTTTAGTTTATTGGAGATTGGTGTAAGCATTAGAGAAATCGGAAATAGAATGAATGATATTCTTTTCTTTTATACGAGATCAATACATTTAATTATATGTGATTATGTGCCGAGCGAAAAGGGAAAATGGAGGGAGGGAAAGATACACAGAGAGAGCGACCGAATTGGAGATGACGTGAGGAGGAAGATAAGGGGAATAAAGAGGGAGATAGAGAGAGAGGGAGAGAGTGAGAGAGAGAGGGGGAGGTAGAGAGAGAGAGAGAGAGAGAAAGAGAGAGAGAGAGAAGGTGGGAGAGGGAGAGGGGAGGGAGAGGTATATAGAGAGAGGGGGCGGGAGAGAGAGAGAACGCAAAGAGAGAAAGAGAGAGGAAGGGAAAATAGAGGGAGGGGAAGATAGAGACAGAGAGCGACCGAATTGGAGATGACGTGAGAAGGGAGATAAGGGGAAGAGAAAGAGAGAGAGAGAGAGGGGCGGGAGGGAGAGGAGAGGGAAGGAGAGGTATATAGAGAAAGAGAGAGAGAGAGAGAGAGAGAGAGAGAGAGAGAGAGAAAGGGGAAATGGAGGGAGGGGAAGATACAGAGAGAGAGCGACCGAATTGGAGATGACGTGAGGAGGAAGATAAGGGGAATAAAGAGGGAGATAGATAGAGAGGGAGAGAGTGAGAGAGAGAGAGGGGGAGGTAGAGAGAGAGAGAGAGAGGGGCGGGAGAGGGAGAGGGGAGGGAGAGGTATATAGAGAAAGAGAGAGAGAGAGAAAGTGAAAATGGAGGGAGAGGGAGAGAGAAAGAGGGCACGAAGGGGAGAAGAAGGGAGAAGGAACAGAAGGGTAAGTGGGAGGGAGATATAGAGAGGGAGAGGGAGAGAGAGAGAGGGAGAGAGAGAGAAAGGGAGAAAGGGGAGGGGAGGAAGAAGTTTATAGAGAAAGACGAGGAGGCGGGAGGGAGAGAGAACACAAAGAGAGAAACTGTGAAACACAACGGCGGATTTCATTTTTTATCCATGTAAACCTGAAAGATGATTTCTTGTTTACAAATGCTGCGATGTAATTGTTAATCAACAGAAAAACACTTAATGGCTTATTTACATAAAATGCCCCTTGATGAGTCAAATTGTTTGTTTTGTAATGAGGGGGGGGGGGCATCCTCTTCCAGTCTGACTGACTCCATCTCGTAAAAAAGAGGGGGGGGGGGGGGGACTTAGGTGACATGGATAAATTTATCGATCTCGAGTGTCAATTTTCATGACTTTCTTCTTCGGTCGATTTCCAGCCCCCCCCCCCACCGGATCTGTCTGCTTTAACTTTATAGACCAACATTGTAACGAAGGGGTGCCAAGTAGTGCGCGTGAAAGACAAAGAGAAAGATTAAGAGTACGAGAGAAAGATAAAAGAGATACAAATATAATGTCAAGAAAGAGACTATAGAGAAAAAACGGGGATTATTTTGCCAACCACATAGAGAAGAACATGAAAAAGACATCAAAAGTAAAACCTAGCAAAAGAAAACAAAGCAGATTGGGAATAAAGACATGGACATTAAAGCTTTGTGCTCAGAGGCGGCGCCCCCGCCCCTCCCACTTTTCCAAGCACCCATAAAATTTCCCTTTTTGAATGTGAAAAGTGCCTCATTTTACGTATGTGCCATATTCCTTTATAAGCAGTTCCCTTCCCTTTCTGATACATGCCCATTTTGTCCTCTGATATGTGCCCTATTAACTTTGATACGTGTCCCCTTTTCATTTCTAATAACTTCTCTTTTATATCAGCCCCTTCCCCTCTTCATAAATACTCATTCATATCTTCCCCTATTCATAAAATACATTGACCCATTTTACAATAGAAGGACCAAACTTTAAAAAAGTGCAATACTTTTCTAATAAAATCATGAGAAATGGAATAAAACGCTTTTTCAAAATCTATAAGCAGCAATAAACCAGGAATGTCATTGATATCGGTATACAATAATCAATCATATAACAAACGGATATTCTCTCCAATGAAGCGCCCGGACACAAAGCCTTTCTGATTTTCATGTATATATAAGAAAAGGAAGTACGTTCTTTAATCTGTTTGCTATACAAGCGGAACCTAATTTATACACCACGTTCAATAAAGATATGGGTCTCCAATTTTTCAAATAATGTCTATCTTTTTCCTTTGGGAAGTGATGACTCCTAACTTCTGTGTATATGACATTCCGGATGAATATGCAGAGTTCAAATACCTCACTAAAAATATGTGTAATTCTTTCCAAAAAAAGTTTGACAAATTCGACGGTGTATCCATCTAGACCAGGTGATTTATTATTTTTCATATTTATAAGTGCTTGATGAACTTCATCGATGGAGAGTTCTCCTTCGAGCTTCTGTGACATCGAAGCGGTTAATTTATTTATATCTGGATTATTTAATATTGTATTTAAGTCTACATCAACAACAAAAATTATTTTCATACAATTTAGAGTAAAATAATACAACTTCTGATATAATATCATCATGCGATGTTATCTCCTTGTTTTCAGTAGTGACCAATTTGCATATACGTTTATTCACAGCATTTCTTTTTTTCTAAATTCCAAACATATTTCGATGGTTTCTCGCCACATTCCATCCATTTAATTTTAGACCTCATCTTTATTCCTTCCATTTTTCTTCTCTTAGTGATTCTAACTGAACTTTCTTTTCATTTAATATGACTAAAGCTCTATTTTTGTCCATTTTTTAAATATTTTTTTTTTAATATCAATGCCTTCTCCAAATCTATAATTTCTTTCCCTAAATCATATTCTAAATTTACCAATCTTTTTTTCTTTCTGGCTGAGTATAAAATTGTTTCACCTCTAATTATGGTCAACAACGTATACAAAAATAACTGATCATTTACAGTAAATGTATATTGTGTATCTTGTCCTTCTACCTCAAATCTACTTGAATTGTTATTAAATGGGACAGAATAGGTCTCAATCGTTTGTTGTATGACATCTTTATTTTTTTTCCACATAACTATCATCCCTTAACAGCGAATTATTAAATTTCCAGTAACCTCGACCTACCCTACAATGATTTAAATTCAAATTATGTTCATACATTGCGCTGAGTGATAAAGCAAACAAAAATAAGAGTATGGAAAGATAGTGGGAGAAAAGGAGAGTAAGAGAACAGGTAATCGAGAGGAGGATAGTGGAAAGAACGAAGTCAAAGAAAAGAAAAAAATGGAGGGCGACTGAGAAGGGGGGGAGATAGATAATTAGAGAAAGTGTAATACTGTGTATGCAAAATTACAGTACCTAGTGTCACACTTAACATTATTCTTACAGATTTTAAAGAGTTTAAATACAATCAATGAAGTTATGTGCATGGGAATGCGCATATGGGAAAAGTGAGTAATGAGTAAACTATCAAAATATCACACTAAAGATTTAAAGATACATGTACTTTATATTTCAAAACCAGACTTTCAACATGAATCATGGGATTTTCAATAATGGTATCTTACTGAAGAAGGTGACAGAAGAAATACAATTGGACAAGGGAGGCGTTAAATGGAATATGGAGAGAGACAGTCAAGGGAGAGAGAGAGGGAGAGAGAGAGAGAAGAGGGGGGGGGCAAAAAGGGAGAGAGACGAGGGAAGGGTAGACAGAGGACACAACACAGTAGGGAGAGGGCTAGAGAGAGAGAGAGAGAGATGAATGAGAGTTATGGGGAGAGAAAGAACGACAGATAATGGGGGAGAGAGAGAGAGAGAAAGGAGAGGGAAATCCTGTGTGAAAGGTATGGTTGAAACAAGTTATTCATAAATAATGGATACCACTGTAACCATTTAAATACAACACAAGATTCCGATTTAGTTCTGAGCAAATAATCACCTCAGCGAGCGCAAACATACTCATACATCATGATATGTACACACAACACCCATCGACAAAACAGTCCCATTACAAATGAGTATCAGTAGGGTACAATACGTACATGAATGTATACCATAGAGTCTAGGCTCTTCGCGGGCGGTTTCGTTTGGATTAATCGTGAAATTCCCGTCGCTAGCGTGGAAATAAAAAATACGTGCCCGGTGAGAAGACTGTTTTCTGCTAGCGAGCTATCTCGCTGAGCTGCAGTCTTTGCATTTGGTTTAGCAAGCTGCATGCACGATGACTTGTAGTCCAGAATCTGACCTATTTAATTTTGATCTCCACCACACCAACGCTACCTCTCCCTACTTACTTGCTACCCGGCCCCCCCCCCCCCCCCCCACTCCGAGAACGGACGGACCGCATGCGTGTTGCCAAAATGTCCTTTTCGTAACAAAAGAAAAAGGTCGACCCGTATTGACTTTACACACCGGACTTTTGCTGAAAAAGGGGGGGGGGGGGGTGCTGAAAAAGGCTCGTATACAAAAGAAAAAGGTCGAGCCGTATTGACTTAACACACCGGACTTTTGCTGAAAAGGGGGGGGGGGGGTCGGTTGGAACACCCATAATATGCGTACCCTAAATAACACTGAGTGGGGGGCGGGGGCGGGACTTGCTACCGGCCGATGATGGCGTGATAATAAATTAAAACGCCCGGCGAAAAAGGTTGGGCTTATGAGCATTATTATGAGTTTGTTAATAACGCCATCTTCGATGGCTTGAATCAAGTGTGTAGGAAAAAAAATAAGGACCATGCAGATTCTGGACTAGATGACTTGGTGCTCGTTTGGTCGCCTTGCTTTAGGGCTGGCCTTTTCCGTTTGTATCCATTTCTGGCTGTCCAAAAATGACCGCATCTCCTCACCGGACAACTAGGTGGTCAACACATACTCAGGAACTCAGCAATAGAAATACTACCCCAACACGATGTTTATAGGTATACAGATGCTCTTTTTGTGTCTTGTAATAATATATCGACCTACCTTTCGTATTGCTGGCATCCCATCGGGAACTTGCATGGTATAATCGCAGATGACACCCATGAGCACATTACACATCTGCCTAGCCTCTTCTCGCTCGTGCTACCCGGGCTTGTAAACAAATCCTTTCTCGCGTCCCCACCCCTCCTTCTCTCTGTCTTTCTTGCTTAAACCGGCTGGAAAAATCCAGACCTTGTAGGAGGTTCGCTTTGTGTCTCGTCACGGGGTGGCTGTATAGTTGTACATGTACATGTATTAGCATCAGGCGCGTACGCAGGGGGGGGGGGGGGGGGGGGGGGAGGGTGTTTGTTAATCCCCCACCTCCTTTAAAAAAAATAAAAACAACAATTGTGCTGAAGGGGACGGGACAAAGAGTGTTCACCCCCCCCCCCCCCTAAGCCTCTGAACGAAATATCTGATGACGTAATTCTCGCTACCCTAAATAGGTACGAAAATCTCGAAATTCGCGAGACGAGGTAATTTTCACTCTCTCGGGTCGTCACTACAACTTCCGGTATAGAGTCCCATCCCAAGTCACGGCCTTCATCCACCCCCATTTTTCAGGGTTCTTACGCTTGGAATCATGAGCCCAGCACTGTGCAGCCTCACAAAAGAAAACCATCGTCAATGATGTCAAAAGACGCAAAAAACAACGAATGAAATGTTCAAATAAACGTTGAAATATTTGCGAAAAAAAACAAGACCGAGCAGACGACATATTCGGTGCATACACGTTGTGTGGCGACGGCGTTTTACGTTTGCGCTATCGCGCCGCCTGCACAGGAAGCTGTAATGTCGAAAAGCTATCCCATAATGCAATGCGCGTTTTCAGGATTTTCCCCGGATCTCGGCAGAATCGCTATTTGGGGTAGCGAGAATTCTCCAATCTCCGAAGCCTAAACAAAAATATGTGCTCTTACCCCACCCCCCCCCCCCCCGTGTTACACCCACAAATGTAATAATGCCCACAAATGTAATAGCGCCCACAAATGTAATAACACTTTACCCACAAATGTAACAACACTTTACCCACAAATGTAATAACCACTTTACCCACAAATGTAATAATTTTGAATCACCCACACATGTAATAATGACTTTACCCACAAATTTAAAAAAATTGAAGTGATATTTTGAATCACCCCCAAATGTAATAATGACTTTACCCACAAACGTAATAAATTTGAAGGGATATTTTGTCGAATTTGTTCAAAACAAAAACCCTGTAATAAAGCATGGGTATAGCTAACTACCACCTAGCTAACTACCCCCGGACATCTACCCCCATCCAACTACCCCTCCCCCTGGACAACTAACTCCCCTCCAACTACCCCCCCCCCGGACATCTACCCCCAAGCAAATTAAGGTAGTTGGGGGTAGTTGCCCGGGGGTAGTTGGATAGGGGTAGATGTCCGGGGGTAGTTTTCAGGGTGGGGGTAGTTGGATGGGGGTAGTTGGAAGGGGATAGTTGGATTGGGGGGGGGGGGGGGGTGTAGATGTCCGGGGGTATTTGACGGGGGGTTGATGTCTGGGGGTAGTTGCAGGCGCGTAGCCACGGGGGGGGGGGGGCACGTGCCTCCCTAAAATTTCCAGGATCGGTTGAAATTTTGTAGACCCCCTTTTTTGACCTCGATCGATTACATGTATGTGCCCCCCCCCCCAAATATCAAAATCTGGCTACGTCCCTGGGTAGTTGCCCGGGGATAGAGTCCGGGGGGTACTTGACTTGGGGTAGATGTCCGGGGGGTATTGTCCGGGGTAGATGTCCAGGGGTGGTATTCTGAACATTGTTGTAAGTTTTGTGTTATCATTTGTTGTATCTCACAGAGATAACACAGCGCTAATATTGTTGTAAGTTGGTATTCTGAACATCATTTTATCCCTGTGTTATCTCTTGAAGGACCGCCTCTATCTTATCTTTGACCACTGATGACACGCCCATTTGTATGGACCCTACCAATCAAAATCTGTTTTATATAAGCATGATAAGTAGGTCAACCAATAGGAATACTTTATGCCATATCTAAAGATGCACCTAGCGCATACTAATCTTGGGCGTAATTAGTTATTTGAGCGCTTACTACGCGCGTCATCATTATGCGCTGTTGAATGTGGATCATGAAGACAAATCACGCTTTCACTATATTGGTTAAAGGTAAAGACCAGTTATGGTCATGCGATTGCATTGTGAAAGAAACGTTGTGGAATCGATCAGAAAAGGTTGATCATCTAGCATCTAGCATCTGCAAGGTTCTTGAATCATCAACATGATAAGAAATTTGGCCCATTCTTCGTAAAGTTACAAGCACTATACACAGAAAGATGTATATGGGACTACCCTATATCTCTCACAGACCATGAGAGAAACAAATTTACCAAATATATGAATTAGTAGGCGGTTTCCCGGCAAATTTGTTATCATCATGTATTAGTCAAAACATATTCTTTCACATGATTGGTAATGAGAGCTTCCATTTCATTTTTTGAATTGGGGCGTTTCCAAAACTGGTCTTTACCTTTAAGGTGAGAGCATTAAAATCGTCATATCCTAGCATGTAATTTCTTAGAAAGTTCTCATCTGTGATGTTCCCGGTCAACACAAAATCTTCTTCTAACTCGTCTATTGACACGAAGTTGGTTCTGGGCAAGAAATATTGCCGCCATTATGTCACCACGAAATATACAACAACCCCCTACCTGTTGTAAATATTGTTGTAAATACCATGCAAGATAAGATATGATAAAAGATACAACAACTTTCAGAATACCAATTATCTCGACATATTATCTCTCGTGCGCATATGCAAATGAGGATTAAACGCCACTTTATTAATAATACGCACAATTACAAGCGCACCAAACATATGAGCGCAGGCCCGGCCAATGAGATGAGAGAAAAGATACAACAAAAGATAACACAAAAGTTACAACAATGTTCAGAATACCAACTTTATCTTATCTCCAAAGATACAACAATATTAGAGATAACACAGGGTTCAGAATACCGCCCCAGGGGTAGTTAGCTGGGGGGGGGGGGGGTTATCATTCAAGGGGGTAGTTAGCTGGGGGTAGTTGGCAGGGGGGTAGGTGTCCTAGATTCTCGATTAGAGATTATGTCTGACATTTCTTTCGGGGGAGTCCCCTCTCTCGTGGTTGTAGCTCCATGGTAATGAGCAGTGTCAGAACACTAAAGTTACAACAAATCGCAGCAATAAACAAAACTGTGACGGAGACGTTCTTAATATTGAGCACTTAAATCAGGCAGATATATCAATTACTTCATTGTAGTACAATATCCAGAAAGACCGGAAGATATTGTAGAAATCAAAAGCATAGAACAATAAAAGCAAGTGGCAAGGACTGCTTCTTCTGTTACGAAAGTGTGTACTGACCAAAATCAGGTAGGTTCATGTTATTTATATACAGTAACCTATGGGAATTAGTGAATGTGTGCGTGAGTAGAACGTATTAACGTACAGCTATATTGTGACTTTGGACAGTGGGATGAATTTAGACACTTAAGCCAAGCCAATAACCTAGATAGCCAGATTGTCTGAGCCAGACTGGGACCATATCTAACAGTAACAGGCACTGGCAAGATCTGAATAGATAATCTTACATCTGGGACGGTTCGCTGCTTTTTTTTTGGGGGGGGGGGGAGGGGGCTGCCCCCACTTCCAGTTCCTGGACGTGGGCCGGGCTGAACCTGGCTTAGATGGACATGGGATGGGCTGGACCTGGCTTGGCTGGACCTAATCTTGGCTGAACCTGGGCAAGCTTGACTTGGCTTGGCTGGGCCTGGTGTTGGACCTTGTCATTGGCATTAATTTACATGTGTGTATGTGTGTGCGTGTGTGTGTGTGTGTGTGTGGGGGGGGGGGTGCATACAGGGGTGTACATGTGTGAGGGTGCGTGTGTGTGTGTGTGTGTGTGTGCGTGTGTGTGTGCGCGAGTGGGATCAGCTTAAAATTAATTAAGATTTGTTTTCTTCTCCACCGTGAGCCTGTTAAAAGGGTAACTCTATTTTGCGGCCTGGATAACTTATTTAGTATATTTTTCTTGAGTTGAGAATGTAAGCAGACATCCACTGAGTGAGTAGTGTGGGTGTGTGTGGGGTGGGTGGGTAGCTGAGTGTCGTATCTGATATGTCCATAAATACGAAGGTAACACAGCTAGAAGTATACTCCATTTGGCTCGTTGCTAAGCTTACTTTATTCTGCCGGAGAGGGCAGTATTTCACTGTTTCGTACAGACAAGTTTCTGATGGATATACATAGCAAATGTCACATTACTACACCTTTCCCTTCTTTGAGATAGAGTTTCCTATAATGTTGGAGAAGGTGCATTAAGGCTGTTGAGCGTGGGTTCGCATCCCATCCTCGTCGCCAAATGTCGTATCTTATATGTCCATAAATACAAAGGTAACACAGCTAGAAGTATACGCCATTTGGCTCGTTGCTAAGCTTACTTTATTCTGCGGAGAGGGCAGTATTTCACTGTTTCGTACAGACAAGTTTCTGATGGATATACATAGCAAATATCACATTACTACAGTGAGCATGTGTGTGGGTGGGTGAGTATGTTTGTGTGATGGAGGGGGGGGGGCAGGGATGGGGCAGGATTGTTCCAGTAAAATTACCTCCAGATTTGTTTAAGTTTTGTTTATACTTTATATAAGTGAATAACATTTACAGTTGACATATCGTCGGCCTTATGCCAAAAGGGCCTTAACCCGATTTTGGGGGTTATTGAGTTATTAACATCACCTTGTAGATTTCAACATTCTCTTTAAAATGGTGTGCTTTACTTGTTGGAATTCGATTTATTTATGAAGATAATTATGAATTTCAAAAGGGCCTTAACGCGTATCTCATCTTTTTCCTTACGCCAAAAGGGCCTTAACCTACACGGCAAATCTGTTATCAATGACAGATTATTTTGTAATTTTCATTTAATTCAATAAATATCAGTAGAAACACCATTAAAACATGATTTGTCTACAATAGACACAATGTACTTAAAATAATCAATGAAAGTATATGTCATAAATTTAGATCATGAAATCTGAGTGAGATTTGAATTAGGTGTGGATGCATGAAATGCGACCAACTCGTTAAAATGCGCAGATGTCAACGTATGGGACTGTGATGAAAATAAACAACGAAAAGGGTGTCCTAAATGTACGATCTCTAAAAAATAACTTTACCGAAAGCTGCATTATATTAATAAAAATATTCAGATATCAAAAATACTTTTTCTTACATTCTAATTAATCAATTTTATCAGTTTTCGTGATCAAGTAGCCGAAGGAGGGGCTTTCTGGCAAACCAAAGATGTTGCGAAACAAGAAAATTCCTTTATGCCAGAAGGGCGCTAACTATGCGCGCGTACTTTAGGTGTAACGGCGCGTAGGTTACGCCCCTTTTGGCACAATGCCGAGTAGGTTACGGCCCTTCTGGCATAAATACGCTACATTCAAGCCTCATGCCAAAAAGGCCCTAACATGTTTTTTGCACATAGCATGTACAATTCTGAATATGTTATAACACATTTAACACATTTCATGTAAAACATAATAACTTAAGACATTTATCGAAATTGGCTTCAAACACCAAAAAACGACCACAAACTTTTGATTAATAGAGAGGCCAAAACCTTAAAACGCGATTATCTCGGAATGGCCAAAAGCAGTTAAGGCCCTTTTAGCATAAGGCCGACGATATTATGTTTAGGTACTTATACGTTTACTCTGTTGCTAAGTTATATTTATTGCAAATAAGTTTGTGTTTAATTATTTTTATGTAAAAGCATCAATATTGAACACGTTTATTTTATTCAATTGTATGTTATGGTTTGTATTACACATTTGGAGAAATAAGAATTGTATAAAAAAAGATTATTAAAGTGTGTTTGAAAGCTTGAATGATTCATCCATGTTTGACAATTATGATTTACATACTTTTAGCTGTATTTCGGTCATAGTTCTTTTTATTATCCATTTTTCCCCTTTTTTCTCCAAAAATTGCATATGTTTTGAAAAAAGTTACCAAACCATCTCACTTCATTTCACTTTTCCCAGCATGAGGATCGTCTTGTTTTGTGTCCTACTGTGTGTGGCAAGCATCGAGGGTCGTGGTGCAAGACAACCGTCGGCAATGAAGGATGATATATACGACATAATAGTCAAACTAGTTCAGGGAACATTCAGTATACCATGTGCTGAAAGAACAAAGACTGAAAGATCTGCCATTGTTCATTACCATCGCTACAGAGAGCACTTCACCGTTGAAGGGGAGCCTCCAGTGTTATATCAAGATGGAAAGAAAGTCACTAAAAGTTCGGAACTATCCAGTATAGTCAAAGAACACCTCCATGCCGTCAATGGGGCGGGGGCAAGATGCTTGAATTACCGTCTGAAAAACTGTTTCATAGGGTTGTCAGAAACGTCTATACATAAAGTACTTTCACATAGTCAATCATACGGTCGTCTTCATGTAAAGTTCACAAACAAAGCCCCAATTCACCCAATAACAGCAAAGCACGTGATGGGCCGTATTCAAATAGATCTAGTAGATATGAGGGATAAGATCAGATACAGGGGGAAAATGTATCGCTATATACTTAGCGTACTTGATGTGTTTAGTAAGTACATCTGGCTGAGACCGCTGGAAAGGAAAGTAAGCCATGCCGGCGCGGATCTACGGGGGGGGGGGGTTTAGGGGGTTCAAATCCCCCTTTGGGCGGCCCCCCCCCCCCCCCCAAAAAAAAAAAAAAGAAAGAAAGAAAAAAGAAAGAAAAAAGAACGCACGCTGGAGAGAAACCCTTTCAAGTGCAAATATTGTGAGAAGATATTCAACTCATCTGGTAACTTAACCAAACACATGATAAAAAGGCTGGATATAACTGTGTATTAAGCTGTTACTTGATTTAAAAAGACGTTATCATGCACTGCTTTTTATGGTCTCCATTGTGTTAATAGATGCCAGGAAAACATCACTTACGGGGTTCAAATAAACACCCCCCAAAAAATCGGCTCGCCGCTACGCGGCTCGTGGACGATGCTCTGCATCGTCATTATTTTGGTCAAACCCCCCCCCCCTTAGCAAAAAGCTAGATCCGCCCCTGCCATGTGGTAGCAAGAGAACTAGACAACATATTCCATATTTTTGGCAATCCGCAAATAATTCAACACGATCAAGGCTCTGAATTTCGCGGCGAAGTGTCTACTCTCCTGAAACAGAGAGGTACAACGGACATAAGCAGTTCACCCTATCATCCCCAGTCCCAGGGCAAAGTCGAACGTCTTCATAGGACTCTTAAGTCCAATATTCTATTCAATTTGCTTGTAAACAAACAAAAGGGTATCAACTGGGTTAAAGAGCTTCCCTCTTATACAAAACTCCTAAACGAGGACCCGAAAGAGGTCCTTGGATGGAAATCTCCTTTCGAGACTTTCTTTGGTAGGAAACCAGAACAAAATTATATATCCCGTCAAAAAACAAACTATACTATCCATGGTTGGGAAAAGAATGTACAAGCTGTTCGAAAAAAGGCTTACAAGGCTTCGCAGCGTGTAAACAAAAGAACGATTAGATCCCAGGAAAAAAAAACTTAATGTACCAAATTACCATATCGGGGACAGGGTGCTCGTTAAAGGACAAGTCCACTCCAAAAAAAACTTACTTTCAATAAAAGCAGAAAAATCAGACAAACCAATCAAAAAAAGTTTGAGCAAAATCGGATAACTAATAAGAAAGTTATGCATTTTTGAAAAAGTATGTAAAACTATGGAACAATGAGAATCACAACACAATTTGCCAAGATGGTTATCAGTTTGTGACGTCATGTCCTCACAACATATCAATTGCTTTATATAGTTTAATCTCATTAATTTCCCTTTTTATCCCCCCAAATTTAATTTCTCCATGCATTTGCCCAGGTTATATGATTTGTATCATATTGCGTGCATGACATTTCCCAAAAATGTTTATAAATTTTGAAGAATTGATACTATTTTCTGAATATTGTATTTCATAATATTATTGATTTTCATATAAATAGTTTATCAAAATTCAATTTTTCATGATTTAACTGGACAAAAATTACTGTTAATTTGTACATCCACACAAAATCATATTAAAAAACTTGGATGCTGGTGTGAAGAAATAAGATTCTTAGGGTGAAAATAGGAAATTTATATTATCAATATAAAGAAAATTATTAGTGGATAGTGAGGACCATACGTCACAGACTCATGAGTGAGTTGCCAATTTGTGTAGTGATTTTCAAAGTTTTTCATGTCAGTAAAAATTCATAACTTTCTTATTAGTTATCCGATTTTGCTCAAACTTTTTTTGATTGGTTTGTCTGATTTTTCTGCTTCTATTGAAAGTAAGATATTTTTGGAGTGGACTTGGGCTTTAAATATAGCTCAAAGAAATCGAGAGTTTCAAACAAAATTGTTGTCTTGCCAGGGTTGGTCACAGACAGAAATCTAAAGAAGTACAAATACAAAATTGCCTATTTACCTCCTAACGGTAACACACAAACCGAAAAATGGTTTTCAGTAAACAAAATTACAGCTGACACGTTATCTGCTCAAAGGAGGCGCGAACGAGAGAATGAACAAAAAAAGTAAAGGCAAGGTCCATCGAAAGCGTCATTTTCAAACATTCTATATATCTCTGGACCATAGCGGCCGGATCAATCAGCTTGGAAACGAGTTTGATCTTGATATACATCATGATCCCAAAGGCGACGGCAATTGCCAGTTTGATGCTGTCTCAGACCAATTACAAACCCTCGGTGTATTTAGGTCCCATGATACGCTAAGACAGGAAGTGGTGCACTATCTTGAAAACCACCCATACTTGGGTAATAGTTACCCACAGTGGTATTCGTTTCTTACTGAACAGCGAATAAACTACCTACGTCGTATGTCTGAAGACGGTACATACGGGGACCAAGTGACACTGCAAGCCGTTGCTGAAATGTGTAACCTCCAAATCCTCATCTTGTCAACGTTAAACGGGGGGACGACTTTGATCCGTCCGGATGGCACGGATGTTTTTTCTCCAACCATGCCATACATTATTTTAGGTCACTTTTCTGAAGGTCATGGAGATCACTACGTTTCACTGACACATGATCACAATCAAATACGTAATATCGTTGTAAATAGTATTCAGGTTGTTTATGGTGGTGACGTAAAAGACGGTAATGAACTAGAGGAATCTGAAAATGAAGCTGGTATTGATATTGACGATGAAGGGGTGTCATGTAATGACAGTGACAATGAAGTAAATAGTGAGCTTGTGAACTGTGGCTCGGATAATGACGACATATGATACCTGATGAGTGCAGGAGTGATCGGGGTATGATAAGTGATCAAAATTACGAGTCATCGACGTGTGAACTTGACGAGGACGTGATAAATGATACATATGGCGAATCTGTGAGTGTTAACGGTGTTGAGGAAGAATTGATTGCCATGCCTGATACAAGTTTGGGTGAAAATAACGACGTTGTAACTGAAGAAAACGTTTGCGCTAACGGAAGTAATAAGCAAGTGATTGACAAAATAGGTGATAATATAATGGATGATGACCTAACAGATGAAGTTGTATCCGATCAAGATAACATGTCTGCCTTCGATAAACTACCCTCCGAGATGGTGGTAAAGATAATTGAACACGCAATTACCATGGACGTTGTTTCAAGGCAGTTCTTACGTTGTGTAAACTGGCGGTTTAATGCGGCAGTCAACGAAGCTGCCCAATCGGTACAAGAACCCGAGATTTACATCAATCCTTTCATTCAGGAGATTTTGAAATTGCCAGAAGAATGCGTTCGTTCGTTCGTGTCTCCTTAGATCAAGATTACTGTAAACTTGATCTTCGGAGTAGTTGCTACAACCGGCCGTGTCAGACACGTTGCCCCGGGGTGCGAGATAGGACTCTTGTAGCATGCCCCCATTTAAAACAATTATACAGTTACAGTTAACAATACATTTAATTAATAGTATGAAACTATTAAAATTACTCTCACGTTACGGTAAAAAATATTGCATATACATATATTATGAATCAATTGATTTGGTCGATCCAGTTCGATGGCACAAACACGGGACTACTGGACAGAGATCCTAATAATTACAGAGCTTGGTCTTGTTGCTCTCTTCGCCAGCAGTTTAAGGATATGGAATCCCGCGGCACATTACTCACAAGAGTTCTAACAAGCCAAGCTTATACAGAGCCTATAATAAGTAATGTCGTACATGTACCACCCAACCGATCGATCAAAAACTCATAATTACTCATAACTGAAAAAAAAAGTAAAAAGAAAAAAAAAACACGAAATGGTAACCATCTAAAATTTCATAGTTGTGATAAATATCTATAAAGATTTATCAAGCCCCAAAAATTATCATGTTCAAGAAAAGGATATATACACTTTGTATTCTTCTTTCGTGTCCTCAAATGCTCTGCCAGGCCTTGGCACACTGGAGAGCCTTCTCATTTGCTGCCACCAGGTCTTCCAGGCAGCATTGGTCGATTAGGAGTGGACATCTTAATTGGTGTGACATGGATTGCACGGATGTTCCACACTCACAGTTGGTGTCTGTGTCGTCAGTATATCCCCATTTATTCATGTTGTATTTACATCGCCCCACACCTGTGCGAAGCCTATTGAGGGACTTCCACGTCTTCCAATCACATCTATGACCAGGGGGCAGCTGTTCCTTGGTCGGGATTGGTAGCTTTTCATGGTGGTGGTTTTCAGAACGTTTCTCTTCCCACAAGATCACTCTGGTTGAATGAGGAGGTTGAGACAGTGGCTGGACTGTATGAAGGAAGCTTTTCCTTGACTTCAGGCGGGTAGGGGCCGGTTGATGCGAGTAAAGGGGATGGCGGGTGTCCTCAACTTGTCTGTTGCGTTCAGTCCTACTTGCAACTGTTCTGCGGACATCGGATGGAGCAATGCCGGCCAGGGAGTGCAAGCTGTCCACATTCGTGGGCTTGAGGCAGCCAGTGATGCATTTGCAGCTGTCGTTGAGGGCTGCATCAACTTTCTTTGTATGGGATGATCTTCCCCATACAGGGCAGGCATATTCTGCTGCAGAGTAACACAACGCAAGAGCAGTTGACCTCAGCGTGGAGGAATTGGCACCCCAAGATGAGTTTGCCAGTTTCCGTAGTAGGTTGTTCCTTGTCCCAACTTTACCCTTCACCTTTTGAACATGCTGTTTATATGAAAGGGTTCGGTCAAGAGTGATTCCAAGGTAGACAGGGTGGGCGCAGTGTTTCAAGGAGACATCGTTCCATTTCAGGGACAGCTTCCTCCCAGCATTGTAGTTGCGGAGATGGAACAAACTAACCTGGGTCTTGGCAGGGTTAGCCTTCAGATGGTTGTTGTTGTAGTAGTCTGTCAGGTTGTCTAGGGCTGATGAAAGAGTGGTTTCTATCTTGTCTATGTGGGAATTCTGGGCTGCTATGCCAAGGTCATCAGCATAGATGAAGCTTCTTGTCCCTGGGTACACTGGCTGGTCGTTGGTGTAAACATTAAATAGGACAGGAGCAAGTACGCTGCCCTGAGGTAGACCATTCTTTTGTTTCCTCCATCTGCTGCGCTTCCCGTTGAGCTCAACATAAAAGCGTCTATTTTCCAGGAGCATTTGGATAAGCTTAGTCAGATGGGAGTCCTTTGTCATGGTATAGAGCTTGTCGAGAAGTATACGGTGGTTAACAGTGTCGTAGGCAGCTGTCAGGTCGACGAACGCAACTCCAGTCGGTTCATTCTTCTCGAAACCATCCTCGATGTGCTGGGTTAGATTTAGCACTTGGCCAGTGCACGATCTTCCAGGCCGGAAACCTGCTTGCTCTGATATCAGGTGTTGTTCTGTGACTGGCCCCAGTCTGTTCAGGATGAGGCGCTCAAAGAGCTTGAAGAGATGGCACAACAGGGAGAATGCGTTATTAGTGTTAATAAACTTATCAGATGTGCTGGTAAAAGTAGCGGTCTTGCGCTGAAACTTCGGTTTTACTTTTGTGGAAGTACATGGTATTTCTCCTGGTTGATTTTAAAAAGAGTAGGAGCAATGAGACCAGGATGGTTTGTAATCACACGTGTCTTTTGGAAAAGACCGTCCAAGAGGTAGTAACCACTGTTCTTTCCGTTTTGTAAATGTGTCAAACCATACCTGTGCACTTATCACAATCATACAAACACTAATCATATACACATAGAGCTGTTTATTGTCGTGTATTTTCACTGTATACCGACAGGTTAAGTACACTTTTCGTGATCACATTAATAAACAAGGTATTTTTGTGGGCATTTCAAATGTTCACTTGTAAATTCAAGTGGGTGTATATCTCTGTAGATATGTGATATGGGCCTGTTACTCCTTAATATGATTATTTCTGTCTAAAATGTGTCAATGTGTATAATTTGACTCCCAAGTGAAAGGAATTAAAATTGATCTGTATTCTATTCGAACTTTTAATAAAGATAATTATTTTTTCAGTGCTTCCATAGTTGTAGAGTCATATCAAGTGAATACATCCCTGACCGACGAGCACAAAATACAATTATAAATACATGTACACACACACACACACACGCACACATATACATATACATATATATATGTATAATATCTATATGTGTATGTGTGTAAAAAACATATTTATATATATTTATATATATTTAAATCTTGTACATGTACGTGTTATATTGAGATTGAGATTGTAATTATGTAGACCATGGGTGAGAAAAAGACAGCACTTAAATATGTACCGGAAACTGAATATGTCACTTTTGAAAAAAGACAGTTTTGTTTTCAATGTGCTCACTCATGCATGACTCTAAATGTCATCCTTATTTTAACAATTAAGTTAGGCAATTAGCGTACAATCTTTCATGTTATTTTCGTAAGTTCCATTTCGTTATAAAGTTACACTATTTCGATTAGGCTAAACTTTAGTTTTTGCTGTGTTTAGAAGATCTTCATTGAAAAAGATCGCACAACCAAAAACAAACTAACAATTATGCATTAAACGGGTTAATCCTCACGTAGTATATTACAGACCAATCATGTGTGATTCTTTGTCTACACTATAAGTGTATAAACCGTCGTAAAGAAAATGTATGTGTCATATGAGTGAACTATATATCATAAAATATGTTTTCTCAGTGTTAAATCAAATATCTGGAAACTACATGCCTCTATTGCTTTTTAAAATCACTAACATATTCATTTATTTGTAATCCTTACACAAGTGTATAGTTTTTTTTGCATTTATGTCTTTAATTAGATTTCTGTTTAAGGTTGAAAAATGGCTCAAAAGTGGCAAACGCCAAACTCTTCAACAGAGATCAGGTAAAGGTTGTTAATATTCTTTATCTCATAGTAAAATTAAAATAATTATTTCCTTTTGATCAGTCATACTTCATTTCAACTCCGTCTACTCTTGAAGCATCTGAAAAGTATTACTGAAAAACTTTTGGAGTTGTACGTGTTAAGTAGTTTTATATGGACGAGTACTAAGTTACAGAAAGCCAGGTACATTTAGTATTTCGGCATCTCGTTCTCTTGTTTTTCCTAGCTTAGAAGAATTGTCACGTGTTAGGTTGTTTGCGTTTTATATCAAGTTCAGTTGATGTTATCAGGTTCAATATTGCCCAAATTATAACCTTGTTTGCTTGTAAAAGACATGTGAGTTACTCCACCTTTTTATACGTAATAATTATTTCGGTTCTGTTACCGTCTGTATATTAATGAAACAACCTCTTCATTCGTTTGGAATAAAATACTTTCTATCTTACAAAATCTATGTATCCATCATTGCATTACTATAAAACCATAACTTCTGCAATTTACTCACATTGATTGAGAGAGTATATAGCTATTTTATCAGTCAAAGGGTTCTGCAATCGTTCATTCAAAACATGCAAATATGTTTCGCGCGATCTCGTTATACAGCTATTTACGATTTGTTATATGAAAGTATGCGTTGTTATTTGCTTTTTAACCGATTATCATTTCAGAATTGTTCTTGTTTATATAGCTGCTTGAGTGTTTCAGAAGTAGGGAAAGCTGTGATATAAATGTGTTTTGTTTGTATTTGCCTTTAAATAAATTTTGTTCTCATGAATTCACACCGTGTACCGAGTACCAATTGGTAGTCTTCAGTATAAGTAATTGATACGTTCATCACATGAAGAAAGGTAATTCATTCACGCACTCATGAAAATATAACATCGCAATCCAACGTTTCAATGTCACTAATAGCGTACATATATATATATATATATATTAAATGTATGTTACATATCGTGAACATATTTCATAATCACATGCATAAAACAATCAGCGTCAATATTTAAATACATTTAAGGTCACTTATTCGATTACTTTTTTTTTCTACGAACATTGAATTCCAGGATATTTGTGGGCGTTAGAATATTTACATGATTAAGAAATCGTCGACGGTCAACGAACCATCGAATCGGTCCCTCCTCTGCGTGTTATATATATGGACCATTTTGAATGATTCTTCAGTTCGTGTGACCGCCGACCAATCATTTATTTGTGACGTGTTTTATCCACATATGTAATAATGTAAAACAAATTTAAATGAAAAAAAAAGAGGAATAAGATGGTGGGTCTGAGTTTCGAAGATTTGTTTAAATTTCTATTTCCTTTGAAATAACTGGGTCTGGAGGAAAGAATACGCTCTATACCCATGTTATTCCACAGGAATGAGATGGTGAGGTCTTAGTTTGAAGATTTTTTTTTCTTAATAACCGAGTCTGAAGTAAAGACTACGTTCTAATCCCATGCTTTATTACCGGGTCTTAATTTGGAAGATGGAGGGGTCTTAGTTTAAAAGGTTTTTTTGTTGTTTTTGTTTTGTTTTGTTTTATTTTTTGTTTGTTTTTAACTTTTGAAAAACCGGGTCTGGAGGAAAGACTACGCTCAATACTTATGGTCTTCCACAGGAATAAGTTGATGGGGTCTTAGTTTTGATTTTTTTTTTTTTTTTTGAAATAACCGGGTCTGGAAGAAAAACTACGCTCTAAACCCATGCTTTATTACCGGGTCTTAGTTTGGAAGATGGTGGGGTCTTAGTTTTGAAGATTTTTATTTTTTTATTGAAATAACCGGGTCTGGAGCAAAGACTGCAGGTTATACCCATGCTTTATTTCAGGGTTTTAGTTTTAAATTCGACAAAATATCCCTTCAAATTTATTAAATTTGTGGGTAAAGTGGTTATTACATTTGTGGGTGAAGTGTATTACATTTGTAGGTGTTGTTACATTTGTGGGTAGAGTGTTATTACATTTGTGGGCGTTATTACATTTGTGGGAATTATTACATTTGTGGGTGTAACACCCCCCCCCCCCCACACACACTTATTCAGCGGCTGCTTAATTCGTTGCGAAATTATTCCTCACTTTTCCGGCGGGCGCTTCCAAATTATATCTTTCCTTCTGTTATGATCTTTCCTTCTATATCTTCTTTTCTTTATATCTTTCCTCACTCTTCCTTGCTTTCATCATTCTATTATCTTTTCTATGTTTCCTTATGTTGTTCTCTGTTTTTATCCTACCGTTTCCCATTTTTTAGATAATGAATACAGACAGAGGAAATGATAAAATGAAATAATCAGATTTGGCACATCTGCTTACTATAATACTGGCCCTTCCAGTAATGGTAAAAGCCCTTCCACACGTGGAAAATGCGGCCACTATTTGCTTCCTCATTCTGTATGTCATTGATAAGAATATATTCTTTCCCTCTGACAAGCTAATAGAACACGTTCCAGAAGCACTATACAATTGGTAATAATAATAATAGGCATTTATATAGCGCCGTCAATCTAGACAATTCTATTTCGAGGCGTACAAAAACAAAAATCAAGAAAAAATTGAAAAATTAAGAGAGTTTGGATGAGTGTTATAGTGCCAATTACAGGTTTTGTTTAACAAAGATGAGCTTTCAGCTTGGCTTTAAAGGTCTCCTAAAACCGACCTCTACAGGACACGGAAGCTTACGGGAAATATCATGAGGCATGGTAATTTTTGCGGCATGGTAATTGTAGACAATACAGAAGATATCACTCCTTACATCTGAATGTGAAATATGTATTACCACAATTGAAATTGGAATCAATCGGATTATTTAAGTTAAAATGGTAGCCTAAAATGTCAATGGGGAGGGGGGGATCTTTGAATGAAATTGAGGGCACATGCACATTGTAAATAATTATCCATATTTAAATACATCGTTTTTTATTGTTGAATTTTGTTAATGTTGTCAAAAAGGCCATTGGAAACAAAATTTCTATCTAATGTTTGCATGCATTGACCAATAAAATAATCTTGAATCTTGGATGAAGATGTATAGCAGGTTAAGGAAGAGAAATTAAGACAACTTTGCCACATGGAGGCGCAGGCACCGAATCCATCTCGGGGAGAGGGCATTACTTTTTGTCGGAAGGATCACTTTCGGTTGCAGGAGGGGCAGGAATCACATATCGGCTAAGAAAATCTCCAATTCGCTTGGTAAAATTTGGGGAAAAAACTGCAACAATGGAAATTAAGTCCACCAACACAATGAAGCCAACCTACCTATCACAGAGACAAACAAATCTGTTTTTGTAACGAATTGGTTTAATATCCAATTACACATCAGATAACGATGAGGCAGCCTAACCTCCAAAGGGCTTTTGTTCACTTAGCACGGGGCATTTGGGAGGGCTTTAGGGTCAAAACTTGTCTATAAAAGCTACATTTTTTTTCTTCATAATTACCTTGGCTAAACTGGAAGAATAATTGTTATGTCGGAACAAAGCACACAAAAAGATATGCTGGCAAACAAAGGGGGCATTAACTTGGTAATGTATGGGTACAAACAAAGGGCACAATAGATAAAGAACATGACAAATTACCTTAGAAGGTAGAACTTATGCTACGACTGGAGAGACATGTGTTTACTTGAAATGGGCACATTTTGGTCAATGGAGGGGGACCTCTTTGTCACAGAAGAGACACTTTACGATTACCGACAAAATTAAATGTCCCAATATCTACAAATTTAACTTTGTAAACCGGGGGCCGGAGGCTAAATTGTTTTTCTTAGGAATCTATTTTAAAGAGGGGCGGTAGTGAGCAAACGAATCATTAGGGGGTTGTCGATGTTAGACCTCCCGCGCGAAGCGTGGAAGCTTAGACGTTTCTTTAAATTATTAGGAAAAGAAGACGAGTTATTGTATCGATCTCGACTGTTAATCCTTGTATGAATGAAGTTTCCCCCTCCTAGTCCGGCAGCCACTGAGCTACACCTCGTTTTGTTGAAATAAGTTTTTTCTTGATGGATTCTGTTCCCTTAGGCATTGCAGATGACCAAACAGAAAACTGGAGCTTTGTCAGTGTTGAGCAATTTAAGATATGGCCAAAAACAAAATGGCCGCCAAAATAGCCTATTTTCAGTAAAAATCAAGTTATTTCATAATACATTACAAAATATTGGCAGAATGGTGTGCTTAGAATTCACGAGGACCATTTTCAACACATTCCTGATGATCATACATGAACATAAATGACCATAGATGACATAATTAGCATATTTTCCATTGTAATTGTTGCTAATTTGCATATTCAAAATGGCGGATAAACGCCAGCTGTTAAGCTTAGAATCACAATAAAATAGTATTATACTCATTTCTAAATATCTTATGTTTTCAATTCCTAGAATACCTAAGTGTAACAAATACTTATGTCATACTCATTTGTCAATACTGACTAATTTAGATAATGGGAAAAAACAAAATGGCCACCAAAATGATAAATTTTAAGCAACATTTGCATACGTATTATACATTACGGAAATTGGCAGAGTAGTATACTGGTACTTCATGAATCAGAGATGAATTGATTTCGATATTTGACTTTGGCGGCCGTTGTATATTTGCTCATTTACATATTCAAAATGGCGGCAATGTTAGTTTATCACACAATTTCTATAAATAGTCTATAGTAATAAACATTTGTTTTCAAAATAGGATTTGAATTCCTATGATACCATTGCGTGAAAATGATAATTTGATCACTCTTCTTCCCGGCTCCCTCCCCCCACTCAGTGTTATTTAGGGTACGCATATGCGTGTTCCAAGCGACCCCCCCCCCCCCTTTTCAGCAAAAGTCCGGTGTGTAAAGTCAATACGGGTCGACCTTTTTCTTTTGTTACGAAAAGGACATTTTGGTAACACGCATGGGGTCCGTCCGTTCTCGGAGTGGGAGGGGGGCGGGCTCTTCTTTAATGAATGTGTTACCATTTTATAGCGTAGGTCACTTTAAGTATCGATATTAGGAACTTTACCTTCATAATTCATCCTGTACACAATTCTTTTAAGGATACGCCTTTTCTTCCTTTGCTGAACTGAGCTCAGGCATCACTGTCATTTTGATTTACATTTTTTTGCTCCCAGAGTCTGATCATTTAGACATCGCACGGATGCATGACAAGCACAGAACACTGTGCACGCTAATTTGGTTTTGTTGCATCCATATCCTGATGATTTTCATGGGTTGTCACTTGCACAATTGCAACGTATAGGTCTCAGTATGTTTGCAGGTGCAAGTTTCACATTTGGCGGAGTGGTTACCGGGATGAGTGACTTTGTTGCTTCGTCTTTCATGTAACCAAATGCAGTGGTGGGATCCAATGTTGATGGATTCATTTCCAAAGCACTTTTCCAAATCCATGTTTGAAGATGGCACGCTTAACATTATCTTTGAAAGCTTCAGTTGTTGGTGGCATTGCAGCAAGATTTGGAGTGTTGGTAGCTCCTGCTTTCCCGACCCGTGTAGTCCACACATTCAGTCGGGCATTTGGCAGTGTCGTAGCATGATGTTATGAGCGCTGTTGAATCTTTCATCACGTCGGCCATATCTGCATGTATGTCTCCAATCGATGGCAATGGGAACCCATTTTTCTGCCGCAGCACTTTCAGCAAAGTTCCTTTGCCAACTCCAAAATGTGCACCAACAGTATCACAACCTGTCAATGGGTGACCTTCTTAAAAGAAGGGATGATGTCTCTATGTCTGTCCACTGTGGCATGTATATCGATTACAGATCTGTCTCTGATGGGCGACTCCATTATCAACGGTGACTGAAGGCCTTGCTTTTGGTAGAAATGAAGCAGAAGAACATAGACATCTGTGTCGTCAGCAGGTACCCTGATGAATCGTCCTTCTTCTGCAAGCATGATAGCCTGCTGCACAATAATCACATCAGCCTCCTCATGAGATGTGGCCACATCGTGCCGTTGGATTGGAACACCACCTGGACCTAGTTGAACAGGAGTGTCATCTTGGCTGGTGATCACAAGCTTGTGTTTTATGATGAAACCTGCATCGCCTTGCAGATGTTAACAAATGATGTTAATCTACTGTTTCTTGTTCTCTGTGACTGTCAGAGTCAGTTTCTGAGACGAAAGGGGTGAAGTTGGACTCGGTTGGAAAACTCTGCAACCATCATTGCCTCTCGATATCCTGGATGCACACAATCTTGCCTTTGAATTTCGATACAAAGTCCATCACTGTTGGTTGTCGTGTTGGTGATGATGGAGGCCAATTAGGAATCCAAAGGAGAGCACAGCCATCGATCACTCTACACGTTTCTTCAAGTATCGCGTGTCTAGCTGATACTTCAACCTTTGTCTCTGGTTCTTCAAAGCGGCCTTGGACTTCGAGATACCCATATCTCCAGACTCATCAAACAGAGCTGTAGGAACTGGCGACAGCTCGCATGACATTACATTATGAAATTCAACATCTCTGGAACTTGCTTGTAGACCTTTCACGCGAGAGTATATCAACTTGGTATCGTATACCTTGGAATCGCCTACGTCAATTGATTTCTTCATGACAGCCATGGTTTGAACTTTCTTCGAAATTGTGTCGTAGAAACCTCCGGGCAATTTCCATTCAAACTCAACCATTTACTGACCACCAGTTTCAACTGCTCTGTCAACATTCACTGATTCAGGAGCGATCTGTCCATTGACCATATTGACAATGTTCGCTGGGTGCTTCTTTGGGTCGATTGGATTGATGCTCACATCCAGTTTTCTGCGCAACCAGTCTATGTAGCCTTGGTCTGCAGATATCCTTGCTGGAGCCTCTTCGTTGTGCACTGTTTTAGAACTAGCCGACTTGTCTCTCAGAGTTGAAACGTCTTCCACAAGTCTGATACATATGTGCAAGCTAAGGGCCCAGGTCTTGAGAGTTTCTGGCTTTAGAGTGATGCCAATAACACTTTGAAGTATCATTAATTATGAGAAAAAGCAGACGATTCGGTGTCGGCCTACTGTTCTCGACTCTTAATCCTTATCTGAATTCAATTTTTCCCCCTCTCGCGCGAAACGCGGAAGTTTTGACATTTCATTAAATTATTAGAGAAATGGACGATTTGTTGAACCGTGCCCGAGTCTTAATCCTTGTATGAATGAAGTTTTGACGTTTCTTTAAATTATTAGAGAAAGAAGACGATTCGTTGTACCGTCGAAAACTCTTAATAAGCCTTAATTGTCTGAGTTCAGTTTCACCCTTTAGCGCGAAGCGCAGAAGCTTTGACGGTTCCTTAGATTATTGTTCCTTAAATTGTACCGTTTTCGACTCTTAATCCTTGTCTGAATTTAGTTTCCCCCTTCCAGCGCGAAAAGCTTAGACGTTTGAATTAAATTTTATTGAAAGAAGACGATTCGTTGCACCGTTTTTGACTCATATTAAGCTCTATTTATCTGAATTCATTTTTCCCCTCTTGCGCGAATCGCGGTAGCTTTGACGTTTCCCTAAATTATTAGAGAAAGCAGAAAATTCGTGGTACCATTTCTGACTCTTAATAAGCCCTCTTTGTTTGAATTCAGTTTCCCCCTCTTGCGCGTTCGTTAAATTATGAGAGAAAGAAGACGATTCGTTGTACCGTTCTCGACTCGTCTAAATCAAGTTTTCCCTTCCCGCCTGAAGCGCGGACATTTTTGCGTTTTATCAAAATAAAGAGAAAGGAAGACGATTCGTTGTACTGTTCTCGACTCTTAATTCTCATCTGAATTCAGTTTTTCCCCCTCCGCGCGAACCGCGGAAGCTTAGACGTTTCCTCAAATTATTAGAGAAAGAAGACGATTCGTTGTACCGTTCTCGACACGTCTAAATGAAGTTTTTCCCTCCCGCACGAAGCGCGGAAATTTGGCGTTTCATCAAAATATAGAGAAAGGAAGAGATTCGTCGTACCGTTGTTGACTCTTCATCCTTGTTTGTATGTAGTTTCCCCGAAAATTTTAAACCTATGATTTCTTTAGCTGATATCAGGCTCTTACCTACCCCTCTCTCCACTCTTTCAGCCCGCCCCTCCCGTTTCATTTGTTTCCGATTTCTCTTTTTTTTCTTCTTTTTTTCCTTTTCTTTCTTTTCTTTCTTTTCCTTTCTTTCTTTTCTTTCTTTTCCTTTCTTTCCTCTCCTCCCTCTTTTTCTTTCTTCTCTTTTTCCCTTTCTTTTCCTTTCTTTACCCTCTTTCCCTTTCTTTCTTTTCTTTTCCTTTTCAATTTACTTTTCTTTCCCTTTCCCTCTCTTTTTTCCCTCCCCCTTTTCTCTTTTTTTCCCGACGGCACCCCCACACTCCCCTTTGGAGACGCCCCCTGCATGTGCTTATTAGACGGGGTGTCCAGAATTTGGGCACGGAGTAAAGGTAGCTGTATCCCGGAGGTACAATTTTCAAAAAGGCGCTTGAGAGAGGGATCAAGGATCAAGGATTTTCTAGAAATTGCACAGGTGTGCTGTCAAAGCATACAGTAGGTTGTTACCCACTCCTTAGAGCACATATTTCTTTTTGTTGGTCCAGGTTTTGAGCGGAAATTTCGCAACGGCTCAGCCAGCCGCTGAATAATTAAAGAGGGGGGGGGGGGATAAGAGCTCATATTATTATTTTTTTTGTCCAGGAAATAGAAAAATTATGCCGATCGATATTTTGTTCAGTAGGGGGGGGGGGGATGGGGTAAGGTCACTTTTTTGTCACCTTTTAGCACAACAAATTTTGATGGGGGGGGGGGGGGGGGGGTTAACCCCGCCCCCTCCTGCGTACGCGCCTAATTGCACACGTATACAATTGGGTTCCATGACACATGCTCCGCCGACGATTGCTCCGCCGACATTTACTCCGCAAAACGCGACAATTGCTCCGCGACATTTGCTCCGCGACATTTGCTCCGACGTCAAATGCTCCGCCGACAGGTGCTCCGCCGACAGTTGCTCCGCCGACAGTTGCTCCGCCGACAATTGCTCCGCCGACAGATGCTCCGCCGACAATTGCTCCGCCGACGATTGCTCCGCCGACAATTGCTCCGCCGTCAATTGCTCCGCAAAACGCGACAATTGCTCCGCCGACATTTGCTCCGCCGACATTTGCTCCGCCTGAAGCGACACTTGCTCCGCCGACATTTGCTCCGCCGACATTTGCTCCGACGACATTTGCTCCGCCCAAAAAGTGTCCCATTAAATACAAATGCTACTAGTACTACGACAAATGCTTCGCCTACAATATTTTTTTTTCACGGGTTGTTTTTGTTTCTTTTTTTCTTTTCTTCATTTTCTGAATGCATTTCATGAAATTATGTAAATGAAATGAAATGAATGAATGTTGATGATGTGGGAGGAAAAAGCAGTTGCCTAAAAGTCATTTCGAATATACTGAAATAACTTTCCATCTATCACTGTACGTCCCACATAATGTACACTAAACACTCATTACATGTCATGGGAAGTTTTTTTTTTTAAAGTAGAGCAGCAAGCCACATTCCCCAATACGCGCATACCTCCTAGTTAATTTCAAACAGCTCATCACTATGTAAGACCTGAAATTACCTCAATGAAAGAAGACTAATAACATGAGAGGAAAGAAAAGAGCAAAGAAGACAACCGTTTTTTGCTATTCCCCATAATGTTTGATTTAAAAAAATAAAAAATAAAATTATAGCTCCTTACGCAAGTTCTCCGGCGAAAGATAATTACTCCGCTCAAAATCTGTTTCATGTATTACTCATTAGCTGATCCAAAGCTCAAGGCTATCTCTCTCTCTCTCTTTCTGTCTCTCCCATGCTCCTCCTTTTCCTGTTTACACCGTTTTCTTGTCTTCTTTGCTCTTTTCTTTCCTCTCATGCTATTAGTCTTCTTTCATTTCCATCACTTCTTCTCTGCTCCCCCTCTCGAGTTCTATTTCTCTCGTGAAATTGAAACGTAAAGTAATACAATCATGTAGTACATTCTTGTTTAGAATAATATTTTCAATAATATCCAGTCCATTTTCTAAAGGTTTCTTTCCTTTAGTTAAGTGTATGTAGCTTTAATATATATATATATATGTTAGTGTGTAAAACACTCCGTTTCATTCGAGTACTTTGTTTTCACTGAATAATTTAAGGGACTCACGAAGCCACCGGAAGAAGAGCAATTGGCTTATCATGAAGAACTAACATCAAACTGCAACAAAATGATTTGTATAAATGTGAATAAGCAGAAAGGCTGCCATCTCATTTTCCCGTCTGAATGGGTTCTCTTCCTTACGTATATAAGTGCCCTTATTTTCTAAACTTCCATGATGACCTAGTACACTGTATAATGCTTTACCTAGTAAGATGCATTGATCGAGGTAATTTCAGGTCTTACATATTGATGAGCTACTTGAAATTAACTAGGAGGTATGCGCGTATTGGGGAATGTGGCTTGCTGCTCTACTTTTTTTAAAAAACTTCCCACGACATGTAATGAGTGTTTAGTATACAACTATACATTATATGGGACGTACGTGATAGATGGAAAGTTATTTCAGTATATTCGAAATGACTTTTAGGTAACTCCTTTTTTCCTCCCACTTCATCAACATTCATTCATTTCATTTCATCTACATTATTTCAAGAAATGCATTCAGAAAATGAAGAAGAAAAAAAAAAACGAAAAAAATAGGTGTAAAGAAAATATTGTCGGCGAAGCATTTGTCGTAGTACTAGTAGCATTTGTAGTTTATGGGACACTTTTTGGGCGGAGCAAATGTCGTCGGAGCAAATGTCGGCGGAGCAATTGTCACTTCAGGCGGAGCGCTTGTCGGCGGAGCAATTGTCGGCGGAGCAAATGTCGGTGGAGCAAAAGTCGGCGGAGCAAATGTCGGCGGAGCAATTGTCGCTTCAGGCGGAGCAATTGTCGGCGGAGCAATTGTCGCTTCAGGCGGAGCGATTGTCGGCGGAGCAATTGTCGGCGGAGCAAATGTCGGCGGAGCAAGTGTCGCTTCAGGCGGAGTAAATGTCCGCGGAGCAAATGTCGGCGGAGCAATTGTCGCGTTTTGCGGAGCAATTGACGGCGGAGCAATTGTCGGCGGAGCAATTGTCGGCGGAGCAATTGTCGGCGGAGCATCTGTCGGCGGAGCAATTGTCGGCGGAGCAACTGTCGGCGGAGCAACTGTCGGCGGAGCATTTGACGTCGGAGCAAATGTCGCGGAGCAAATGTCGCGGAGCAATTGTCGCGTTTTGCGGAGTAAATGTCGGCGGAGCAATCGTCGGCGGAGCATGTGTCGGGTTACCATACAATTGAGCTGGGTGTAGGACAAGGAATCCAACCGAACCTGTGAAAATTAAGAGATTAAAAAGACGCGAACTGCACTTTTTATGACAAATTTATGGTGGCCCGTAAGGGACACGCAAATGCAAAAATTGATGTAGACCTATGCTACAATTTTTCTTTTTTTTTTACGTCAAAGACGTGAAAATCCACAAAATTTACGTATACCCATGCAACAAATTTGTCGTTTTTTATGTCAAAGACGTGAAAATCCACACAATTGACGTGTACCTTTGCAACAAATTTGTCGTTTTTTACGTCCAAGACGTGAACATCCACAAAATTGACGTATACCTTTGCCTGGTAATTTTTTCGTTTTTCTGTACTCAATGGCCCTGACGGGACACGCAGACATGAAAATTGGAAGCAGATTTTGTTTTTCTTCACGTCTTGGACGTCAAAAGACAATATAACCCTTGCGTAGGTATACGTCAATTTTGTGGATTTTCGCGTCTTGAACGTAAAAGAACAAAAAATTGTTGCATAGGTATACGTCAAATATTAACGTCTGCGTCGGCCCAAAAGGGACACGCAGACGTAAATATTGGACGCGAATTTTTGTTCAGTAAGCTGAGCACCAGGAAGATGGGTCTGCCCCTAGTTACTGATAACGGGATTACCAGCTGGTATCTCATTCTCAGTCCAGATTCACAGTCTTCTAATTGCAGACCCCATAAGTGTGTCTAAAGTCTCACTTATTATTGTTTTCAGCAAGAAGAGGACATTGATGCGCTTGGGAATGGACTGCTATAGGTTTTAATGTACATGTTATTAACTCACTATCATTGTTATTGTTTGAGGACAATCAGATGACTAATATAATAATAGAGGTAAATATGAAACAGTAACAATCGAAATTGGTACCATGTGGAATTAATTTGTTTGATTTAGTTACCAACAGCAAATAAATACGGTAGGCCTACAATGATATTTTTTTTAAATCCCCTCTACCAACGTATTCTCTCTCTCCTTTTCTCTCTCCCTTTCTCTCTCGAATTTCGAATACACATAGTACAGAGAGAATGGGAAGGGAGGAAGGACAGGAGGGAGAGAGAGAAGGAGAGAGCGCGAGAGAGAGAGAGAAAAAAAAGGAGAGAGAGGGGAGAGACAGATTGGGAGGGAGAAAAGAGAAAGAGGAGAGAGAGAGAGGGGGAGAAACAAATTTGGAGAGAGAAGGGAGAGACAGATTGGGAGAAAGGGAAAGAGAGAGAGAGAGAGAGGGAGAAGGGAGAGACAGATTGGGAGAGAGAATGGAGGAAAAGATCGAGAGAAGGGGAAAGAGAGTGATGGGACATTAGGAGAAAAAGGAGAGAGATAGAGAGAGATGGAAATAAATAGAGAGAGAATAAAAGGGTGTGATAGGAGGGGGGGGGGGGACAAATGCAAACAAGATGCACAAAAAGAAGTAATCGCTTGATACAGGCAAAATATGTTTACAAATTTCAAAGCGTAATGTATCTAGGCCTTCTATAGTATATACCAATTTAGTCCATAAAATAGAATGCATTGGTGTACAATTAATGTCTAGATAAAGCTGTTTAAAACATAGCAGAACAAACCCATATACGCTTATCTTCCTGCCATTACGAACTGCTACGAACGCCGTACGAACGATTTTCAGACAATTGAAATTCGGGAAGACAATGGAAAACAGGGAGATTCGTACGAAATTATCGTTCGTACGGACCTTTGTGACCGTAGCATTACTGAAACAAAACTCACGTCAAATATTCACGTCTGCGTTTCCTTTTTGGGAGACGCAGACGTGAATATTGGGAGCAGATTTTCCAGCAGATTTTCACGTCTGCGTGTCCCTTTCTGGTTAGGGGGATTGTTAGAATCGGTTTGGTCGTATTGGGAACGAGGTAGAACTAGTTAATAACGGGTATACACTGACTACGGACTGGCTTGAACTGCCTGGAAATGGCGAATTTACCCGATCTGAACTTGATATGAACTGACTGTGGACGGGGTACAGACGAGATGAACGTGTTGAGGACTGTTTATGATCGAACTAGGGTCGTATCATAGAGGCTGTTCACACCGCAATGAGATAGCGCGGTCTATCGTAGCACCCTTTTTTTTCTAGCGCGCGCTAGACCGCGCTATCTCTCGTGGACCACCCCCAAGAGGTGCTCCAGTGGCACGCCGTTTTGGCTCGCCGTGGCTCGCTGTTGGGCAGACCGAAACGACGTTGTACCTTCCAAACCATAGAGATAGCGCGGTCTAGCGCGCGCTATCTCTGCCGGTGTGAACAGCCTCATAGACATTATTGACAAATTATACTCCGACCACAATCCGTTTTACGATGTTCTAGGACAGTGACAAACGAAAAGGCCCTAATGATATAGTACACAAGGATCGAGCGAGAATACCAACACAGCTGACCCGACACAGCAACATAATCATCTATCCGTATCTTTCTTGCTCAATCGCCAAGATGAATCCAACCAACGACCCCTCCCCACTGTCTTTTGTTACTCCGACTCGTCCTCTCTCATGCTCTTACCCCTTTTCTCTCCTTTCTTTCATCCCCCGTTTCTTTTGTTTCATGTTCTCTCTTTTTCCTCCCTATTTTTAGGTGGTCTGTCGATGACAGATCACCTATTGATTTCGTTAGAATTTTCTTTCTTTATTCTTTATTCTTTATTCTTTATTCTTTCTTTATTTATTTTTATTTATTCCGTACACTTTTTTTGTGTATACGTTTACTCGAACTCGACCTGGTCAATTTCCTTCAAATTTCTGCTAGTCATCAGGCCCTATGATATGAAGTTCCCGAAACCTTTTTCAAGTTCATGGGGTCATCGTGACGTCATCCAGGCGCCATTTTGTAAAAATCAGGTCATTATCATATCTCAATAACGAGTAATCAAAAATAAACCATATTTAGTATACATCAACTTCCGGTCAAAGGTCAACTAAAAATGTCAACAAAATCCGTGCGCGCACCTCGACGCGCACGTACGCCCGCTTAAATTTTTTAAAATGCTCCAATTCGTCCCAAATTTTGTTTGCACACGTTTCAGGTCATTTTAAGCATTTCAAAATTTTCCGTCCGTAAGTGTCCCCGCGCGCGTTGCGCGCGCTCACAGCGCGCGTAAAAAGTCAAATTTAATTTTTTTTACATGATTTAGATTCCTCTTACCGTAAATGACAATTTACATTAATTTCAGTCACTCTTGACCTTTCATAAGGCCGTGAGCGCGCGTCAAAGTTCAAAATCCGCGCGTGCTGCTATGGGCAATATAATGCAAATTTGATCAAAAACATGCCATTTTAAAAATCAAAATAGCTCTTCAGATAGTCCATTGACCCCCAATTTTTATATCATGGTTGGAAAAAGCATGAGTTGGAGATATGAATTCATGTCTCATTTGATCCTCAATTAACTCATGACGTCATCATAATGGCCTCCGAACTCAAAATTTCAATTTGCATATTATGACGTCAGCAGATTTTTGAAAAATTGATTGTATCTCTGTAAATATTGATCAATTTTCTTTCGAATTGGGATATGTTCTACCTGAGAATATTCTCTACAAATACAGTCACCACAAAATTTCATTTTGACAAAGGTATCATGGCGTTTTTTTTTGCGATTAAAGGAGGCATGTCATTTTTTCACATTTTGCGTGTATTCTCTATGGGACATGACTTTTTCTCAAAACTGGATTCTACATTCTCGTCTTTCGCGAGCAATATCTCCGTCGTTTTATCTTTGTTTACGCTGAGCTTTGAGTATGTTGTAGCTGAGAAAATAAGCTATCACAAGTGTGCCCTTTATTTTTCGATCAGATGCCGGGATCATGCTCATATTTCACTTACAAAGTGGGATTTGATAATTCCATTTTCCGTTTACGTGTAATCTCTATGGGAAATGTTTTGGTATATCGGTAACGCACTTGACTTCAGACCTCAAGGTCCCTGGTTCGAGTCCGGGCGTCTCCAACAATTTTTTTTCTTCACTTTTTTTTCTTTTTGACCTTTCACTCTACCATCTCCTTTGAATATTAAAACACGTACAATCGCAAATAATGTAATAAACAACCATATTTACTTTATTATTACCCTATTATCACTAGATCCATTACTTTTTGCGTGTAATCCTTATGGGAGATGACTTTTTCTCAAACCTGGATTCTACATTCTTGTCTTTTGCGAGCAATATCGCCGTTATTTCGGCTTGATTTTTGTTGATTTTTGAGTATGTTGTAGCTGAGACTATATACTATCTAAATGTTCTCTCATTTTTTTCAGTCTAATGTCATCGTGGTCTGTTGATGATAATCATCAACATCATCATGATCATCGTCATCATCATAGTCGTCATCACCATTACTATCAAGATCATCATCATCATGATCATCATGATGATCATCATTGTTTACATGTCTATATAACTTCTCCCTTTCTCAATATAGTAAATATTATAATCTATCATAAGACTTGAAGACAGACCACCTAATTCGTCCCCATGACGAATTAAATTTCTAGTTTTCTTTTCTCCTTCTCTTTCTTTTCTTTCATTTCTTTTTTCTTCATTCTTTTCCTTTCTTTTCCCTTTTCCCTCTTATTTCTCCTTTTATTTTTTTTTCTTGTTTCTTCTCTTCTTTTTCCTTTCTTTTCCTTGGTTTGTTTTCTTTTTCTTTCCCTCCATTTTTTCTAATTTTCCCCGACGGCATCGCAATTTTACCGACAATATCCTATTAGGTGGGGATGTTGCATCCCCCCTTTATCGACGCCTCTGCCCTCAGTATAGTTAGGGATAACCAAACTTAACTGGAACCATCCTTACGGGGTAGGCCCTAGGGGGTTATAATTAATCATTACAAACTTCTTCTCTGCTACTGTCTCCTTCCCTTCCACCTCTCTCTCTCTCCCTCTCTTTCTTTTCTCTCGTTTTCCTTCTCTCTCTCTCTCTGTATTTATCTTTCTTTATCTCTTCCTCTCTTTCTCTCTGGGATGAATTTATGGGGGGGGGGGTGGGGGGATCGGGGGTCTGTGTACGAACGTTATGTTGACAATAATGAAGCCTTTTTACTATGGATATTTGAGCATTGTGTCGATGTCATGTTAGATTTTTCCAAATTTTTCATCTGTTTTAAATGTAATTATTTCTTATTTCAATTTCATGCTTTTGATGCCCTTTATACATGATTTTGATTTCAAACGCAATATGTAAAATCCCATGATGAATGTCCATGTCATTATTCGACGAAATAAAATAAAATTGAATTGGATTGAATTGAATGTAATATTTAAATATGCATTTTTTTAAATAGAATTAACAAATCCAATTTGTATCCATTCGAACGATGCGCTCTTCTTGTACTTATCATTCACATTGCTGTTTATCTTTATACATGTACATGTATAAATACGACCATATACGAAATTAGTAGATCATTGATTGTTTTTTACCATTATTATTTATCTCGATGTAATTAAGTATTGTAAAAGGCATTATTTATTCCCATGCTCACTGTCTCCCACGAGTTTGGAATAGGAATAGGGCCGAGCTGTCGGGATCATCTAAATTTGGTAATCATTAAACATATGTATATATATATATATATTGTCTTCTACAAGATGACCCAGCCAGCCGCTGAATAAGCATGGGGGGGGGGGGGGGGGAGGGGGGGATAAGAGGATTTTTTTTTAAATCCCCCCCCCCCCCAAATCGCAACGACTCAGCCAGCCGCTGAATAAGCGGGGGGGGGGATCCAAGGAACTAGTGTTACTGTATTACAGCAAAGACAACCCCCTTATTCTACTCAGGGAGCCACACATTATGGACTTGCCCGACCTGTCACTGGTTTCAACTAAGATCAGACACTCCTGCTCAAGAACTATGGTCTTGTATTCCAAAGTTGCCAAGATCTAACCACTGTCCGATCATCATGTCAAACAATATCAAACTTCAACTCTCAGAAAATCTGAATGTCCCAAGGGAAAGGAACTCACAAGCAAGCTAACAGCTCGACTGCCAGACCCCTCTACCAGCAAAGTGAATGACTCCTACTATGCTTTCTGCTCCGTGTTAGTTACCTCAGGCGACAAACCTCTCCATCCCTCAGGGGCAGAAGACACCCGTATATTCCATGCTGGGACGAAGAATGCGACCGCCTGTATGAATCCTACACTAAATCCAAGACCATTGAAGAAAGAGAAGCTGTAGGGAATGACCTGCTGATATCACTAGGAGAAAAGTGGAAGATTAGATGGGAAGAAGAAGTCTCTGAGATTAATTTTACCCACTCTAGTCGCAAGGCCTGGAGTACCATCAACAAGCTCACTGTTCGATGCAGTGCTTCAAAACAGTGCCCTGTTACTGCAAACTCCATTGCTTCAGTCCTAGTTAACAATCGAAGTGGCAAGATAAAACCGCCAAGGACGAAACACATTCTTGCTCAGTGAATTCGGAGATAAAGGAACTCCTCAAGTCCACGCCAGAGTCAACCTCCGTGTCTGAAGCCTTCATATTGGATGAGGTTGGAATCTACAAAGTTTGCCAAAACACCAGGCAATGATAACATTCACACAGAGTTCCTCAAGAACCTGAGTCACAAATCTACTTCCTGGCTACAAGCCTTTCTCTCAATCTGCACAACATCCACTATTCCATCGAAATGGAAGACATTGCCATTCTGAAGCCTAAGAAGCCTGCATACGGACCTAAGAGCTCTCGTCCAATCGGTCTGCTATCCAGGGGCGTCACTAGACCTTTTTCAGTTGGGGCGGGTGGTGTAGATGCCACCGTTTACCGACAAAACTAGCCACCAATTACCGACAAATATATTACAGGGATAGTTAAGTTCTGTTTTCAGACCACAAATGCCTTCAAAGTGCATGTTTATTGCTCTTATTCTTATCTATGACATTTGTAGTGCCCTGTTAGGACCTAAAATTGCTATAAAGGTAAATTTAGACCTCAACATGTGTGAAATTTAGCCCAAACAATCATACCAATTCAGCTCAACTTTAAACAAAATACGGTGACCGTTAATTAATTAATTAATTTAAAATAACATTACATGAGCCGGTTGGTTGTGCGTTATATAACCAACACGAAAATGCCAGCAAAAATGCCAGCATCGGTATTGGCTGAAATACGACAAAAAAGTCGATATATTTACACGTTACACAAATTATGTTTGTCATTATTTTGAGGGACATACATTTTACAAGCTCTGGGTGGTGTTTCATCAACTAAAATCGATTTCGATTTTTAAAATCAATTTTAAGGCCGAATCAGTTTTAGCTTAAAACCAATACTTGTGAGCTGTTTCATCAAATCGATTTTAAGCTAAAATAGATTTTTAGGTGTCTGCAATCAAGGCTAGTCAATTTGGGGTAAATCGATCACAAAATGGCCTTGCTTGACTACAGTGAGAGTCATTGAAAAGTAAGTAGAATCTGTTTTTCTTTGAAAATATCAATTCTGTTGTTAACAAATCTGTTATTTTGGAAGAAGAAAAGTGTTCCTCTCATTATTATGCAATTTCATTTTTGTGTAACTGAACGAAATCATAAATAAAATCAATTTATATCACTCTCCAAGTAGACGAATTGCACCCGTTCAACCATTTCCGTCCATTCATGCAGGTTCAATAGTAATTTCCTAACAACGTTTATTATTCGGTTAGGACAGACAGGTATAAACCTATTAGTCTAGTTTATTATCGCAGTAGTATTGTGGTTTTACTAGTTATGCTACTAGTTGTAGATTTGGGCTTAGAATCAAGATCTAGGCCTAGATCTAGGCCCTATCCCTTATTTATTTTAGCATTGTCTTGTTTTTGTTGATATAGAGACTAGTCTAGGTCTAGGAGGTAACACTATTTTTTTTGTATTTGGCCGGCGGGCACGTTCCTGTTGGTCAGTACATTTTTGGCAAATTTTGCTGATTTTAACTTTTTTTTTGGGGGGGGGGCAGGCGGGGGGGGGGGGGGGGCACGTGCCCCCTGTGCCCCCTTGATCCGTCCCTGGTATTAGGGTCCCTAACACAGTCCAACTCCAAGCTCTAGACTATACTAGAATTAATTTTTTTGTGTGTGTGTGGTTCTTCTAGACCTATGTATAAATAGATTACTTATTTGTTGTTGAGTGTGTAAATCTTGATTTTCATTAAAATTTCTACGTACAATCGAAAACATGATAAATCCATGTGAGGGGAAAGTCAACTATGACATATCTAAATCATAGATAAATTACTTCATCAGCCAGCCTGATTAATATTGTACAAATAATAGGGCAGCAATTAATGTATAAAGAGGTGATTGAACAAACTGTAATGAGAATATATGTATGATGAAAGCTGCTCTGTTTGTTTTGTACCTCTTTGCCTTCTGCTCACGACAGGGGAATGTTCATTGAATTTGTGTACAACAGTGTTTGGTTTAAGAGCAGGGTATCCGAGATCAAGATTAGACTCCATAGTCAATCTTCCAAATGTCTAAAAACCTTACAATTTGGTTGGTAACAATGTCTTGGACCGAATACATGTAAATTACTGTTGTAATTACTGATAAAAATGTACTTAATATGTTCTTTTGAACACATTTGATACAACAGTGAGAATTACTTTTCTGAAAAATAGATGTGCTCTCTTCATAACAAATATATGTATCTCTGTTTTAAATCCTAGGTTGCAAAATAAAGAGCTATGGCATCTGCATGTACTGCTAGTTCATGACAAATGAACATTTATTGTCCATCTCTTCAAATTGAAAAGGTAAGCAGTATCAATTACCAAAATTGATCTATAATTTTTCATAATCCTTGTAAGAAGTCTAATACCCATCTTACCCATTCTGTTAAATAAAAAATATACAAATGGTAATGAAAGGATTTTTTTTTTTAAATCCAAAGCAAACAATTAATCATTTATCTCCTGTAACTATTTTTTATTCTCCTACTTTTTTTTATTTAGCAATTAAAGTATTTGAAATAATCATAAATACAAATATTGAAGATAGATTGAAAAATTGTACTAGTATGTAGTAATTGATTCATTTATTTCATAACTTTCAATTCCTATTCTAGACTGCAGAGCCTGAATTACCTGCAACGTTATGCTTCTTATGAAACATCAGCCAGCCTACAGATAGAAGCTCCCTTTTGCAGCTTTAAGCAAGAGGAACCACAATGAGATACAGATCTTGGTATCATGGACTGGTCACTTTTTACAACCAACACTACTTGTAAAATAAGATTTACAAATTAATTCCTATAAGCTATTAAAAATGCTCTAGTCAAGGTACTAACATTTTGCCATCGAGTTTGAGGTTTTGGGTTTGATAAAATGTTAACATAAAATATTTTAAAGGAAGTAAACGTTTTAATGATACTTCCAAGATTTTCTATTTTAAACAGAATTTTAGAATCTTGCAGAAGAAAAGAGAAGAAATAAAACGCTATTATTCTGTCATGGAGGTTATTGTTAGTGTTAGGGAAACACTCCCCTGTTTTCAGTGAATTCCTCCATTTCCACAGGTTTATCTTTAAAAAATAAATTAAAAACTATTATACTGGATAATTATGTATAATTTCTATTTCACAACTTTAAACCATGTAAAATGTATTATATTATTGAATGGCAAATTGTATATCTGATTTCTTGTCATAATTACTGATCTATTGGAAATGAAAAATAAAACTGAAACTGGAAAGGCGCTACTTCGTTTTTTCAACGGCTTTTTCAAATGATCTAATATTTTTGGTGGTACACAAGTATTAGAAATCGTTATTTTTATGGATATTTCAGACGTCTCTAAACCGATTTTGATCATCCAAAGATGACTTTGTCATTTAAATTGTATGCTCTTTCAAATTTGACACTGAGTTTTGCATTATCTCACAACAAATTATTTTGTGTAGCGCCCTCTGCATTAGAACCCAAATTTAACCCTATAAACCCGGGGCCCGGGGCCTTTTTTCATATACCTGTGCATGTGCCCATGTTCATTTTCCTCGACCTCATACAAATATACGGTGCATTTCGTCAAGACTAGTCAGCATCGTTGCCATATAAATGTGCAGCATAGATAAACAACAATTCGATGATGTGCAAACGGTAAGACGAAAGCCCAAAGGCGGGGTCGCTCGGTGTTAAGTTGATAATGGCTAGAGCGCCCATGTCTTCGCATGTTTACGCTCATGCGCGTTTCTGGTGTAAATCGATGACTCGATGGTACACGTCGGTATCCCATTACACTATGGCCTGAACTCACAAAGGAGGTTTGTCATATGACACGTTTTTACGCATTTTTTTACAAACCTGGTTTGTAAAAACGCGTCGAAACGCGTCATGACACACACAAAACCAAGGTTTGTCGACAAACTTCCTTTGTGAATTCGGGCCTATATGTTCGAAAATCACTTGTTCCTAAGAATATAACATCCCTAGAAAGTTCTGTAAATGTACTGCATAACCGAGGATCGACCTTTTCCATGCAAATAGAGAACCTAAATAAACCCCTATAAAAGGGACTCCGATTTTAAAACAATTGTCTGGTTCTGGAATCGATGACATCCTCGTTTCGCGCGTGGTTATCAAAGTGAAGGTACAGTTCTAAGATTGTCCTCGCCACCCACCTATCCACCCACGCACGCACGAATCATACATACACACACACATACACAACGATTACTCTCTTAAAGATACATTTCCTTTTGCAGCCAACATCGAATTCTGTAGAACTTTGCAGGAATTTTGAATATGCCATGTCCTATCTGTGAAATTTAAGCATCAGCAGTTTCCTGGTATTCAAATTATGCAAGAAACCCGTTTACCGTCTAGACTTCGCCATCAGTCACTATTGAATGACTGACTGACATCTTTTTTTCTTTGTTAATAACATACACAACATGAGCTGTAACAGGTACATGATCATTTGTCTACATCAATAACCCACTTCTTGTAATGGCCAAAATTAAACTGATTGAATCTGTGTGCAGTACAAAACGTACGACCATTCGGTAAAAGGGTCTTAAAATCAGACTATTACTTAGGTGACTGCAATCACTTAAGTTGATTCGACAACTAATGGTCGTTATTTTCCCACTAACAGCCATTTTCAAGCCCTGTCGTTTTGAGGGAAGTTCGAAATCTTTTCGAAGTTTTTTTTCTCCAAATGTAGTTGGAAAGTAACTTTTTCATTTTTTCGGGCCTGCAAATGAGACATAGTACCTTTAACAATGATCTTGAACCAAAAAATAAGAATAATTTTGATAACAATAATGTGATACTAATGATACTAAGTAAACGATAAACAATAACAAATGATGACGATGATGATGATGTTGATGATAATGAAATATACTTCATGAATTACACATTGACTCAATAAAGTATGCAGTGGTCTTCCCTATTGGAATATTTATTTCAGTGTTTCGTGATCCTATGTAAAAAAATATATCATATCAACAAGATTATATATAAAAACATGAAGCCTTGTTAAAATGATGAAAGACTTATGAGGTATAACACTAGTACTGTATAATTAATTGCTTTGGAGGAAAATGAAGATATATAGAATAAACTATATATATACAAAATATATATTACATATAAAATTACAGGAAAATAGTTTTGTTCATATTTTCAAATGGCAATGACACAAATGTGATGCCTGCTTTGTTTTAATACATCAGACGTACACTTTTTTCGTTTGTTCCCAACCCAAGTCATTTTGGCGTCACTATTTTAGCGGAATGTTACAAAACAAGTGGTGTTTACACTTCCTTTAATTCTCATATACTAATCATATCCGTTTATTGATAAGCAGAAGAAAAAAATCCTTGTTATAAAATCCTTTAATTGCTTTTTTCCTGGTGGTGGTGGTGATGGTGGTGGAGGAAAGGGAGAGGGAAGGGTGGGGGAAGTGGGTTATTTTGGTGCCTGGCAAAAATGTTTGAGGTAAAAGTGCCAAAGGTAAACATTCTTATTTTTATTTTCATAAATGCAAGATTCAAAGATACTGGTTGTATTGTTTTAGCGCGGTGGATTTACCCCATATGACCACATCATGTTGTGTATTTGATAACTTTTTTTTATATGCAGTGCTCATATATTCCACAAAAAAAAGATCCATTAAAAAATGTACTCATCTAATATATATGTATATATATATATATATATATATATATATATATATACATAAAGATAGAGAAAGAGAAAGAGAAAGAAAGAGAGAAAGAAAGGGGTGTTATACTTCCCATTAACATAAGCATTTGAACTTTAACTATATAAAAATAGATTTGTACTATTCCAAACACTTGAAATTTGGCTACACTAAAAGCATGATGTAGAAATCAGATCTTTAGATTATAGTTTATGGATCATGTGTTTCCATATATTTGGAGAAAATGAATATCAGTTACTTGATGAATAATATATGAATGATGATATAGAACGCTTTTTAGATTAATATTGCAGCCATTATACACTCACAGATACAGTAAATTATATTAATTTTTTTTTATGTATTTATATTTAAATTGATTTTTATTTCATTAGTTATATGTTTCTAACAGAGACTAGCTGATGTGAGTTTTAGCATGATTACATCAATTCAATCAGTCAACCGTTAGCCTATTTAACAGAGAACCAATCGTTCTATTATAAGTATTCAACTAATTCACTATATTCTTTTCATCCGAATTCCGTTGTCATATTCCTTCTTAATCCGTAGGTTATTTCTTGGTGATCAATAATGGACTAGAAATTGATCCACACTGTTGTTCTGTAATGAAAAGAAATTGATGAAAAGAAAAATCAAAGTTTGAAAGAAAATACATATAACATTATATTAACGTGAACCAATCAACTTAACGAAAACATTATGTACTGCTAGAACGTATAAAAACAACCTTGAAAAACCGAAAAGGGCATTCTATGGCATTATATGGGTTTATGAATAACAGAATTATTGAATATAAAGAAGATGGTGACGTTAAAAATGTTAATGAATTTACAAAAACTTGTGTACACAACACTTTGTACTATAAGAGAAAGATAGCGAAGTGCTGGTGTTTGAATCCTGCATATTGTTCATATTTGGGTATATTATTGAAAGCCTTTGGTTTATCTATTACATGATAAATGACATATCAAACAGGGAGATTATTTATGTGGTATATAACAAGTTAGACTCATCGAAAAGGAAACTGTTTATACCAGAGCATTAGTTTCTCTCAGTCGATCCAATGCTTGGCCAACAGCATACCGGCGTTCTTGAATGGACTCGTAGTCCCTAGAACCCTTCAAAGATTCGTTTACGTAGACACCTCTGTTTCGGCAAATTGAATAGTCATACTGCGCCTCACTGAAGAAGAAAAAATAATTTTTTTATATATTGTGTTACATTTGAGAACTATGAATAATATCTTCACAAAATGTACAAAAAATGCTGAAACAACTAGGCGACCATGAGTACGAACTGTGATGGGTCAATGAAGGCCACTTCATCCCAGACTAAACCTAATGATTACAAATCAGCCGATACAAAGGATATCATATCACCGAAATATCAAGTCGAAATAAAAACCAAAACCAAAACTAGTTCACATGAAAGAGGTATCCATGTATACAACAATTAAAAGCTCTTTCTCTCTCTCCCTCTCTCTATCTATGTCTATCTCTCTCTCTCTATATATATATATATATACATACATTACATATAATTATATATATATATATATATGTATAAAGAAATATATGTAGATAAATACATAGAGACAGATTCATGCTTATAAAGTTTTAGAAGGTAGATATATAAATATATACAGTATATGTTTATAGATAGAGAGAGAGAGAGGGACAGAGATCTGTAGTTAAATACAGGTAAACAGTTTGATAGATAGGTATATGGATTGTTAGATATATATGAATATACATATGAGTAGGTAGATAAAGGCAAAGAGAAAGAGACACAGATCTATAGTTACATATATAGAGGTAGACAGTTTGATAGATAGATAGGCAGCTGGATTGATAGATACGTAGATAGACATATGTATAAGGATGCATTTGGTTCTAGGACAATTACCTCCTGGTCAATCACCCCCGGTCAATTACACCCCCCAGGACAATCGCCCCGAGGACAACCAGCCCTGCAAAATTACCCCCTAGGAACCCCCGTGGACAATTACCACCTGAGGACAATTACCCCCTCGAAAATAACCCTCTTTAGACAATCACCCCCTCCCCCGAGGACAATTTACCCCCGATCAAAAAAATGTCCTTGCATTAAGAACTTATTATAAGGGTGGATTTCCCCTTTAATGAACAAGACGGTATTCCGAGGGGGGGGGGGGGAGGGGGGGTTGTCCTCGGTGGTAATATTCCGGGGGACTATTGTCACTGGGGTAAGTTTTCCGGGGAGGGGGGTTTTCCAAGGGGTAATTGCCCTGATACGATGTATATATTTATGTAGATACAAAGGTAAGTAGCTATATAGGTACACAGATAATTATGTAGAGGTAGAGAGAGAGAGGGATAGAAGAAAAAAATCGGTTTGCACAGATTGGAAGATAGATATATAGATTGGTAGATATGGAGCTATAAAGACGGGTTTATAATAATTGCAGGCCCTCAGGAAGAACAGCTTCCCAGGATAAACAATATCATTATTATCAGTATAGGTATATAAATAGAATGATAGATAGCATGTAGGTAGGTAGATATGGAGAGAAAAATATAAGTAGGTAGATACTAGATAAATAGATAAATAAAGAGATAGAGGGTAAGAAAGTTGTGTCTTTTCGTATTCCAAGGTGCAATGCATGATTCTTAGTGGAGTAAAACAAAATGTACTTGAAGTTGATCGTTTTTGCCTAAATGAAGGTGCCATCCTTTCATTTTTATTATCGAGTCCACTTTATACAAACAATTCCACTTTTTTGTTAACACATGAACATACACTTAAACATTATCATGTTTGCAAACATCATGAAAATATGAACCTTTTTCTTGCAATGTTCTTGTTCTTTCATAAAGACAGCTTTTTTTTCCTCGAATATTATTCTGGGGATGTAAACGAACAATGACTTATCTGGGAACGTCCTCGAATTCTATGCAGAATGTCTAACAATCATGCATACACCGTGATAAAATACCACTCGGCAAGATACCTCTTGGCACTCGTTAGGCAGGTCCAAAATACATGTATGCCCCACCATTTACCAAGTATTACTGAATTGTATTATGGCATTGTCACCATGGAATTGTCAACATAAAAGTACCATTTAATGTTATGTTTAGTCTGATCCAAGGTCTAGTAGTAGGGTGATCATACTGCCTGTGCACACAGTCTGCCCCATGCACATACACACACACACACACACACACACACAACAGCAGTCAGTTGGTAGAAATAGCAATTTTCGTAGATTTATTTAAAACAAAACTGAACAATATTTTATTTCACATATCTTTCAATCATACCTTTAATTACAATTCTGTGTAGTTTCATTGTTAAAGGCATGTGGGAAATATGTTAAATTATTAATCAGAATATTGTCTTTTCAGCCATGTGTGACATGACCCGCTGATCGCCCATTGACTGTTATTCTGCGTGGTGAAAATGCACCTCAATGTACAAAACTTCTCTACAAAAATGCAATATCCTCATATGTTTCACTCATTGAATCAATTTGTTATTTACACTCAAGGTAGCCACAACTGTACTGGGGTCACCAAATTTTCCTTTTCCCTGAAATTCAGTCTCTGTAGAATGTTATGGCCTGTTGAATTAAATAGTTTCTCGGAAAATCGTCATAAATCCTCAAATCTGACATTTAAAAAAAAAAACTATACTGTGATGTAGCTGAAAGTCTGCAAATTCTTATCCGTCATTTGTTCGGTTTTTTTGAATAATTTGTGAAATATATGAGGAAATAGCTGTAACGGTGATCCAAGTAATTTCCATCACCATATTTTATTGGCATTGCAAAAATATTTGGAATTTAATGTTAATATTTGGTGTAAGTATGATCTATAAATATATGATTTTAAAAAATGCCAACAAAATGAATAGTTTGAATTTCCTATTATACAATTAGCTGAAATGACCTAATTTGCATATTTGATGAATATTCATAATTTTGTTTTCTTCAAAAAAAATATATTTCCATACCTGTCTGATATACATAGGTTTCATTGATGTATCATGTTCGGTTTTGATTTGATTTCATATGCGCATATTAATTAGACGGACTTAGTTATTTTCACAACTTTTTCATATCTGCAGATTCGCAAAAATGGCAAAATGACTTATTTTGTTTGCTTCTGTTTTTAAAACGGTAATAGATATATGAATTTTCTTTTTTGTATTTTTTACCACAAAGATGATATTTTAGTGTCTGATAATTTAATTTATTATTTGTGTCCAGGAAGGTGATGAATTAAGGTGTCAACTTTGTCGAATTTTGCCATTTTTGCCCATTTGACCATTTCTGGCAGGTTTTTCGGTAATTATGCGATATCAAAAAAATGGTATAAAATCACAACGCATTGACCGATTTCAATTCTGTTTTTTGTTTTTTTAAGCTTTCAGGAAGCTTGATCATTTGCAATCATCAAATAACATGTGTTTGTTGTACTTATTTTTGGTGTGCTATACCTACTAGTAGAGCTATCATCTTGGTACAGTTGTCGTATATACTGAAATTGATTCTTGGAAAATATTCCCCTGGGCAGTACCCCCCGGCTGATTATCGTTATATAACCAACTTATCTTCAGGGTGAACTTTTCCTTTAATGAACAGGGGGAGGTGTACTTGTCCGAGAGGGTAAGTTTCAGGAGTGGGGAAATATTTGTCCTTTGAGAGTTATTGTCCGCGGGGGTGGAGGGGGGGGGGGGGTAATTTTCCGTTGGTAATTGTCCTCGCGGGTGGCTTTCCTTGGGGTTAATTTGCGGGGAGTGATTGTCCTTATTAAGGAGTGCAATCATAGATGTGGTCAGTACATTATGGGAAATAATAGGTTGGACTTGCTCAATTGTAAGTTTATCGTAATACTCACGCGAGCATTGGTTTCATTGCTTGATTTCGTCTAAAACCTTGAACGAAAACGAAGCAAACCAAGCTTAAAAAGACGAGAACAAAACCGAATATTCCCAAAGCAAGAACAATGATGGCTCCATTTGACAATCCTTGAGGAGCTGAAGAAAAAAAATATATATATGATTACAATTACAGTTAAACAAGAGAAAGATGTAAGGTAACTCTCTTTTCTTTGCACAGTCATAAATGATTTCGCGTACATGTATATTTTTCTGGTCTTGTTTTGTCATAATTGCATATGTCCAGGGAGAAGTAGTAAAAGGGAGCATACCCCCCCCCCCCCCCAAAAAAAAAAAAAAAAAAAACATGACAAAATATATTGGATTAAAAGTTTGTTATTATCATTATAATCATCGAACTTTTGTCTGAACCAACATTCTTTGAGGATTAACCATTGATAAACACATGACACAACTTACCATTCTCGCAAAGGTCTCCCGTAAAACCAGGTGGGCAATTACAAGGCTGTCCAAAAGGGGTACATGTCCCACCATTTTGGCAATTCGATAGATCGCACAGAACTGTTCATTTCAAAGATATATATCAATAGTTCACATTAGTTCTGATAACTTATCAAATTATTTCATCGTTATTTTATTGAAAGGGTATAGACAGTAGAAGGAAAACAGCTCCATATCTACTTTAATATGTACTGCCATGTTGCAAGGGTCTACTCGAAATCAAAAGGTGTGTAGTTTTTATCAATACTGAACTAAAGCCTGGAGCACCCTTGAACCGTTTGTTTGTTCTTTCATTTCTGTTGACTCTGAATTAGGAAAACAACTTCAAAGATCTTCCCTTCCAATGACTACATGTTTAGCACCTTTGATTTCCTAGTTAGCTCTTTATCTATAATTTCTTGATGAGCAAGGAGCATTGTCTCAAAAATCGTAGTGTGTTTCTCCTTGAAATATGCATCATATGAGTTGCATCAAATGAAAGAGGATGATATAAGCTTTCCAAATATGTGTCATTTAGTAATTATAAATGTGACTAAGTTATGATAAAACATCGGTTTCGGTTTCGTTTTTTTCTGGAACGCACTGTATATATATTGGTTTAAAACACCAACTTGAAAATGTAGTATGTATCATGAAAAAGGTCCACAATCTTCATCCAAAATAATGTTCTGGAATAAAAATACTGAAGACAAATTCAACTTGGTGACAAACCTGTTTGACATGTATCTCCTTTATATCCAGCAGCACAGTTACAAGTAAAGTTGTTCACTTCATCAATACAAATTCCACCATTCATACAGGGAGTAGTAGAACAGTAATCAATATCTGTATCGGTTTAAAAATAGTAATCATTTATCAATTAAAATTTCTAGCTTAATGGCCAATTAAACAAAAATATGATCTAAGCCCATACACAAAGTAATTGATACAACAAATTTGTGTAGCAGAAAGATAAAATGAAGACATACATTAACAATGCAAACGCCAAAATGTTACTCCCCCCAAAACAAAAGTTCCATGATTTTCCAAGTTATGCAAATCACTATTTGTTTTCAATCAACCAGAAAGTGAAAACCATATTACTCTTTAAGAAATGAAACCCAATCAGAACTCAACTAATAGCCTACTTAACTGGTTTATCATTATAATCTATTCTTTAAAGATTTAAATTCAAATGATTGAAGCAATGTTAATACCTACATCTCTAATTCAGTAATTAACAATAACACAACAATATATATAAATATATATATATATATATATATATATATATATATATTTACTGTAAACTCCTTAACTTACGAGAAATCAACATTTGTTCACTAATGTTATATATTTTTACTTCCTTCTTTCGGGGGGGGGGGGGGTACTTACCAGTCTCGCACATAGTACCTTTAAAACCGGAAACACAATCACACGGTCCGGGGTTTGTGCATGATCCGCCCTTATGACAAACAGTTCCATCGCCACACTCACTAATGTTATATATTTTTTACTTCCTTCTTTCTTGGGGGGGGGGGGGGGGGGGGGGGGTACTTACCAGTCTCGCACATAGTACCGTTAAAACCGGTTACACAATCACACGGTCCGGGGTTTGTGCATGATCCGCCATTATGACAAACAGTTCCATCGCCACACTCAGCTAAACAGAAAATAAATGTGGAGAATATCTGGTCATGTACATGGGTGATTTAGAAGTCATATTCATGTCACGTAACAAGAATACTCTGATACATTTATTGACTGGGGGTTGGTGCCCAAAAGTTAAAGAAAGAGTAAGCTTTATATTTTAGTGCCTCAAATTAAACGTTGAAGGAAAGTCGTTAATGGAGTATAATGAACACTATGTAAACAAAACAAATGACAATTTCGCTGCCTTTGTTTAATGGCCCGGTCACACATAGACGCCAGACTTTTGTCAGGATTTGGGAGAAGGTAGCCAGTTGACACCGAATGCATAGCGTGTTGCTAGCGCGCTGCGCGTATACAGGACGTGTGCTCCACATATGTCTGGCGTTGGTCTAGCACGCTCCGCGCATGTTTGGCGTGCTTTTGGCGTCTTCATTCATGCGTCGAGCTCCGCCCACACTTTTGAGCATGCTTAAACAATTCTGACGCACACAGCGAATGCCGACGAATGCATAGCGTTGGTCCAGCGCGCTCGACGAACTAATAACGAATGATGACGCACACCTAGCAAACGACAACGCACTGCCAAAATTGCAAATTTCCAATGCGCTGGCCGTGCGTCCCCTATGTGTGACCGGGCCTTTAAGAAATTAATTGCAAGACTATTGGTAATGTCTAAAATAGCCCCCTTAATCAAAAGGTTCAGATACGACGCGGCAAAACTGTATCATTTGTATTTACATGATGATGTAAAGTGTAATACGCATCACATTGCGTTGCCCGCAGTTGCCATTCCTTTACACTAAACAATAAATTTAGCCGCCTTTCTTTGCGGCGGTTTACGTTACTTTTTATTTCCAAAAGGAGCTAAATCCACTGTTGTAACTTCAGAGAAATTTGTGGAATTTGTTTACCATATTTAGTACAGGCATCTATGGAAAAGTGATATTAGAAGGTGCATTTTGTCATTATTGTTCGCAAAATTTAGGTATACACTTTTTTTGAAAGACGGGCTCTGAAGTAAACAATGTTCTGATATTAATAACTCAATTTTCATCAAAAGTGAATTTAGCTCTTTTTTGAATTAATCTCTTCGTATATATATATATATATAAATATACATTGTCTGATTAATGCTTTGGTCTTTCCAATCGTTACATTAGGGACTTTTAGATTGAGTGGACGAGAACACGACGAACGCCGACTGATCATGCGTGTCAACGTACTTAACTGCCCATGTTGACTACAATTAGAATTTTTTTAGATTGCACACGACGATATAAATGCATGCAGGAAGTAACACTATGAACATCACGGATAAAGAAAGAGGACACAATATACAGTTCCTCATTCTACCCTCAACAAAAGAACATCCCTTCACTGATATTATGTAAAAATGTGTAGAACAGGTGAATATGCATGTGACACCTGTTCTACACATTTTTACATAACAGCAGGGAAGGGATGTTCCTTTGTCTAACTGAGGAACTGTATATTTTATGCGCACGCGGCATAATAATAATTATAATACATATGATTTATAAGGCGCCAAATCCACTTGACAGTCAAATGCTCAAAGCGCGCAGCTTGTGCAAGAGATGAAATACATACATGATACATTTTACAAAGTGCGATAGGAAAGGTACAGACATGAAAGGTTACGGTAATCAATTATAAGCTAAATTAAACAGATATTTCTTAAGATTGTTTTTTAACACTTCAGCAGAACTGCTATTCTTAATCCATTGAGGGAGAGTATTCCATAATGAAGGCCCAGCATGAGCGAAGGTTCGCTCCCCACTTTGTTTTCACCCTAGGAGTAACAAGTAAGCCAGAGTTTTGAGAACGTAGCTGTCTTTAAGGAAAGTAATGCCTAATCAAGCCGATGTTATACTGCGGAGCAGAGCCATGTATACAGTGAAATAATAGCAAAATAATCTTGAAAATAACACGTTTGTCTACGGGCAACCAATGGAGTGATTTGAGGACTGGTGTGATGTGACTGTACTTGTTGGACAGGGTCACGACACGAGCAGCAGCATTCTGTAATATTTGTAATTTTGCAAGTAGGTTGTGAGGCGAACTAAACAAAAGGCCATTACCAAAATCCAAGCGAGAAGGAATTAAAGCATGAGTAATTTTCTCAGTGGCACTACGGTTAAGATATTTACGAATAAAACCCAAATTGCGTAACTGATAACGTACTGATTTTGAGACATATTGAATTTGTGTATACATTGTCATGTTTGAGTCGAGAAACACACCAGGGTTGCGACATATATTAGATAGGGTAATTTCATGTCCAGCAAGAGTAATTGAAGTGATGGACATCTTCTCTAACTGAGTACCTTGAGCATGTAAAGGCGCTACATGACTACCAATATGTATGTATGTACTAGATTTAGGAAAATGACGTCACACGTTGCAGTCAAAGCTGTCGACGTGCAAATCTAAAAGTCCCTATCGTATGGGTCAGAGACCTGGGTTCTTGGAGCAGCAGATGGAAAGATAATCCTCGCTTTCGAAATTTGGTGTACGGGGAGGATATTGAGGATATTATATAGCGAAAGCTCATAAATCAAATGATTTTGTCAAGAACCAATTTGGAGCGAAATTCATCCGCTGCCAGAAAATACAAAAGAACAAGCTGCAGCATTTTGGACACATTTCTAGGAGAGAAGGTTATTACCCAAGGTCATGTTGAGGGTCAATGAAAACGTGGTAGGCCAAAAGTCCGATGGTTCGACATTTGCACAGCTAATTGCTATGCCTAGGATAGAAGTGGGTAGAACGTCATCTTCAATAGGGTCAATGTAGTGACAGGAGCAGTTGTGTCACAATGTTTTGCATATGTGTGCCAATTTCTTTTCCGCCCTTTTTCTTGTCAGACCGGTTAGCAAACGTTCTTCCGTGGGACAGTATTAGTCAGACGGGGATTCAGGATTTCTTAGGGGGGGGGGGGCTACATTTAAAATCGATTTGAAATTTTGAAAATCGTGCCGGCCAATATTTCGCTCTGTGGGGTTGGGGGGAGGGGGGATGGGGGTAGTGGGCACTTTTCTTTTTGCTCCCGAAAGTTGAGCGCCAGAGGGGGGGGGGGGGGGGGGGGGATAAAAAAATGGTAAAATTAACGTGTTTTTACACCTTTTTCTTCCCAGGGGGGGGGGGCGCCTTGGTCCACGCCCCCTGGATCCGCCATTGGTATTAGTAAAAAAAAAAAAAAAAAAAAAAAAAAGCTATAATCACAACTCAGAGCGGCGACCGACCGATTGGTAGCCTGCTCATTCGCTGCTGGAATTTAGGCATCGCCCAACGATTTTTAGAGAAGTAGAGCCCCAGGTATGCCTGGGCTGTGCCCTTTTGATTTCCCGTCTAATTTAGGCAAAAACTGAGCGAAATCGGGGACCCACCGATTCCCTAGCGGCCTCCCACCGGCCACTGGCTGATTAAAAATAAAAATGCTCGGCGGCCGGTTGGTGCGCGGCGGGGCATAAACATACGCTCGATGCCTGGCCGTTCGTTGCGAGATCAAAAGCTGCTTATCGATTTTGAACTCGCCGCCCAGTGACTTAATGATCTCCCAGCGACGACTGGGCCGCAATTGGGTGGCGACCGCTCGGCAGCCTCCTTTTGAGCAAGCGGCGTCGATATTTTATCTAAATCGCTTGACGGCGAACACTCGACTAAGTCGATGCCTGGGCGGCCACCACCCAGGCACCGAGCGTATTTCTGGCGGCCAGTGAAAAGAGAGCAGGCGCCGCCAAATGTTAACTCCGCGCTAAAAGTTCAGCGGCGACCGAGCGATACCCTAAAAACTAGCGGTGCCCGAGCGACCGCCCCTCGGTGCCCGAGCGAAATTGGCTAAAAACTAGCCGCCCGACCGCCGAGCAGGCTACTTTTGGGGTTTGTGACTATAGCTATAAAGGCATCGTCAAACGATTTTTGGAGAAGTCGAGCAGGCTGTAGATCCATGGCGATGCCTGGGTGGTTGTGCCCTGTCAATTTCCCGTCGGTCTCCGGTCGATTTTAGGTCAAAACTGGGCGAAATTTGGGAGCTTCTCCGGGCGGCGTCCAGGATTGACCGACTGATGACTCACCGATTCCCTAGCGGTCTCCCACCGGCCACCGGCTGATTTTAAAGAAATGTGCCCGGCATCGACCTAAACAAGAGATCGCTTTCGAGCGATTTAGGTCAAAAATCCAAGCCCCTAGGTCAAAGGCTGCCGACCGATGTTTAACTCCAGTGACCGACTGATCTCACAGCGGCGACCGGGCGGTGACCACTCGGCAGCCTTTGACATAGCGGCTTCGATTCAGAACGGTGCCCGGGCGGCGAAAGCCCGGGCACCGAGCGTATTTTGGGTGGCGATTGAAAAGTGAGCAGGGGCCGCCGGATTTTAACTCCGCGCCAAAACAAGCGGTGCCCGGACGGCCGCCGCTCGGTACCCGGGCGAAATTGGCTAAAAACTCGCTACCCGGCCGCCGACCAGGCTCCTTTTTTTGGTTATGACCATAGCTAAATTGAGATCGATGCCCTTAATAACCGTTTATTGACGTGTGCAGTTGGGTGAGATGTGTCAATGTCATGGATTTGGGACAGAGAGGCAGCAACCTCCTCTTCCATTACATCATGTGCGCTAAGTACTATGCAGACCTCTTGAAAGGAAAAGATTGCCTAGCTGTTTTACCACATTGACGAAAGAGAGGACATCTTTTCGAAACTTGACTTGAAAGATGTGTGCTTATTCATTATGTGCAGTGGATGATGAAAGTGAGTTGTATGCAGCTAAAAATATATTTTTTTTGCGCATCATAGTATTCGTATACCATGATAGCATCATGGTATTCGTATCTGTTTTTTAAAAATACAATAACTTCTAATCAAGATGACGGCCATACCGAATTTCACCTACCCGAGCTTAGCTGGGTTCAGAAATAAAGGAACCAGACTTTTGATAAAGGCTATACATTAACCGCTCTTTCTGCCACTTGCCCTAAGCTTTAGAATAGGACGGTAAAAAAGAATCGATGGGAGAACATCATAATCAGATTATCCGACCTCGAAAATCCCCTGTGGTCTGAGGAGGCGCGATAGCTCAATCGGTAGAGCAGTGGTCGCGTAATCCGGTGACCCGGGTTTGAAACCAAGGCGATGCGCTATTGCCCTTTGGTAAGGCATTAATCTTCACTACCAGGTCGCTCGGAGAAGACCTTAAGCCGTCGGCCGTCTGGTTGCTTTCTTACAAGCATTAATGCTTTCTTAGCAGTCAGTAAAATAACCATCACATCCATCAGATGGTATATATTTCAATAAAAATAAATATAAATAAAAATTCTCATGTAGGACCTGACAAGCTTGACACAGTCAATGACCATGAACTGTAACTTCAGTAAATCATTATGAACACCTTCCATCCAGACGTCTTCTCTATCATACTCTGCCTCGTTTTGGATGGTCCTGGTAAACTTGTCATGATCATATTGCACTTCTTGGTATGCCTGCTGATACCTCTCGAATAAATTCTGTGCCTCCGCCCTACCTCAGAAAACAATAGCTCTGCCACATTGCATACTCTCTTGAGTCTGGACTTGGCACCCCTACGCTGAAACTCAAGTTTACTTTCATCGCTCACCTTAAACTATCGCATCCAAGGTTAGCAGTGAGAAATTGAATTAATGGAAAGCTGAGAAAATAATACAAAATGCGGCAAGCATATCCAGCTTGGGATCGTATAAGAGACCGTAGTCTAATCATATTGATTTCTTGGCAGTATATACTGTCGAAATGATAATGAACTTCCCACCAAAAGAGGCATTCTGGCGCACAGAAAGAACAGGCGACAATCACAAGATGTCGTCTTTTAAAGACCCATAGTGCTCTGCTGGTTTTTACATTAACTGGCATATGCATACACATCGACAACTGAATAACGTAACGGTATCTGCATATTAAAAAACATCATGATAATCAGGTTTTTTTTCTTCAATATAATCAAAAGAAGAGTAGTTTCTCTCATTACTGCTCAAAAATATATAACAACAATTCAGTTCAGTTCTGTTGATTTTGAATCAAGAACATTTTCAAAAAAAATTCTCTGCAATTACTTGATGTTTTTTTGTCTTTCTTTAACCTTTATCTATAACTTTTAGATGAGCAAGGAGGTAAAGCATTACTAAAAAAAAGTGTATTTAGATCGGGATTTAATCTGATTCGATTTTAAAACTTACTTGTTCCACACAAAGTCCCAATAGAGCCATTAACACAAGCACAAGTGAAGTAGTTGACTTCATCAGCGCAACTTCCTCCATTCATACATGGATTGCTAGCACATTCATCAATATCTGTGTAAAATGAGATCCAAAGACAAAGACATGTATACAAGTTACGAAAAAACAATGTTCATTTAGACAATATTTTGGTGCGGATAACAGAAAGGAGAAAGTAAAGGAGTTAAATAAATCAGCGCAACTTCCTTCATTCATACAAGGATCTCTATCACATTCGTCGATATCAGGGCAAATTAAGTTTAACAGACAATGAATGGGATAAAAAGGGGTAAGAAAAATAATTTCCTTTTTGACATATTTTTCTTTATTTGGCGGATGACAGAAACATGATGTCAAAACTGATATTCGAAATTCAAATTAATGACAGTTGAGGAATTTGTTATTTTATACATAAAAACCCATTAATAGATATATTAAATGAAATGAATTAACTAAATATTATTTTTTTTGATTTTCGAATTCTTTCCAATATTCTAGCCTTAAATAGCAAACATATTTCTGATACAATATTTTTAAATGAAGCTCCATGTGCCCCCGAACAAAAAAAAGGGGAAAAGAGATAAAAAAAAATCCTTCATTTCGAGATGAAAAATCGTCCTATGGATGGTCTTAGTTTGAAGACACCGAGGGTCCAACAGTTGAATCTGTATGATAAGGATGAAATATGCTACTCTTATTGTACGCTGAATGTTGTCTTATTAATAGAGATCCTTGTGGGAATCACAATAAAAATGTTTTTTTTTTTAATGATCATGCACTCCTACCATCCATATGTCTACTCGAAAAAAGAGAGTAGCTAAATTACAATTTCAAATCTGTTCTTGAAAGTATCATGCACTCCCTTTTTCCATGTGTCTACTTGAGATGATTAAGAGTGTAGTTTCTCTTATTACTGCACCAGCAGGTGGGACACCCTAATATCTTTTGTTTCTTCTTTCACTCTAGAAGACTCTGAATTAAGAAAAACCTCCAATAATTTCCTCACCAATGCCTAAAGCTTTCTTACTTTTTATTTCCTTGTTCGATTTTATCTACAATGTCTTGATGAGCTAGATGCAATTACTTTACATAAAAAGTGTATGTATGAAAGTATGTCATTTGCTTTGACTGTATGTCTCACCTGTTTCGCAACTACTTCCAGTATAGCCCAGTACGCAGGCACAAGTATAGCTGTTTACTCCGTCAGTACAAGTTCCTCCATGCATACAAGGCTCAAGAGCACACTCGTCGATATCTGTGCAAATTTGAGTTCCAGAGATAATAAATGGAACAAAAGTGACGAGAATAACATTTCATATTTGACCTTTTTTGGGGCGGATAACAAGAAAATTAAGACACAAAACTGGCATTTTACATGCAAATATAGGCAATTCTCACTTGAATTGTATTGAATTGATCTTTATTTCATTCATCATAAAAACATCATAACGAGCGTATAAAATACAAAACATAGCGTACAACTTAAAGAGAAACATTTACAATAGGGTACAACAAAAATGTATATGAATATGGAGACAGCTAGGAAAGCCAAATGCTTTATTGGTGCTGCCACCAAAACAGTAATACAGTGTAAAGCAGTAAAATATTGTTGTTTTAGAAGGTAATACAAAAAAAAGTGCCTAAATAGAGGGAAAAAAAACAAAAAAACTAGACATGCAATCGTGTCACAACGATGTGCGTGCGATGATGCACGAGCTTCTTTGTAAGAAGTATGTAGCTTCTGTGATAGTGGAGATAGGTATAGGGCGAAAGAAAGGCCACCAAAACGGCCCGAAAAGGACAAAATGGAACCTGGACGGTCACGCATTGCAGATTCCAGAGAACGAAGAATACAGTGACCTTAAATGAGTCACCCCAAGAATCAAAAGTGCTTTGATTTGATGCAAAATTCATGTCATTGTGAAGGACAAGCCTTACTGATCAATACAACAACTTCCCTCTATTTTTGGGGCCCGCAGTAATCAACTCTCAAAAATGTTAGTTTTGAGATCCAGATTTCATGTCTTCAGCGGTCCTTCGTAGAGCGTCACTATTGTGACGTCACATACGGTCCACGGCTAGTCACAAAGCATCTAGCTGCAGACTGCTAGACTCGCGCGCATATGATAATACATTGTAAATACACGCGACTCGAATTTTTGTAAAATTCGAAGCATACTCTTGAGATCAAAATGTCGGCTGTAGAGTGTAGACGAGGAAATTGAACTATTTCGTATGGACATTGAAATTAGTGAGGAAAGTGATTCCGTTGACAGTGATGATGATGATGATGGGGAGGTAGGAGAGCTTGAAGGAGAAGAAGGAGAAGAGGAAGAACTAGGCGATGATGGTATAGATCAAATGCCGCGATCCTACCAGCACGAGCCAGAGCCGCTGCAGCCGGTGGGCCTGAGAGAGCAAGGGCTAGCGATACCTGCTCCAGGTGACGGTGTTGGCTTTTGGGTAAACAGAGATGTTACTCGTCTCGACCAAAGAAATACGGATACTTGGTGAGTTTCAAAGAAATATATTGACATACCTACATATTTAAATGTTCATCTCTCTCTTGAAGCTGGTATATTTGTTTGCTTGTTTGTTTGTTTGTTTTTGTTGTCGCGAATCGACAGCAATATAAATAAATCGACTGCTAATTAGTCATTGCTATTCACTATAAATCTAGATCAAATGATATGTTTTTTATCTTGTATAAGTATATTTCCAAGGGTTTAAGCATGTTTAGATAAGTATCAAGGGGTGTGATGGAATTGTAAAGAACTGGAAAAAATGAGCTGAGCTGGGCTGAGCTGAGGCTGGCTGCTGATCTGGATATTATTATTAGAATTACAAATTACATGATAATTAATTATATTAATTTAGGGATTCTCAAACTTTGGTTCTGCCTTCTGGTCACTGAAACTTAACAACCAGTCATAGAAATAAGCAGCATTTTCCTTGTGCGAGTTGTATTATGATCATGAACAAAGCAGCATTAACATTAAAAGTCATAGTGAAACACTTACATTTTACAACTTGTGCACATGTGGAAACATGAAGGATAAACTTTATAAATCTGACACCTGTAATTTGCTTTCATTTTAAAAATAATTTTGAATGCAAGCCAGTTTTGTGTACCATAAATGGCTAGCTACTTTGATCAGATCTTTTCATATCCCCGTACCTTCAACTAAGCCCTTTTATATTCCTTCTTCTTGTCATTTGTTTGTTTTTCTTTTTGACAGACGCACTGACGCACCATCGAAACTTGCGAAACATTGACAATTTTTTTTCTCGAAAGACACAGACATCACACATCAGTCTCCATTACATTCCTGGATCATAATATAATATATAATATATATTATATATAATATAATATATAATAATAACGTTTTATTTACCCAGGGTAGCCACTTCAGTTATAAAACTTCTCTTCCAGCGGGCCCTGCATAGCATAATATGTTACTACTACCCTTCTCCAATCTAATATGCTGAGCGCCTAGCTAGAATGCAGAAGGTCCCATTGTTATAAGTCTTTGGTATGACTCGGCCGGGGTTCGAACCCACGACCTCCCGTTCACAAGGCGGGCGCTCTAACCACTGAGCCACCATGTCCGACATGATCAACAATTGCTGGACTCCATGCCTTTGTTCATTTTAACTGTCAATTATTTGAAGACTTGACAGCAGTTCTGCTTCACATAGGAACAAACAATCTTGAACGGGGAGTTTGGGAGAAGGAAGAGAAGGATTTTGTTCAGCTTATTCTTTCAGCAAAAAAAAAACCCATTTCAAGTGATTACATTTTTGTATCTCTGATACTTACAAGGTGGCATTCCGGAGCTTCACACGAAAAAAACATTTATTTCATTAAAGGTAACGACCAGTTTTGGAAACGCCCCCCTCTCAAAAAATGGAATGGAAGCTCTTTTTATCAATCATGTCAAAGAATGTGTTTTGATGATACAAATTTTGCCGAGAAACCGCCTACTAATTGATATTTTTTGGTAAATTATTAAATCTATTTGGACATGATAGATATAGGCGCACGTGTCGCGCACGTTTCACGTAGTCCAATCCATCTTTCTGTGTACAGTGCAAGACTAGGCCACATTTCTTAACAATTTTGATGATTCCAGAACCTTGCAGTACACACCAATACTTATGTTAGATGATCAACCTTTTCTGATCGATTCCACAACGTTTCTTTCACAATGCAATCGCATGACCATAACTGGTCTTTATCTCTAATAGAAAACTGACTGAACCTTGATACAATTTAACAATTTTTTACTCTCATGATACTTTTATTCTCAGCGACACATTTGATGCGTCTGATGGTCTCAACATGAATGTCAAAGTCAGTTTAAAAATAAAATATTAATATTAAAAATATATACATTTTATTCCTAGTCCTATTTCATTTATTATTAGTAGTAGGGTTAATAATATTTTTTTTGGTTAACCGTTGTCTGTTTACTAGGCTATTCAGAAGAAACCAGAGCTGGTTTCTTCTGAGTAAGTTAGCATGAATGTTGATTAAGAAATGTAAATTACACAGACCTGTTAAATAATACTCCCCCAAAAAGAAAAACAATCTTACTAAAAGATATGTTTTCAGATTTATATTTCATCCAAAAATAGTACCTACACAAGGTGAACGTAAGATAAATAGTCAAGCAATGACATATTGTGATAGGTTGATTATGATGATGATTGTGATTGTGGTGAGCATGATGGTGGTGATGTCGACGGTGGAGATGATGGCAATGGTGATGATGTCAGTGGAGATGATGTCAGTGGTGATGGCGATCATGATGGCTACGGGGATGATGATAATGATGACGGTGGTTATGGTGATGTCATGGTGGCAATGGTGATGATGTCAGTTGTGAAGGCGATCATGATGTCTATGGTGATCGTGTTTTTCACATTTTAAAACATCACTCACTACTTATTGAATAGTACACTATGTTGAATATTCTGGCTCAATATTCACGACAAATTCATTGTCATGAACTTAATCCTGAACAGATAGGAAGAACGAGAACTGTGCCATGTTTTTGCTTACGGTCTGACTGTACAGAGTGAGTCAGAAAAAGTGTCCCACTTTTTAAAAGTTATATTGTTTGAATGCATGCATGACTGAACATCAGACAATCTTTACACGACTGCCAGATCTCACATACGCCAACTTACTGGGTGAGGAATAAAATAGTGTGTTGAACAAAGAACCATAATTTGTGTATTTTTGCTACTAAAAAGAGGCTCAAGTGACTGCTTCCAAATCAGGCAAACCCTTTTGTAGGCAAGTGCAACAAAAGTACAGAAATCAATTGTAAATTGTCATTGTTAACCAACAAAAGACATAGCCAACGATTGTTAATGTACCTACATATTGAGATAGCACATTTGATTTATGTGCAATTCATGATGATGATGATGATGATGATGAAGATTAAGATGATGACAATGATGATTACGATGGTATGATGGTGGTAGTGAATGTGTACTAAAGGAAACAGATTGTCAGGGAAATGCCACTTTAAACATTCGGCGATCTTGATAAAATTCAATGCAAACAGAAAAGGGGAAATTATGAAACAATTATTACCGTGTGTGTTGTGTGTGTGCGTGTGTATGTGTGTGTGTCTATGTCTGTGTGTCTGTCTGTCTGACTGTCTTTGTTCAATGCACTGTTTTATTACTCACCCCGTAACTTGGCGCAAGTGAGATCTGGCAGTCACGGTCTTGTAAAGATTGTCTTATGTTCAGTCGTGCATGAATGAAAATGGTACCTACATATACTGGGAGGACAACTCTATCAAGACATATCATGAAACCCATGATTAAATATTCATACTTCAAACAATACAACTTTTAAAAAGTGGGACATTTTTTCTGACTCACTCTGTATAGGTGAACGAGTGCAAGTCTATCTAGCTGGCTGTGTTTGCCCAGTATGTGAAGTCACTATTCAGAACTCGCTAGCTCGTGTGTTTGGCTTACGTTCAGGGGGTTCAGGGGTCTGAAAAGGGTCTTGGAAAATTGCATTTTACGCCTTTCCATGATATCTATATGATTTCTCAGCAAATTATTCGTGCTTTTCAAGAGAAAATCTTTCCATCCATATGTAATTTGTTCTAAATATCAGTTGTAGTGGGTTTTCTTAGTGTGATACCTTTAAAGGGATGCTAGAAACTATGCCTACGAAGTTTGAAGGGAATTAGAACAGAGTGAGGGACCTAGAAAGGGCTCGCAAGCACTGCGTGCACAACCATGGGATTGGGTGCATGATGAACATGTGGTGATGCGTATGGCGGGCGGAACATGCCATATTCATGACAACTATACGACTATACATCCATTCGATGAATGTAAGGTTTTGACCAATCAGAACGCAGGAAACTGTACAACTTTACAACTATACGACTATGCATCCATCGAACGCATGTATAGTTTACAGCGTGCGGCCCGAAGTGCCATAACGAACAACTATACAACCATTCAACCTTACGACTATACGTCTATAAAGCCAGGGGTTTTAACTACTACTCGTGCAGTGGTTTCTCTCTGCACACAAAAACAACTCCTGCACGTGCAGTGGTTTCTCTCTGCTCACAAAAAAATTTGCTGCACGAGCAGTAGTTGTTTTGTAAGGAGAGAGAACCCCCCCCCCCCCCCGAATGACCTTATGCGTGTTACCAAAATGTCCGGTAAAGGGGTACTTTTCACGCACCAAAGTCCGGCTCTTACCTAGCCTTTTGACAAGGCCTCGTGACTCTGGCTAAGCGGCTGAGATGAGTCTAGATACCGGGAGTGAACGTGCGACCGAGTGACGAATGTCACGAGGCCTTTTGGAAAGTAGGTTTCACTGCTCTGCATGAATTATTCATGGATACATATTAGCATGCTAATACGCCTACTTTGGATTTATTGACCAATCAGAACGGCGATCTCCCAGTTGGCTTTGTTCGTGATTCGTTCCATGAAGAGGTCAGTGGTCTTAGCACGTACGTAATAGTTCATAGCATGTAGGTCCATGTTCGCACTACGTAGAGTTTACTGTGTGTGTGTGTGTGATGGATACTATATGCTGACGTCGTGCGAGGATTCGTTCGCTGATTGGAGGCTCCATTTTCTGGAGCGAATTCCAGTCGGAAACAAGGGTTAACATAAGAAATCCAAATCAGATTGATAAAGGCTACTTGGAAGGGCTACTCGCTCTCTCGTTCACTTGGGTTTTCGCGATTAGTCTCGTTTTAGTCGCTCGGCGTCTATCAGACAAGTGGCCTTGTTTAAAGGCTAGCTCTTACCCGGCCCGTATTGACTTTACACACCGGACTTAGGGGGTGTTTTCAAAAGGAGGGAACACGCATATGCGTACCCTAAATAACACTGAGTAGGGGGGGGGGCGGGGAGAAACCACTGCACGAGCAGTATTTAAAACCCCTGGCTTTATAGACTTATAGTCGTATAGTTGTATAGTTGTTGGTTATGGCACTTCGGGCCGCACGCTGTAAACTATACATGCGTTCGAAGGTTGCATAATTGTATAGTTGTATGGTTGTATAGTCGTACAGTTTCCTGCGTTCTGATTGGTAAAATCCTTACATCCATCGAATGGATGTATGGTTGTATAGTTGTCTTCAATATGGCATGTTCCGCCCGCCAAAGACGCGTGATGTGGCACAAACAACCGCCCAATCTAACGCAATCATGCAGAGTATGAAATGGCGTCTTAATTGACCCCCTTGACGATTTTCAAAAATCCGGTTTCGAGGTGCACTGCATATTACAACTCGGAATAGTACTGCAATATTTCAAGGACAAAAAGGGACGGGAAGGGCGAAAAGCAGTCTGAAAAATAATGTCATAGCCGATACGTGATATAATTTGGCGGAAACTCATCAGAATTTGTATAGTGACCCTTGTTCAAACCCAATTTACTCAAATATCTATGTAAAAACATATAACGTATTTGGTATCATTCGAAAGAACATTTCATTGCGGTCAGTGTGACACCATTCACATTTGCGTGCAATGTATTGTAAGCATTTAACGGGCTGTTACGTATTGCATAGTAAATTCATCATTTTGGGCAATAATTTTGCGCTGACGTCATTTAATATTACAACAATTGGCAGGAAGTTGTCACGTGGTTAGATACATATTTATGCTAAGTTCTGTTGACGTAGGTATAAGGGTCGTCATTTAAGAGCAAGTTGAAGGTATTTCGCCATTTTCTTGAAAATCGCGAATTTGGAGGGCAATTTTCTCAAATTTGGTCAGTGTTAGGGTATATAATTTTGCATTTGGCTGGAAAGGGCATATCTTCAAGTATCTAAATCCAAAAAAAAAGGTACGGGTTTGCCCAGAAGCGATGGAGATATTGCCACAGAGAGAAAGCCAATTCCAAGAATTTTAGAGGGCGCCATTTATTTTCTGAAGATTTATTAGAGCGTGAAATTCAGCATCATATGGCTTTGTGCAATTATGAGATAAAGATACTGGAAGAAATTGAGACGAAAGGGAAATGGTATGAGAAAGTTGTGGCAATTTTTAGATTTGTAGGGGTCAATATTCTTTTTAAAAGAGATTTTGCACGGAGTCGGTTTTGAATTTCCAGTGCGAAGATGGCATTTTAAAGGTCAGGTTATGTGTCGCAGATGAAAGAACATATCTTGGACTATTTAGATGAATTTGTTAGAACTCTGAAATATCTAGGATAGTGGAGATAGGAAGGAAGAAAGAAAGGCCTTAAAACGGACCAGAAACGAACAAAATGGCGCCTGGACGGTTTATGTTAGATATTGTTTCGAAACGAAAGACTAAGAAAAGTTCGGGCCATGATGAAATAAATAATTTCATTTTAAAGGGCATTTTATCTTCCGTTGTGGATCCTCTCGTTCATATTATTAATTTGTCTTTATTAAATGGTCAGGTACCCACTTCTTTAAAAGTTGCTTAGGTAATTCCTTTGTTAAAAAGAGTGATAAATTTGATGTTAGGAATTGTCGTTCCATTTCTTTATTGTCCTCTTTTTCGAACATTTTTGAAAAGATAATTTATATTCCGACAGCATGTTTTTTTTTTAATCATAATTTTGTTGGTAATCTCCAATTTGGTTTTGGGGAAAAACATAATACTGTATACTCATTATGGTCTTTTATTGAGAAAGTAGCTCATTCCATTGACAAATCTTCTCATATGTTTGGTATTTTCCTGGACTTCTCCAAGGCCTTCGACACGATTAACCACGATATTATATTTTATAAACTTTCACGTTATGGTGTACGTGGGATGGCCTTGGAGTGGTTCAGGAGCTATCTTTCGGATAGAAAGCAGTACGTTCTTTTAAATGACAACTCCTCAGATCTTCGTAATATAAATTGTGGTTTTCCACAAGGTACCATATTAGGCCCACTCTTATTTATTGTATATATTAATGACTTTTGTCGATCGTCTGACATTTTGTCCTTGGTACTTTTTAAAATGCAAATTAATTTTTTTCTCACAAAGACTCTCATAGATTAGTTTAAATAATTAATATTGAAATGTGTAATATTTTATTGTGGATAAGAGCGAACAATTATCTTTGAATCTTCAGAAAACGAAGTATATTTTTTATATTTAGTGAATCTATAAATTAATTTCTAGCAAACATAGTTTTTGTTTAAATACCCTATTGGAGTGTGTATCTATTAATATTTTTTTTTGGTGTTAAGGTTGACAAAAAGCTTGGAAAAATCACGCTGACAATATTTTGTAAAAAAAAATCCCGAAATATTGGTATTATTTTCATCTTAATTCCTTAATTATGCTTTATAGTTCTTTGATTCTTCCATACTTGAACTACGGTCTCTTAGTTTGGGGTAACACACATCAAACGCCACTAGATAAAGTGTTGTTATTACAAAAGAAGATCATTCGTATTATTTGCAATTCCCCCTTTCACTCCAATACAGACTCTTTATCTTTTGAAAATAAGATACTAAATGTAAAAGACTTATATATTTTTTTCCAACTATGTCAATTTATGTATAATTATAAAAATGTTATGTTGCCATCTGTTTTTCAAGAAATGTTTTTTTTTAATAGTTCAGTTCATAATTACCCAACAAGACATTTGGACGATTTTCATTTACTTTTCTTGCAGACCCTCTTTAATAGCTCAAAAAACATTTGTATATGAAGATCAAAAGTTTTGGAATTCTTTATGTAATGAAATAAAGAAATGCTCCATCGATTAATACTTTTAAGACAAAAATTGAAGTTGTTTTTATTAAAATAATATAAACCTCATTGAATTATATGTCGTTTTTTTTTTTTTTTTTAAATACAAGATCATTCTCCACTCGCTGACTCAAAATGTAATTTGATATATTATATTGTGCCTTCTCATGCTTATCTCCTTTCTAATGCACATTTCTCTGTCCTCATCTTCTTCTCAACCCACATTCAGCTCATCATTTTGTATTATTTGCTGTACCCCCGATCTCTCACTTCTTGTTGTCATTGTCTACTCTTTGTGTTATGACCGTGTTCTTCTATATTTTTCATGTCAAGCATTGTCTTGTCCCTTTCTCGTCTCTGTTGGCATCCCCCATTCCCCCTAGTTTATAGTTCCTTTCGTAGTTTCGGACTTGTTAATTTAATTACTCATTATTCCTGAGTATCATTTCAGGTGTTCATACTTGTACAAGATTTGCTTTTTAGTATACCCCTCTCTGTATTTTTTTTCTTCTTTTGTTACCCTTTATCTATAATTTTTTAATAAGCAAGGATGTATTGCAAATCTCGAACAGTGTATGTATGTATTTAGGCATGTAATTTGATTCGACCTTATAGCTTACCTGTTTCACACATAATCCGAGTATAGCAATTAACACAGATACAAGTAAAGGAGTTAAATAAATCAGCGCAACTTCCTTCATTCATACAAGGATCTCTATCACATTCGTCGATATCAGTGCAAATTAAGTTCCAAAGACAATGAATGGGATAAAAAGGGATAAGAAAATGTTTTCCTTTTTTGACATATTTTTCTTTATTTGGCGGTTGACAGAAACATGAAGTCAAAACTGATATTCTACATGCAAAATAATGACAGTTGAGGAATTTGTTAATTCATACATAGAACCCATTAATAAATATGTTTAATGAGATAGAGTAACTGAATATTTGTTTTGAATTTCGTATTTTTTCAAAATTTTTAGCCTTAGATAGCAAATATATTCTTGATAAAATGTATTTTTGATGAAGTTTCATGTGCTCCTGCAAGAAAAAAGGGAACATATGGAAACGTTGTATCATCCGCTCAATCTGACTTGCGTGCATTGAACAAATTAGCATTTTTCCATGGAAAAGTGAAGTTTTCTAAAATGTGCGTTTATTTCCAGCATTGGGGCGCCCGGGAGTCACTCGGGTAACATTTCATAAAGTATAATTTAAAAAGACCATCTGCAAATTTTCTGTACTTTTGTCGGAAAAAATAGATTTATCCAGCGCAATGTCGTCTCTTTTTGCGTTGGAGAAGAGCAAAAAGCGTGTTTCAATCATACTTTGGCCGCTCTCGCAAGCTCTCACTCGTTTCACTGTGGTCAAGCCACGTTTGGGCAAGCGGTTAATGAAAATACTAATCGTTAGCTTTCTTCTGGTATTTAACTTGTTTTGATTGATTGTATAATGTTGTCGGAATAAGGGAAACAAAAAGGCTTGACCAATAACTTATCAGCGTCTGAATTGACCGTTTGACCTTGAATTCCCCCGTTGCAAGCGCACATAAACAGGTTATAATGACGTCATCTTCGCTCAATCGGTATCTTTTATCGTAAAATGCTACACTTTCACAATGTTTATACATCTGTTTTAATTATTAGTAAGATGTTACATATTTTGTCTGATATCACTGAAGTTTTGAGTTTTATTTAATGAGTAATTTTAAAATAAGAGCCATTTTAATGTTTAATTTACTGGATCGTACCATTAAAGTCGCAGGGTAGAAAGATGCATTTTCCAACCACGCCAAATTTAATTTACGTTCCGACATTCTGTTAAATGGGTTCGTGCTGTAAAGAATCCACTGCTTTCTGCTCCACCAAACGTCCACATGCGGAATCGTTTATCAACTAAATTATTCAAATTTATGGATGCTTCCTTCACAGGTGTTTGTGTTGTTGAAGCATTGCATTCACGTGCTATCATTCTTTGTACTCCAATTGCCAGAACGCAAATTACATTTTGGTTTTATAGTTTTCATGCGGAGTCGTTTATCAACTATATGTATTCAAATTTATGAATGCTTCCTTCTCAGGGGTGGGTGTTTATGCATTTCATTCACCTGTTATTATTCTTTGTACTCCAATAATTTATTGTTAGAATACAAAATGCATTTTGTTTTTATAGTTTCATTCAATAAGTAAGTCAATAAAACAGTTTGTTCTGCACAATAAAAAACAATGTGTGTCCCTATTGTACAATGTAATGTGTCCCCTCATTTTGTAATAGTTAATATACCCATTCACATAATGGAACTACCTGCCCGGTGAAGCCAGTGGCCCGTGACCCCTGAGCACTCAACACCGTGTGGGAGTCAGTTTATGGTCAACTTCTTTTATGATACAAATCAAAGCAAACGTTTCCATATGGGAAAGCAAAAATCTTCCATTTCGAGATTACAAATCATCCAATGGACGGTCTTAGTTTGAAGACACCTTAGGTCCAACAGTTGAATCTGTATGATATGGATGGAAAATGCTGCTCTTATTGCACCCTTATTTTTCTCATATTTATTGAGATCCCTGTGGGAAACACAATATCAATGCTGTTTTTAAATGACCTTGCACTCCTATTATCGATATGTCTACTCGAAAGCACAAGAAGAGTAGTTACTCTCATTACTGCTCCAAAATATACAAAACACCCTAGCGTCTTTTGCCTGTACTCTCACTTCTGTTTACTCTAGATTATTAAAGAACATTTTCAAAGATTTTTCACCGCAATTACGTGATGTTTATTTGTTTCTTCTTTTGTTACCCTTTATCTATAATTTTGAAATAAGCAAGGAGGTATTGCATTACTCTAACGATGTATTTAAGTATTTAGGCATGTAATTTGATTCGACCTAATGGCTTACCTGTTTCACACCTAGTCCCAGTATAGCCATCAGCACAAGTACAAGTATATGAGTTTACTTCATCAGCGCAACGTCCTCCTTGCAAACAAGGAGCGCTCGCACATTCGTCAATATCTGTGCAAATTGAGTTTTAAAGACAATAAGTGTGATAAAAGTCATGAGAAAATAATTTCCTTTTTGACATATTTTTCTTTATTTGGCGAATGACAGGAAAATGATGTCAGAACTGATATTCTACATGCAAAATAATGACAGTTAATGAATTTGTTAATTCTTACATGAAATCCATTAGTAAATATATTAAGTGAGAAAAAGTAACTGAATATTTCTTTTTGATTTTTGTAAATGAAAACTAGAAACAATCAACAAGAAATTAAAAAAATTGTACACACAAAAGTTTATTGGAAATGTCAACATTCATTGCTATTTTGTTTATAAAAGTTAAATGTCTATTTAAGATTAAGAGCATCATGGATCAAAAAAAGTTTAAAGATGTCTCTAAAAGGTGGTACCAAATTGATAATACATCCTTACCATTGCAAGAACTGCCATCGACGTCTAGTACATATCCAGAATTACATGAACAGACGTAAGAGCCGACTGAGTTCGTACACATTCCATTTACGGCATCACAGTTCGATGAATCGGCGCATTCGTCCACATCTAGGTAAAGTAAAACATTTACTTACCATTAGCAGTAACAAATTTTCTAAAAGTCTAGATAAATCAGCTTTCCTCTTGAATTGCCATCAATTATTTGTAGTTTAAAACGCTCAAGGAGTATGAAAGCGAAAACGGATGTGCACTGACGGTTATTAAATGCAAACTACAAACAATCAACAAGAAATTAAAAAAATTGTACACGAACAAATTAATTGGAAATGTCACCATCCATTGCTAATTTAAAAGGTTAAATTTCTATTCATGACTAAATCGTTATTATCAATGGAACAGTGTAATAGACTTTAACAGAAATGGATTTTAATTTTAAGGTGTGTTTTTGATTTTGTGATCATGCACTACTGGTATTAAAGTCAGAGCATCATGGATCAAAAGAAGTTTAAAGATGTCTCTAAAAGGTGACACAAAATTGATAATACAACCTTACCATTGCACGAACGGCCATCGGCGTCTAGTACAAATCCAGAGTTACATGAACAGGCGTAAGAGCCGACTGAGTTCGTACACATTCCATTGACGGCATCACAGGTCGATGAATCGGCGCATTCGTCCACATCTAGGTAAGGTAAACAATTTGTTTACCATTATCAGTCAAAACTTTTCTAAACGTCTAGAAGAATCAGTTTTCTTCTATAATTGGCAACAATTATTTAAAGTTCCACTCGGTCAAGGAGTTTGAAAGCGTAAATGGATGTGTAATTATGGTGTGTAAATGAAAACAGCAAACAATCACCAACAAATTTAATAATTTCTACACGGAAAAATTGATTCGAAAAAATGTCACCATCCATTGCTAATTTAGAAAGTTAAATGACTATTTAAGATTTAATCGTTATCATTAATGAAACAGTGTAATGTACTGTAACAGAAATGGATTTTAATTTTAAGGTGTGTTTTTGATTTCGTGATTATGCACTACTTGTATTAAAGTCAGAGCATCATGGATCAAAGGAAGTTTAAAGATGTCTTTAAAAGGTGGCACCAAATTAATAATACATCCTTACCATTGCAAGAACTGCCATCGGCGTCTAGTACAAATCCAAAGTTACATGAACAGAGGTAAGAGCCGACTGAGTTCGTACACATTCCATTTACGGCATCACAGGTCGATGAATCGGCGCATTCGTCCACATCTAGGTAAAGTAAACGATTTGTTTACCATTATCAGTCAAAAATTTCTAAAAGTCTAGAAGAATCAGTTTTCTTCTTTAATTGGCAACAATTATTCAAAGTTCCACTCGCTCAAGGAGTTTGAAAGCGAAAATGAACGTGTAATTATGGTGTGTAAATGAAAACAAACGAACAATCAACAACAAATTTAATAACTTCTACACGGAAAAATTGATTCGAAAAAATGTCACCATCCATTGCTAATTTAAACATTTAAATGGCTATTTAAGATTAAATCGTTATCATTAATGAAACAGTGTAATGTACTGTAACAGAAATGGATTATATTTTTAAGGTGTGTTTTTGATTTTGTGATCATGCACTACTTTTATTAAAGTCAGAGCATCATGGATCAAAAGAAGTTAAAAGATGTCTCTAAAAGGTGGCACCAAATTGATAATACATCCTTACCATAGCAAGAACTGCCATCGGCGTCTAGTTCAAATCCAGAATTACATGAACAGGCGTAAGAGCCGACTGAGTTCGTACACATCTCATTGACGGCATCACAGGTCGATGAATCGGCGCATTCGTCCACATCTAGGTAAAGTAAACAATTTGTTTACCATTATCAGTCAAAACTTTTCCAAAAGTCTAGAAGAATCAGTTTTCTTCTTTAATTGGCAACGATTATTAAAAGTTCCACTCGCTCAAGGAGTTTGAAAGCGAAAATGGATGTGTAATTATGGTGTGTAAATGAAAACAACATACAATCAACAACAAATTTAATAACTTCTACACGGACGAATTGATTCGAAAAAATGTCACCATCCATTGCTAATTTAAAAAGTTAAATGTCTATTTAAGATTAAATCGTTATCATTAATGAAACAGTGTAATGTATGGTAAAAGAAATTGATTTTAATTTGAAGGTGTGTTTTTGATTTCGTGATCATGCACTACTTGTATTAAAGTCAGAGCATCATGGATCAAAAGAAGTTTAAAGATGTCTCTAAAAGGTGAAACAAAATTGATAATACATCCTTACCATTGCACGAACTGCCATCGGCGTCTAGTAAAAATCCAGAGTTACATGAACAGGCGTAAGAGCCGACTGAGTTCGTACACATTCCATTGACGGCATCACAGGTCGATGAATCGGCGCATTCGTCCACATCTAGGTAAAGTAAACGATTTGTTTACCATTATCAGTCAAAACTTTTCTAAACGTCTAGAAGAATCAGTTTTCTTCTTTAATTAAAAACAATTATTTAAAGTTCCACTCGGTCAAGGAGTTTGAAAGCGTAAATGGATGTGTAATTATGGTGTGTAAATGAAAACAGCAAGCAATCAACAACAAATTTAATAATTTCTACACGGAAAAATTGATTCGAAAAAATGTCACCATCCATTGCTAATTTAAAAAGTTAAATGTCTATTTAAGATTAAATCGTTATCATTAATGAATCAGTGTAATGTACTGTAACAGAAATGGATTTTAATTTAGGTGTGTTCTTGATTTCGTGATTATGCACAACTTGTATTAAAGTCAGAGCATCATGGATCAAAATAAGTTTAAAGATGTCTCTAAAAGGTGGCACCAAATTGATAATACATCCTTACCATTGCAAGTACGGCCATCGCTCGCGTCTAGTAAATATCCAGTGGTACATGTACAGGTGTAAGAGCCGCCTATGTTCGTACACCCTCCATTTACATCATCACAGATCAATGGATCGACGCATTCGTCCACATCTAGGTAAAGTAAACAATATGTTTACCATTATCAGTCAATTTTTTTCTAAACGTCTAGAAAAATCAGTTTTCTTCTTGAATTGGCAACAATAATTTAAAGTTCCACTCGCTCAAGGGGTTTGAAAGCGAAAATGGATGTGTAATTATGGTGTGTAAATGAAAATAGCAAACAATCAACAACAAATTTAATAATTTCTACACGGAAAAATTGATTCGAAAAAATGTCACCATCCAATGCTAATTTAAAAAGTTAAATGTTTCTTTAAGATGAAATCGTTATCATTAATGAAGCAGTGTGATGTACTGTAACAGAAATGGATTTTAATTTTAAACCAGTTCTTGATTTCGTGATCACGCACTACTTGTATTAGAGTCAGAGCATCATGGATCAAAAGAAGTTTAAAGATGTCTCTAAAAGGTGGCATCAAATTGATAATACATCCTTACCATTGCAAGTACGGCCATCGCTCGCGTCTAGTAAATATCCAGTGGTACATGTACAGGTGTAGGAGCCGCCTATGTTCGTACACCCTCCATTTACGTCATCACAGATCAATGGATCGACGCATTCGTCCACATCTAGGTAAAGTAAACAATATGTTTACCATTATCAGTCAATTTTTTTCTAAACGTCTAGAAGAATCAGTTTTCTTCTTGAATTGGCAACAATTATTTAAAGTTCCACTCGCTCAAGGAGTTTGAAAGCGAAAATGGATGTGTAATTATGGTGTGTAAATGAAAATAGCAAACAATCAACAACAAATTTAATAATTTCAACACGGAAAAATTGATTCGAAAAAATGTCACCATCCAATGCTAATTTAAAAAGTTAACTGTTTCTTTCAGATGAAATCGTTATCATTAATGAAGCATTGTGATGTACTGTAACAGAAATGGATTTTAATTTTAAACCAGTTCTTGATTTCGTGATCACGCACTACTTGTATTAAAGTCAGAGCATCATGGATCAAAAGAAGTTTAAAGATGTCTCTAAAAGGTGGCACCAAATTGATAATACATCCTTACCACTGCAAGCATTGGGATCGGTCGTGTCTTCTTCATATCCAGAGTTACATGTACAGCTGTAAGAGCCATCTGTGTTCAAACACCCTCCATTTACTTGATCACAGTTCGATGAATCGTCGCATTCGTTCACGTCTAGGTAAAGTAAACAATATGTTTACCATTATCAGTCAAAACTTGTCTAAACGTCTAGAAGAATCAGTTTTCTTCTTTAATTGGCAACAATTATTTAAAGTTCCACTCGCTCAAGGAGTTTGAAAGCGAAAATGGATGTGTAATTATGGTGTGTAAATGGAAGCAGCAAACAATCAACAACAAATTTCATCAGTTCTACACGGAAAAGTTGATTCGAAAAAATGTCACCATCCATTGCTAATTTAAAAAGTGAAATGTCTACTTAAGATTAAATCGTTATCATTCAAGAAACAGCTACAGTAAAGTACAGTAACAGGAATGGGTTTTAATTTTAAACCGGTTCTTGATTTCGTGATCATGCACTACTTGTATTAAAGTCAGAGCATCATGGATCAAAAGAAGTTTAAAGATGTCTCTAAAAGGTGGCACCAAATTGATAATACATCCTTACCACTGCAAGCATTGGGATCGGTCGTGTCTTCTTCATATCCAGAGTTACATGTACAGCTGTAAGAGCCATCTGTGTTCAAACACCCTCCATTTACTCGATCACAGTTCGATGAATCGTCGCATTCGTTCACGTCTAGGTAAAGTAAACAATATGTTTACCATTATCAGTCAAAACTTGTCTAAACGTCTAGAAGAATCAGTTTTCTTCTTTAATAGGCAACAATTATTTAAAGTTCCACTCGCTCAAGGAGTTTGAAAGCGAAAATGGATGTGTAATTATGGTGTGTAAATGGAAGCAGCAAACAATCAACAACAAATTTCGTCAGTTCTACACGGAAAAGTTGATTCGAAAAAATGTCACCATCCATTGCTAATTTAAAAAGTGAAATGTCTACTTCAGATTAAATCGTTATCATTCAAGAAACAGCTACAGTAAAGTACTGTAACAGGAATGGGTTTTAATTTTAAACCGGTTCTTGATTTCGTGATCATGCACTACTTGTATTAAAGTCAGATCATCATGGATCAAAAGAAGTTTAAAGATGTCTCTAAAAGGTGGCACCAAATTGATAATACATCCTTACCACTGCAAGCATTGGGATCGGTCGTGTCTTCTTCATATCCAGAGTTACATGTACAGCTGTAAGAGCCATCTGTGTTCAAACACCCTCCATTTACTCGATCACAGTTCGATGAATCGTCGCATTCGTTCACGTCTAGGTAAAGTAAACAATATGTTTACCATTATCAGTCAAAACTTGTCTAAACGTCTAGAAGAATCAGTTTTCTTCTTTAATTGGCAACAATTATTTAAAGTTCCACTCGCTCAAGGAGTTTGAAAGCGAAAATGGATGTGTAATTATGGTGTGTAAATGGAAGCAGCAAACAATCAACAACAAATTTCGTCAGTTCTACACGGAAAAGTTGATTCGAAAAAATGTCACCATCCATTGCTAATTTAAAAAGTGAAATGTCTACTTAAGATTAAATCGTTATCATTCAAGAAACAGCTACAGTAAAGTACTGTAACAGGAATGGGTTTTAATTTTAAACCGGTTCTTGATTTCGTGATCATGCACTACTTGTATTAAAGTCAGAGCATCATGGATGAAAAGAAGTTTAAAGATGTCTCTAAAAGGTGGCACCAAATTGATAATACATCCTTACCACTGCAAGCATTGGGATCGGTCGTGTCTTCTTCATATCCAGAGTTACATGTACAGCTGTAAGAGCCATCTGTGTTCAAACACCCTCCATTTACTCGATCACAGTTCGATGAATCGTCGCATTCGTTCACGTCTAGGTAAAGTAAACAATATGTTTACCATTATCAGTCAAAACTTGTCAAAACGTCTAGAAGAATCAGTTTTCTTCTTTAATTGGCAACAATTATTTAAAGTTCCACTCGCTCAAGGAGTTTGAAAGCGAAAATGGATGTGTAATTATGGTGTGTAAATGGAAGCAGCAAACAATCAACAACAAATTTCGTCAGTTCTACACGGAAAAGTTGATTCGAAAAAATGTCACCATCCATTGCTAATTTAAAAAGTGAAATGTCTACTTAAGATTAAATCGTTATCATTCAAGAAACAGCTACAGTAAAGTACTGTAACAGGAATGGGTTTTAATTTTAAACCGGTTCTTGATTTCGTGATCATGCACTACTTGTATTAAAGTCAGAGCATCATGGATCAAAAGAAGTTTTAAGATGTCTCTAAAAGGTGGCACCAAATTGATAATACATCCTTACCACTGCAAGCATTGGGATCGGTCGTGTCTTCTTCATATCCAGAGTTACATGTACAGCTGTAAGAGCCATCTGTGTTCAAACACCCTCCATTTACTTGATCACAGTTCGATGAATCGTCGCATTCGTTCACGTCTAGGTAAAGTAAACAATATGTTTACCATTATCAGTCAAAACTTGTCTAAACGTCTAGAAGAATCAGTTGTCTTCTTTAATTGGCAACAATTATTTAAAGTTCCACTCGCTCAAGGAGTTTGAAAGCGAAAATGGATGTGTAATTATGGTGTGTAAATGGAAGCAGCAAACAATCAACAACAAATTTCATCAGTTCTACACGGAAAAGTTGATTCGAAAAAATGTCACCATCCATTGCTAATTTAAAAAGTGAAATGTCTACTTAAGATTAAATCGTTATCATTCAAGAAACAGCTACAGTAAAGTACTGTAACAGGAATGGGTTTTAATTTTAAACCGGTTCTTGATTTCGTGATCATGCAATACTTGTATTAAAGTCAGAGCATCATGGATCAAAAGAAGTTTAAAGATGTCTCTAAAAGGTGGCACCAAATTGATAATACATCCTTACCACTGCAAGCATTGGGATCGGTCGTGTCTTCTTCATATCCAGAGTTACATGTACAGCTGTAAGAGCCATCTGTGTTCAAACACCCTCCATTTACTCGATCACAGTTCGATGAATCGTCGCATTCGTTCACGTCTAGGTAAAGTAAACAATATGTTTACCATTATCAGTCAAAACTTGTCAAAACGTCTAGAAGAATCAGTTTTCTTCTTTAATTGGCAACAATTATTTAAAGTTCCACTCGCTCAAGGAGTTTGAAAGCGAAAATGGATGTGTAATTATGGTGTGTAAATGGAAGCAGCAAACAATCAACAACAAATTTCGTCAGTTCTACACGGAAAAGTTGATTCGAAAAAATGTCACCATCCATTGCTAATTTAAAAAGTGAAATGTCTACTTAAGATTAAATCGTTATCATTCAAGAAACAGCTACAGTAAAGTACTGTAACAGGAATGGGTTTTAATTTTAAACCGGTTCTTGATTTCGTGATCATGCACTACTTGTATTAAAGTCAGAGCATCATGGATGAAAAGAAGTTTAAAGATGTCTCTAAAAGGTGGCACCAAATTGATAATACATCCTTACCACTGCAAGCATTGGGATCGGTCGTGTCTTCTTCATATCCAGAGTTACATGTACAGCTGTAAGAGCCATCTGTGTTCAAACACCCTCCATTTACTCGATCACAGTTCGATGAATCGTCGCATTCGTTCACGTCTAGGTAAAGTAAACAATATGTTTACCATTATCAGTCAAAACTTGTCAAAACGTCTAGAAGAATCAGTTTTCTTCTTTAATTGGCAACAATTATTTAAAGTTCCACTCGCTCAAGGAGTTTGAAAGCGAAAATGGATGTGTAATTATGGTGTGTAAATGGAAGCAGCAAACAATCAACAACAAATTTCATCAGTTCTACACGGAAAAGTTGATTCGAAAAAATGTCACCATCCATTGCTAATTTAAAAAGTGAAATGTCTACTTAAGATTAAATCGTTATCATTCAAGAAACAGCTACAGTAAAGTACTGTAACAGGAATGGGTTTTAATTTTAAACCGGTTCTTGATTTCGTGATCATGCACTACTTGTATTAAAGTCAGAGCATCATGGATCAAAAGAAGTTTTAAGATGTCTCTAAAAGGTGGCACCAAATTGATAATACATCCTTACCACTGCAAGCATTGGGATCGGTCGTGTCTTCTTCATATCCAGAGTTACATGTACAGCTGTAAGAGCCATCTGTGTTCAAACACCCTCCATTTACTTGATCACAGTTCGATGAATCGTCGCATTCGTTCACGTCTAGGTAAAGTAAACAATATGTTTACCATTATCAGTCAAAACTTGTCTAAACGTCTAGAAGAATCAGTTTTCTTCTTTAATTGGCAACAATTATTTAAAGTTCCACTCGCTCAAGGAGTTTGAAAGCGAAAATGGATGTGTAATTATGGTGTGTAAATGGAAGCAGCAAACAATCAACAACAAATTTCATCAGTTCTACACGGAAAAGTTGATTCGAAAAAATGTCACCATCCATTGCTAATTTAAAAAGTGAAATGTCTACTTAAGATTAAATCGTTATCATTCAAGAAACAGCTACAGTAAAGTACTGTAACAGGAATGGGTTTTAATTTTAAACCGGTTCTTGATTTCGTGATCATGCAATACTTGTATTAAAGTCAGAGCATCATGGATCAAAAGAAGTTTAAAGATGTCTCTAAAAGGTGGCACCAAATTGATAATACATCCTTACCACTGCAAGCATTGGGATCGGTCGTGTCTTCTTCATATCCAGAGTTACATGTACAGCTGTAAGAGCCATCTGTGTTCAAACACCCTCCATTTACTCGATCACAGTTCGATGAATCGTCGCATTCGTTCACGTCTAGGTAAAGTAAACAATATGTTTACCATTATCAGTCAAAACTTGTCTAAACGTCTAGAAGAATCAGTTTTCTTCTTTAATTGGCAACAATTATTTAAAGTTCCACTCGCTCAAGGAGTTTGAAAGCGAAAATGGATGTGTAATTATGGTGTGTAAATGGAAGCAGCAAACAATCAACAACAAATTTCATCAGTTCTACACGGAAAAGTTGATTCGAAAAAATGTCACCATCCATTGCTAATTTAAAAAGTGAAATGTCTACTTAAGATTAAATCGTTATCATTCAAGAAACAGCTACAGTAAAGTACTGTAACAGGAATGGGTTTTAATTTTAAACTGGTTCTTGATTTCGTGATCATGCACTACTTGTATTAAAGTCAGAGCATCATGGATCAAAAGAAGTTTAAGGATGTCTCTAAAAGGTGGCACCAAATTGATAATACATCCTTACCACTGCAAGCATTGGGATCGGTCGTGTCTTCTTCATATCCAGAGTTACATGTACAGCTGTAAGAGCCATCTGTGTTCAAACACCCTCCATTTACTCGATCACAGTTCGATGAATCGTCGCATTCGTTCACGTCTAGGTAAAGTAATCAATATGTTTACCATTATCAGTCAAAACTTGTCTAAACGTCTAGAAGAATCAGTTTTCTTCTTTAATTGGCAACAATTATTTAAAGTTCCACTCGCTCAAGGAGTTTGAAAGCGAAAATGGATGTGTAATTATGGTGTGTAAATGGAAGCAGCAAACAATCAACAACAAATTTCGTCAGTTCTACACGGAAAAGTTGATTTGAAAAAATGTCACCATCCATTGCTAATTTAAAAAGTGAAATGTCTACTTAAGATTAAATCGTTATCATTCAAGAAACAGCTACAGTAAAGTACTGTAACAGGAATGGGTTTTAATTTTAAACCGGTTCTTGATTTCGTGATCATGCACTACTTGTATTAAAGTCAGAGCATCATGGATCAAAAGAAGTTTAAAGATGTCTCTAAAAGGTGGCACCAAATTGATAATACATCCTTACCACTGCAAGCATTGGGATCGGTCGTGTCTTCTTCATATCCAGAGTTACATGTACAGCTGTAAGAGCCATCTGTGTTCAAACACCCTCCATTTACTCGATCACAGTTCGATGAATCGTCGCATTCGTTCACGTCTAGGTAAAGTAAACAATATGTTTACCATTATCAGTCAAAACTTGTCTAAACGTCTAGAAGAATCAGTTTTCTTCTTTAATTGGCAACAATTATTTAAAGTTCCACTCGCTCAAGGAGTTTGAAAGCAAAAACGGATGTGTAATTATGGTGTGTAAATGGAAGCAGCAAACAATCAACAACAAATTTCTTCAGTTCTACACGGAAAAGTTGATTCGAAAAAATGTCACCATCCATTGCTAATTTAAAAAGTGAAATGTCTACTTAAGATTAAATCGTTATCATTCAAGAAACAGCTACAGTAAAGTACTGTAACAGGAATGGGTTTTAATTTTAAACCGGTTCTTGATTTCGTGATCATGCACTACTTGTATTAAAGTCAGAGCATCATGGATGAAAAGAAGTTTAAAGATGTTTCTAAAAGGTGGCACCAAATTGATAATACATCCTTACCACTGCAAGCATTGGGATCGGTCGTGTCTTCTTCATATCCAGAGTTACATGTACAGCTGTAAGAGCCATCTGTGTTCAAACACCCTCCATTTACTCGATCACAGTTCGATGAATCGTCGCATTCGTTCACGTCTAGGTAAAGTAAACAATATGTTTACCATTATCAGTCAAAACTTGTCAAAACGTCTAGAAGAATCAGTTTTCTTCTTTAATTGGCAACAATTATTTAAAGTTCCACTCGCTCAAGGAGTTTGAAAGCGAAAATGGATGTGTAATTATGGTGTGTAAATGGAAGCAGCAAACAATCAACAACACATTTCATCAGTTCTACACGGAAAAGTTGATTCGAAAAAATGTCACCATCCATTGCTAATTTAAAAAGTGAAATGTCTACTTAAGATTAAATCGTTATCATTCAAGAAACAGCTACAGTAAAGTACTGTAACAGGAATGGGTTTTAATTTTAAACCGGTTCTTGATTTCGTGATCATGCACTACTTGTATTAAAGTCAGAGCATCATGGATCAAAAGAAGTTTTAAGATGTCTCTAAAAGGTGGCACCAAATTGATAATACATCCTTACCACTGCAAGCATTGGGATCGGTCGTGTCTTCTTCATATCCAGAGTTACATGTACAGCTGTAAGAGCCATCTGTGTTCAAACACCCTCCATTTACTTGATCACAGTTCGATGAATCGTCGCATTCGTTCACGTCTAGGTAAAGTAAACAATATGTTTACCATTATCAGTCAAAACTTGTCTAAACGTCTAGAAGAATCAGTTTTCTTCTTTAATTGGCAACAATTATTTAAAGTTCCACTCGCTCAAGGAGTTTGAAAGCGAAAATGGATGTGTAATTATGGTGTGTAAATGGAAGCAGCAAACAATCAACAACAAATTTCATCAGTTCTACACGGAAAAGTTGATTCGAAAAAATGTCACCATCCATTGCTAATTTAAAAAGTGAAATGTCTACTTAAGATTAAATCGTTATCATTCAAGAAACAGCTACAGTAAATTACTGTAACAGGAATGGGTTTTAATTTTTAACCGGTTCTTGATTTCGTGATCATGCACTACTTGTATTAAAGTCAGAGCATCATGGATCAAAAGAAGTTTAAGGATGTCTCTAAAAGGTGGCACCAAATTGATAATACATCCTTACCACTGCAAGCATTGGGATCGGTCGTGTCTTCTTCATATCCAGAGTTACATGTACAGCTGTAAGAGCCATCTGTGTTCAAACACCCTCCATTTACTCGATCACAGTTCGATGAATCGTCGCATTCGTTCACGTCTAGGTAAAGTAAACAATATGTTTACCATTATCAGTCAAAACCTGTCTAAACGTCTAGAAGAATCAGTTTTCTTCTTTAATTGGCAACAATTATTTAAAGTTCCACTCGCTCAAGGAGTTTGAAAGCGAAAATGGATGTGTAATTATGGTGTGTAAATGGAAGCAGCAAACAATCAACAACAAATTTCATCAGTTCTACACGGAAAAGTTGATTCGAAAAAAATGTTACCATCCATTGCTAATTTAAAAAGTGAAATGTCTACTTAAGATTAAATCGTTATCATTCAAGAAACAGCTACAGTAAAGTACTGTAACAGGAATGGGTTTTAATTTTAAACCGGTTCTTGATTTCGTGATCATGCACTACTTGTATTAAAGTCAGAGCATCATGGATCAAAAGAAGTTTTAAGATGTCTCTAAAAGGTGGCACCAAATTGATAATACATCCTTACCACTGCAAGCATTGGGATCGGTCGTGTCTTCTTCATATCCAGAGTTACATGTACAGCTGTAAGAGCCATCTGTGTTCAAACACCCTCCATTTACTCGATCACAGTTCGATGAATCGTCGCATTCGTTCACGTCTAGGTAAAGTAAACAATATGTTTACCATTATCAGTCAAAACTTGTCTAAACGTCTAGAAGAATCAGTTTTCTTCTTTAATTGGCAACAATTATTTAAAGTTCCACTCGCTCAAGGAGTTTGAAAGCAAAAACGGATGTGTAATTATGGTGTGTAAATGGAAGCAGCAAACAATCAACAACAAATTTCATCAGTTCTACACGGAAAAGTTGATTCGAAAAAATGTCACCATCCATTGCTAATTTAAAAAGTGAAATGTCTACTTAAGATTAAATCGTTATCATTCAAGAAACAGCTACAGTAAAGTACTGTAACAGGAATGGGTTTTAATTTTAAACCGGTTCTTGATTTCGTGATCATGCACTACTTGTATTAAAGTCAGAGCATCATGGATGAAAAGAAGTTTAAAGATGTTTCTAAAAGGTGGCACCAAATTGATAATACATCCTTACCACTGCAAGCATTGGGATCGGTCGTGTCTTCTTCATATCCAGAGTTACATGTACAGCTGTAAGAGCCATCTGTGTTCAAACACCCTCCATTTACTCGATCACAGTTCGATGAATCGTCGCATTCGTTCACGTCTAGGTAAAGTAAACAATATGTTTACCATTATCAGTCAAAACTTGTCAAAACGTCTAGAAGAATCAGTTTTCTTCTTTAATTGGCAACAATTATTTAAAGTTCCACTCGCTCAAGGAGTTTGAAAGCGAAAATGGATGTGTAATTATGGTGTGTAAATGGAAGCAGCAAACAATCAACAACACATTTCATCAGTTCTACACGGAAAAGTTGATTCGAAAAAATGTCACCATCCATTGCTAATTTAAAAAGTGAAATGTCTACTTAAGATTAAATCGTTATCATTCAAGAAACAGCTACAGTAAAGTACTGTAACAGGAATGGGTTTTAATTTTAAACCGGTTCTTGATTTCGTGATCATGCACTACTTGTATTAAAGTCAGAGCATCATGGATCAAAAGAAGTTTTAAGATGTCTCTAAAAGGTGGCACCAAATTGATAATACATCCTTACCACTGCAAGCATTGGGATCGGTCGTGTCTTCTTCATATCCAGAGTTACATGTACAGCTGTAAGAGCCATCTGTGTTCAAACACCCTCCATTTACTTGATCACAGTTCGATGAATCGTCGCATTCGTTCACGTCTAGGTAAAGTAAACAATATGTTTACCATTATCAGTCAAAACTTGTCAAAACGTCTAGAAGAATCAGTTTTCTTCTTTAATTGGCAACAATTATTTAAAGTTCCACTCGCTCAAGGAGTTTGAAAGCGAAAATGGATGTGTAATTATGGTGTGTAAATGGAAGCAGCAAACAATCAACAACAAATTTCATCAGTTCTACACGGAAAAGTTGATTCGAAAAAATGTCACCATCCATTGCTAATTTAAAAAGTGAAATGTCTACTTAAGATTAAATCGTTATCATTCAAGAAACAGCTACAGTAAAGTACTGTAACAGGAATGGGTTTTAATTTTTAACCGGTTCTTGATTTCGTGATCATGCACTACTTGTATTAAAGTCAGAGCATCATGGATCAAAAGAAGTTTAAGGATGTCTCTAAAAGGTGGCACCAAATTGATAATACATCCTTACCACTGCAAGCATTGGGATCGGTCGTGTCTTCTTCATATCCAGAGTTACATGTACAGCTGTAAGAGCCATCTGTGTTCAAACACCCTCCATTTACTCGATCACAGTTCGATGAATCGTCGCATTCGTTCACGTCTAGGTAAAGTAAACAATATGTTTACCATTATCAGTCAAAACCTGTCTAAACGTCTAGAAGAATCAGTTTTCTTCTTTAATTGGCAACAATTATTTAAAGTTCCACTCGCTCAAGGAGTTTGAAAGCGAAAATGGATGTGTAATTATGGTGTGTAAATGGAAGCAGCAAACAATCAACAACAAATTTCATCAGTTCTACACGGAAAAGTTGATTCGAAAAAATGTTACCATCCATTGCTAATTTAAAAAGTGAAATGTCTACTTAAGATTAAATCGTTATCATTCAAGAAACAGCTACAGTAAAGTACTGTAACAGGAATGGGTTTTAATTTTAAACCGGTTCTTGATTTCGTGATCATGCACTACTTGTATTAAAGTCAGAGCATCATGGATCAAAAGAAGTTTTAAGATGTCTCTAAAAGGTGGCACCAAATTGATAATACATCCTTACCACTGCAAGCATTGGGATCGGTCGTGTCTTCTTCATATCCAGAGTTACATGTACAGCTGTAAGAGCCATCTGTGTTCAAACACCCTCCATTTACTCGATCACAGTTCGATGAATCGTCGCATTCGTTCACGTCTATGTAAAGTAAACAATATGTTTACCATTATCAGTCAAAACTTGTCTAAACGTCTAGAAGAATCAGTTTTCTTCTTTAATTGGCAACAATTATTTAAAGTTCCACTCGCTCAAGGAGTTTGAAAGCGAAAATGGATGTGTAATTATGGTGTGTAAATGGAAGCAGCAAACAATCAACAACAAATTTCATCAGTTCTACACGGAAAAGTTGATTCGAAAAAATGTCACCATCCATTGCTGATTTAAAAAGTGAAATGTCTACTTAAGATTAAATCGTTATCATTCAAGAAACAGCTACAGTAAAGTACTGTAACAGGAATGGGTTTTAATTTTTAACCGGTTCTTGATTTCGTGATCATGCACTACTTGTATTAAAGTCAGAGCATCATGGATCAAAAGAAGTTTAAGGATGTCTCTAAAAGGTGGCACCAAATTGATAATACATCCTTACCACTGCAAGCATTGGGATCGGTCGTGTCTTCTTCATATCCAGAGTTACATGTACAGCTGTAAGAGCCATCTGTGTTCAAACACCCTCCATTTACTCGATCACAGTTCGATGAATCGTCGCATTCGTTCACGTCTAGGTAAAGTAAACAATATGTTTACCATTATCAGTCAAAACCTGTCTAAACGTCTAGAAGAATCAGTTTTCTTCTTTAATTGGCAACAATTATTTAAAGTTCCACTCGCTCAAGGAGTTTGAAAGCGAAAATGGATGTGTAATTATGGTGTGTAAATGGAAGCAGCAAACAATCAACAACAAATTTCATCAGTTCTACACGGAAAAGTTGATTCGAAAAAATGTCACCATCCATTGCTAATTTAAAAAGTGAAATGTCTACTTAAGATTAAATCGTTATCATTCAAGAAACAGCTACAGTAAAGTACTGTAACAGGAATGGGTTTTAATTTTTAACCGGTTCTTGATTTCGTGATCACTACTTGTATTAAAGTCAGAGCATCATGGATCAAAAGAAGTTTAAGGATGTCTCTAAAAGGTGGCACCAAATTGATAATACATCCTTACCACTGCAAGCATTGGGATCGGTCGTGTCTTCTTCATATCCAGAGTTACATGTACAGCTGTAAGAGCCATCTGTGTTCAAACACCCTCCATTTACTCGATCACAGTTCGATGAATCGTCGCATTCGTTCACGTCTAGGTAAAGTAAACAATATGTTTACCATTATCAGTCAAAACTTGTCAAAACGTCTAGAAGAATCAGTTTTCTTCTTTAATTGGCAACAATTATTTAAAGTTCCACTCGCTCAAGGAGTTTGAAAGCGAAAATGGATGTGTAATTATGGTGTGTAAATGGAAGCAGCAAACAATCAACAACAAATTTCATCAGTTCTACACGGAAAAGTTGATTCGAAAAAATGTCACCATCCATTGCTAATTTAAAAAGTGAAATGTCTACTTAAGATTAAATCGTTATCATTCAAGAAACAGCTACAGTAAAGTACTGTAACAGGAATGGGTTTTAATTTTTAACTGGTTCTTGATTTCGTGATCATGCACTACTTGTATTAAAGTCAGAGCATCATGGATCAAAAGAAGTTTAAGGATGTCTCTAAAAGGTGGCACCAAATTGATAATACATCCTTACCACTGCAAGCATTGGGATCGGTCGTGTCTTCTTCATATCCAGAGTTACATGTACAGCTGTAAGAGCCATCTGTGTTCAAACACCCTCCATTTACTCGATCACAGTTCGATGAATCGTCGCATTCGTTCACGTCTAGGTAAAGTAAACAATATGTTTACCATTATCAGTCAAAACCTGTCTAAACGTCTAGAAGAATCAGTTTTCTTCTTTAATTGGCAACAATTATTTAAAGTTCCACTCGCTCAAGGAGTTTGAAAGCGAAAATGGATGTGTAATTATGGTGTGTAAATGGAAGCAGCAAACAATCAACAACAAATTTCATCAGTTCTACACGGAAAAGTTGATTCGAAAAAATGTTACCATCCATTGCTAATTTAAAAAGTGAAATGTCTACTTAAGATTAAATCGTTATCATTCAAGAAACAGCTACAGTAAAGTACTGTAACAGGAATGGGTTTTAATTTTAAACCGGTTCTTGATTTCGTGATCATGCACTACTTGTATTAAAGTCAGAGCATCATGGATCAAAAGAAGTTTAAAGATGTCTCTAAAAGGTGGCACCAAATTGATAATACATCCTTACCACTGCAAGCATTGGGATCGGTCGTGTCTTCTTCATATCCAGAGTTACATGTACAGCTGTAAGAGCCATCTGTGTTCAAACACCCTCCATTTACTCGATCACAGTTCGATGAATCGTCGCATTCGTTCACGTCTAGGTAAAGTAAACAATATGTTTACCATTATCAGTCAAAACTTGTCAAAACGTCTAGAAGAATCAGTTTTCTTCTTTAATTGGCAACAATTATTTAAAGTTCCACTCGCTCAAGGAGTTTGAAAGCGAAAATGGATGTGTAATTATGGTGTGTAAATGGAAGCAGCAAACAATCAACTACAAATTTCATCAGTTCTACACGGAAAAGTTGATTCGAAAAAATGTCACCATCCATTGCTAATTTAAAAAGTGAAATGTCTACTTAAGATTAAATCGTTATCATTCAAGAAACAGCTACAGTAAAGTACTGTAACAGGAATGGGTTTTAATTTTAAACCGGTTCTTGATTTCGTGATCATGCACTACTTGTATTAAAGTCAGAGCATCATGGATCAAAAGAAGTTTTAAGATGTCTCTAAAAGTTGGCACCAAATTGATAATACATCCTTACCACTGCAAGCATTGGGATCGGTCGTGTCTTCTTCATATCCAGTGTTACATGTACAGCTGTAAGAGCCATCTGTGTTCAAACACCCTCCATTTACTTGATCACAGTTCGATGAATCGTCGCATTCGTTCACGTCTAGGTAAAGTAAACAATATGTTTACCATTATCAGTCAAAACTTGTCTAAACGTCTAGAAGAATCAGTTTTCTTCTTTAATTGGCAACAATTATTTAAAGTTCCACTCGCTCAAGGAGTTTGAAAGCGAAAATGGATGTGTAATTATGGTGTGTTAATGGAAGCAGCAAACAATCAACAACAAATTTCGTCAGTTCTACACGGAAAAGTTGATTCGAAAAAATGTCACCATCCATTGCTAATTTAAAAAGTGAAATGTCTACTTAAGATTAAATCGTTATCATTCAAGAAACAGCTACAGTAAAGTACTGTAACAAACAAACAAACAAACAAATTGAAAATAGCTAAAGTAATCCCTGTATTCAAGAAGAATGATCGTAAGAACATTGAGAATTATAGACCAATTGCTTTGTTACCCATATTTTCAAAAATTCTAGAGAAAATAGTGTATAAAAGGTTGGATGACTTCCTTCGACTTCATGATATTCTGATCCCACAACAATTTGGCTTTCGAAAGAATTGCTCTACAAGTATGGGTGTCTTGAATTTGGTAAACACTATTATAAATGCAATTGATGCTGGGAAGTTTTGTCTTGGTGTGTTTTTGGATTTATCGAAAGCATTCGACACTATTGATCATGATATATTATTAAGCAAGCTTGAGCATTATGGCATTCGTGGGATAGCTTTGAAATGGTTTAAAAATTACTTACATAATCGATTACAGTATGTAGTGGTTAATGGAGTTAAATCACAATCTAGGAAGGTAAAATATGGCGTACCCCAAGGCTCAGTCCTGGGCCCCTTATTGTTCTTGATTTATATTAATGATATTATAAACTCATCTCAGTTGTTTACTTATTCACTTTTTGCTGATGATACTTGCTTGCTCTCTCACCACAAAGACATGCATAATCTGATTTTGTCTGCAAATAATGAAGTTCACAATATATTTAAGTGGTTTTGTTGCAACAAACTTTTGTTAAATGCTAGTAAGACTCAATATGTTGTTTTTAGATCAAGGGGCAAAAGAATCCCAGATAATATTGACCCCCTGACAATAGGTGGTCATCTGATCAACCGGAGTCAAAATGTAAGGTTTCTTGGAGTTACAGTTGATGATCATTTAACTTGGAAAGATCACCTCAGCAATGTTTGTACCAAGGTCTCGAGGAGTGTTGGTGTGATTTTTAAGTTACGCTTTTTTTTACCAGAGCAAACTTTAGTAACTCTTTATAATGCTATCATTATGCCTCACTTAACTTATTGTAATGTTGCATGGGGAAATACGTATAGGAGCCATATAAACAAGTTAATAGTCCTTCAGAAGAAAGCTATCAGGCTCATTACAAATTCAAATTACAGAAGTCCAAGTAATCCTTTATTTGTGCAACTTCAGATGTTGCCTCTTGATGAATTAGTCTCCATGAATTGTTTGATATTCATGTACAAATCTCAATCTGCTCAAAATAATTCATTTTTAAAAGATGCGTTTATTGTTAATTCGACTGTCCATTCGTACAACACACGTCAGAGAAATCTTTTCCATCAGCCGTTTGCGAGAACACAAACTGCTTCGAACTCTTTTGTAATTAATTGTATCAAAGAATGGAATAAGTTGCCACAAAACATCAGATCCAGTCCAACACTACCTGTGTTTAAACATACATGTCGAGAATATCTTTTTGAGAGATTACAAAATATGTTAAAGTAAATCCTGGAAAGCCATGTGTGTATGTGTGTATGTGGGTGTGTCTGTGTGTGTGTGCGTGGGTGTGTATGTGTATGTGTGTTATCTTTTTTTCTGTTCCCATATTTACTCATTAGTTATCATTGTAAATATGTTTTTGTCATCGGTTATTCTAAATACTGTTATTTTGTTTTTGTTTATGTACCTTTTAAGGGGCCCCTTATCACAAGCTCTGCTTCTCCGGGGTCCCAAACCTATCATGTTTTTTATTTCTTTTGTGTCAATTGATTGTAAAATGTTGTGTTTGATTGGTTTGAATAAACTTGAACTTGAACTTGAACTTGTAACAGGAATGGGTTTTAATTTTAAACCGGTTCTTGATTTCGTGATCATGCACTACTTGTATTAAAGTCAGAGCATCATGGATCAAAAGAAGTTTAAGGATGTCTTCAAAAGGTGGCACCAAATTGATAATACATCCTTACCACTGCAAGCATTGGGATCGGTCGTGTCTTCTTCATATCCAGAGTTACATGTACAGCTGTAAGAGCCATCTGTGTTCAAACACCCTCCATTTACTCGATCACAGTTCGATGAATCGTCGCATTCGTTCACGTCTAGGTAAAGTAAACAATATGTTTACCATTATCAGTCAAAACTTGTCTAAACGTCTAGAAGAATCAGTTTTCTTCTTTAATTGGCAACAATTATTTAAAGTTCCACTCGCTCAAGGAGTTTGAAAGCGAAAATGGATGTGTAATTATGGTGTGTAAATGGAAGCAGCAAACAATCAATAACAAATTTCGTCAGTTCTACACGGAAAAGTTGATTCGAAAAAATGTCACCATCAATTGCTAATTTAAAAAGTGAAATGTCTACTTAAGATTAAATCGTTATCATTCAAGAAACAGCTACAGTAAAGTACTGTAACAGGAATGGGTTTTAATTTTAAACCGGTTCTTGATTTCGTGATCATGCACTACTTGTATTAAAGTCAGAGCATCATGGATCAAAAGAAGTTTAAAGATGTCTCTAAAAGGTGGCACCAAATTGATAATACATCCTTACCACTGCAAGCATTGGGATCGGTCGTGTCTTCTTCATATCCAGAGTTACATGTACAGCTGTAAGAGCCATCTGTGTTCAAACACCCTCCATTTACTCGATCACAGTTCGATGAATCGTCGCATTCGTTCACGTCTAGGTAAAGTAAACAATATGTTTACCATTATCAGTCAAAACTTGTCTAAACGTCTAGAAGAATCAGTTTTCTTCTTTAATTGGCAACAATTATTTAAAGTTCCACTCGCTCAAGGAGTTTGAAAGCGAAAATGGATGTGTAATTATGGTGTGTAAATGGAAGCAGCAAACAATCAACAACAAATTTCGTCAGTTCTACACGGAAAAGTTGATTCGAAAAAATGTCACCATCCATTGCTGATTTAAAAAGTGAAATGTCTACTTAAGATTAAATCGTTATCATTCAAGAAACAGCTACAGTAAAGTACTGTAACAGGAATGGGTTTTAATTTTAAACCGGTTCTTGATTTCGTGATCATGCACTACTTGTATTAAAGTCAGAGCATCATGGATCAAAAGAAGTTTAAAGATGTCTCTAAAAGGTGGCACCAAATTGATAATACATCCTTACCACTGCAAGCATTGGGATCGGTCGTGTCTTCTTCATATCCAGAGTTACATGTACAGCTGTAAGAGCCATCTGTGTTCAAACACCGTCCATTTACTCGATCACAGTTCGATGAATCGTCGCATTCGTTCACGTCTAGGTAAAGTAAACAATATGTTTACCATTATCAGTCAAAACTTGTCTAAACGTCTAGAAGAATCAGTTTTCTTCTTTAATTGGCAACAATTATTTAAAGTTCCACTCGCTCAAGGAGTTTGAAAGCGAAAATGGATGTGTAATTATGGTGTGTAAATGGAAGCAGCAAACAATCAACAACAAATTTCGTCAGTTCTACACGGAAAAGTTGACTCGAAAAAATGTCACCATCCATTGCTAATTTAAAAAGTGAAATGTCTACTTAAGATTAAATCGTTATCATTCAAGAAACAGCTACAGTAAAGTACTGTAACAGGAATGGGTTTTAATTTTAAACCGGTTCTTGATTTCGTGATCATGCACTACTTGTATTAAAGTCAGAGCATCATGGATCAAAAGAAGTTTAAAGATGTCTCTAAAAGGTGGCACCAAATTGATAATACATCCTTACCACTGCAAGCATTGGGATCGGTCGTGTCTTCTTCATATCCAGAGTTACATGTACAGCTGTAAGAGCCATCTGTGTTCAAACACCCTCCATTTACTCGATCACAGTTCGATGAATCGTCGCATTCGTTCACGTCTAGGTAAAGTAAACAATATGTTTACCATTATCAGTCAAAACTTGTCTAAACGTCTAGAAGAATCAGTTTTCTTCTTTAATTGGCAACAATTATTTAAAGTTCCACTCGCTCAAGGAGTTTGAAAGCGAAAATGGATGTGTAATTATGGTGTGTAAATGGAAGCAGCAAACAATCAACAACAAATTTCGTCAGTTCTACACGGAAAAGTTGATTCGAAAAAATGTCACCATCCATTGCTAATTTAAAAAGTGAAATGTCTACTTAAGATTAAATCGTTATCATTCAAGAAACAGCTACAGTAAAGTACTGTAACAGGAATGGGTTTTAATTTTAAACCGGTTCTTGATTTCGTGATCATGCACTACTTGTATTAAAGTCAGAGCATCATGGATCAAAAGAAGTTTAAAGATGTCTCTAAAAGGTGGCACCAAATTGATAATACATCCTTACCACTGCAAGCATTGGGATCGGTCGTGTCTTCTTCATATCCAGAGTTACATGTACAGCTGTAAGAGCCATCTGTGTTCAAACACCCTCCATTTACTCGATCACAGTTCGATGAATCGTCGCATTCGTTCACGTCTAGGTAAAGTAAACAATATGTTTACCATTATCAGTCAAAACTTGTCTAAACGTCTAGAAGAATCAGTTTTCTTCTTTAATTGGCAACAATTATTTAAAGTTCCACTCGCTCAAGGAGTTTGAAAACGAAAATGGATGTGTAATTATGGTGTGTAAATGCATGGAAGCAGCAAAAAATCAACAACAAATTTCGTCAGTTCTACACGGAAAAGTTGATTCGAAAAAATGTCACCATCCATTGCTAATTTAAAAAGTGAAATGTCTACTTAAGATTAAATCGTTATCATTCAAGAAACAGCTACAGTAAAGTACTGTAACAGGAATGGGTTTTAATTTTAAACCGGTTCTTGATTTCGTGATCATGCACTACTTGTATTAAAGTCAGAGCATCATGGATCAAAAGAAGTTTAAGGATGTCTCTAAAAGGTGGCACCAAATTGATAATACATCCTTACCACTGCAAGCATTGGGATCGGTCGTGTCTTCTTCATATCCAGAGTTACATGTACAGCTGTAAGAGCCATCTGTGTTCAAACATCCTCCATTTACTCGATCACAGTTCGATGAATCGTCGCATTCGTTCACGTCTAGGTAAAGTAAACAATATGTTTACCATTATCAGTCAAAACTTGTCTAAACGTCTAGAAGAATCAGTTTTCTTCTTTAATTGGCAACAATTATTTAAAGTTCCACTCGCTCAAGGAGTTTGAAAGCGAAAACGGATGTGTAATTATGGTGTGTAAATGGAAGCAGCAAACAATAAACAACAAATTTCGTCAGTTCTACACGGAAAAGTTGATTCGAAAAAATGTCACCATCCATTGCTAATTTAAAAAGTGAAATGTCTACTTAAGATTAAATCGTTATCATTCAAGAAACAGCTACAGTAAAGTACTGTAACAGGAATGGGTTTTAATTTTAAACCGGTTCTTGATTTCGTGATCATGCACTACTTGTATTAAAGTCAGAGCATCATGGATCAAAAGAAGTTTAAAGATGTCTCTAAAAGGTGGCACCAAATTGATAATACATCCTTACCACTGCAAGCATTGGGATCGGTCGTGTCTTCTTCATATCCAGAGTTACATGTACAGCTGTAAGAGCCATCTGTGTTCAAACACCCTCCATTTACTCGATCACAGTTCGATGAATCGTCGCATTCGTTCACGTCTAGGTAAAGTAAACAATATGTTTACCATTATCAGTCAAAACTTGTCTAAACGTCTAGAAGAATCAGTTTTCTTCTTTAATTGGCAACAATTATTTAAAGTTCCACTCGCTCAAGGAGTTTGAAAGCGAAAATGGATGTGTAATTATGGTGTGTAAATGGAAGCAGCAAACAATAAACAACAAATTTCGTCAGTTCTACACGGAAAAGTTGATTCGAAAAAATGTCACCATCCATTGCTAATTTAAAAAGTGAAATGTCTACTTAAGATTAAATCGTTATCATTCAAGAAACAGCTACAGTAAAGTACTGTAACAGGAATGGGTTTTAATTTTAAACCGGTTCTTGATTTCGTGATCATGCACTACTTGTATTAAAGTCAGAGCATCATGGATCAAAAGAAGTTTAAAGATGTCTCTAAAAGGTGGCACCAAATTGATAATACATCCTTACCACTGCAAGCATTGGGATCGGTCGTGTCTTCTTCATATCCAGAGTTACATGTACAGCTGTAAGAGCCATCTGTGTTCAAACACCCTCCATTTACTCGATCACAGTTCGATGAATCGTCGCATTCGTTCACGTCTAGGTAAAGTAAACAATATGTTTACCATTATCAGTCAAAACTTGTCTAAACGTCTAGAAGAATCAGTTTTCGTCTTTAATTGGCAACAATTATTTAAAATGAACGAATTTTTGTTCACTTTTTCTCAAAATTTCATCAAACTGATTCCTTGATTTTTCTTACACATCTCCACACACTACCACCCACATATCTGATTTATCGATCTCTGTTCTACACACGCCCTCCTCTCTCCAGTCTCTTCATTCAATTAGGAATGGCGGCCACTCTAGAAAAATAATTGAAACAAAGGAAAACAAGATATGCAAATGTATTATACAATTTAATATGTACCACTGAATACAAATAAATACGACTGTGTACAAATCTATTACTATTACGAAGATAAATTCATCTTCATTTAACAGCTAAACGAAGATAAATTTATCCTCATTTAACAGCTAAACGAAGATAAATTTATCTTCATTTAACAGCTAAATGAAGATAAATTCATCTTCGTTTAACGGCTAAACGAAGATAAATTTATCTTCGTTTAGCTGTTAAATGAAGATAAATTTATCTTCGTTTAGCCGTTAAATGAAGATAAATTTATCTTCATTTAGCCGTTAAATGAAGATACCGGAAAGCGAAAGCGACCACAGTGAACTCGTCTTCTTCTTCGTCGTCGTAGCCATCTCGACGAAGGCGAAACTAACTCTGGCAGGTTCTGAATTCAATGAAATCAAATTCAAAACGCGTTATGAAAGCAAAACGTAACAGCTTATGGACTATTAACAACCGCGATTGACGACGTCGTATCGAAGAGTGATCATGGCGCATGTATTACTTGAGTTGTTCTTGCCCAAACTTTGTTGTAGAGGCGGCTAGATCAAACAGAGCTTTGTTTGTACAAGCAATAGACGCTTGGCCGCTCGCGGCTATTGTCCTCTCTGTACTGGGTTTTGTTGTAGCTAGTCTGCAGACACATACCCTTGACAGCCATTATGAGTAAAAACAATGTCTAAATTTCAAACATGAAAGTACTGAGTTATGTCGTGTAGCTGCTTCTGACACAGTGGAATACTGGAAAATAAACATAACACATCAAGCAGAATCTGATTCTCCTGATTATTGCATGTGGTTTTATTCAAGAGTAAAGTTGAGTCTGTGTTATACAGACTAGGTTTGAGTTGGTGAATAGATAGAACTGATAATCCCCGTGCAACCGGCTAACGATGGTCTGGGGAGAATATGTGTGTATCATCTATCTGGTGTATCTGTACATGGAGGTAAATGGGTGTATCATAATCGTAAAATGCAAACCTTTTAACAATCTATCAGGGTGGTTACTTAATTTGCAAAATTTCACCTTTCAGAAAGAAAACGTGCATTTTTTCTAAAAATAGAAGATTAAGACACAGGATGGGGCTGCATTGGGCTAAATAGCTAGGCCTCTATAAAGTATAATGTTTAATAATATCAGGGAACCAGCTGTGTGCCCGGCCGCAAAATATATGAGCAATAATTATCTTTAAAAATGCAAATACATGTATTTCACTTTGACTATTAAGAGCATAAATCGGAGGGAAAGTTGAAAACAAACGATACTAATTGTATGTGCTTGAAAACTTGACTTTTCTAACTTTCGCTGAATATCCGTGTTTAAAATTTGTAAACTTTGCAGAGTTCAGAATGGGCCTTTGGACAGCATACGGTCTGGATATGTAATTCCTTTCTTGTTCAAAATCTTAATCGATGTTTTGTGGAGTTCATCGGCATGCGAAAGTGTCTTTAGTTACAAACCCAAGCATGATATATGATCGATGGCCCATAGGAAGTGCAACTAAATCGTTCAGACAACCATGCCTATATTTAATAGAAAGTATAAACCAAATATGAGTACCCGCCCCCCCCCCCTCCGGGTCCCCATCACGGAACCTCATGAGCATCTCTTAGGTCAGTAGGCTGAATATAAAAGTGGAGGTACTATGGGAATTGGAATAGCCCCCGACGGGGGCTGATCAAAGATTTTCCAACAATAATAATTATGAATACGACGCCCTGAAATTTGAAAATCACGCAAATTCCAGGGATTCCCTTCAATTTGCGCAAGCGGCCGCTTCCGAAGCAGAAGTGACAATAATCATAAACAGTAGGCCAGCTATCAGGGTGTGTACATCCACTAACTCGACAGTGGCGGATCCGGGGGGGCGCCCCCTCCCCCTTATTATTATGATCATTAGTAGGGGTCTAGTAGTAGTATTTTAATAGTAGTAGTATTCCAAAGGGGCGGCTTTCCGGGGTGGAGGGGGGGGGGGGGGGGAACGTTCCCCCTCGATTTTCTTTTAGAGAGGGGGGGGGGGTCGTTCCCGCCGGAAATTTTGAAAAAGTGCACGCAAGAAATATATAGCAAATACTGAGTCTAAACGCTGCATTATTGGGCCCTCCAGAGCCTAAAAGTGTGATGCAGTCTTTAGTCAGTATTTGCTATACATTTCTTGTGTGCACTTTTTCAAAATTTCCGGCGGGAACGACCCCCCCCCTCTCTAAAATAAAATCGAGGGGGAACGTGCCCCCCCCCCCCACGGATCGCCGCGCCGCCCCTCGGACTACTGATACTAGACTTCTACTATCGATTATGATAATAATAACAATAATAATAATAATAATAACAATCGGGGGCTGCAGGGAAGGGGGGTGGCTCTGTAAATGGAAATAATAATTCGGGCTAACTCGGACTTATAGGGACAACTCAGCCCGATAATTCCTTCTTGGGCATGCAATGATGTATAAAGGTGAGCAATAAATCCGAGGAACTCTTTAAATAAGTTTTTGCTGGTAATCGGAAAGTGTTGTAAATCCCAAGCTCGGGAGCCGGTATTGGATAGAGGGGGGCGATTGCAAGTAAAATGCCCAGCGGAATATTCGTCCTCTATATATAATATAGCCAATCCTTGGACAACACCCTCACTCATTTTGGGGGGGTGGGAGGGGGGGGGGGTGAGCACATTTTGTTGGGGGGCCGGGGCCTCGAAAATGTGCAGCCCCCTCCCTTTGAGAGCCAGGGGGGGGGCCATTTCCCAAAAAGGTAAAATTTACGTTTTTTTACACGTTTTCCCCGGATCCGCCACTATGTCGAGTCAGCTGGTTGTACACACCCTGATAGATTTGATTTGATTTTATTTTATTCAGACAATATAAAAATATATACATGTCTTGGGTTACAAAACAAGGTTTAGAAAAACCCATACAGGTTTGCAACCCAGATATGAACAGTAAAATGGCATACATAATTACACAGTAAATACTGATACATAAAATATCGAAGCATGACATAGGTTATAGTTCAATATAAATACAACAACAGAAATATAAGTTAGAAATTGCAAGACACTTCTATTTCAAAAATCTAGATTGAGATGTTTTACCAGAGCCGATTTAAAGGTATTTAGCGATTGACTGTTTACTACTGTTTGTGGGAGTTGATTCCATTCATTAATTGTTTGGGGATAAAAGGATTTCATATAATAGTCTGTTCTGGCATATGGAACGTGCATCTTCAAAGTATTATCATTTCTTCCTATTCTGTTCGCTCGTGTGCACCTATTTCCTTCTCCTACATTAATCAAGTTATTTACAATCTTATAGTAAAAAAACAAGTCTATGGTACTTCGTCTATTTTCTAATAAATTCATGTTGACATTTTGTAATAACACGTTATAACTCGTAGACCAATCCTTACACATCATCCTTACGTAACGTTTTTGAATACGTTCAATCCTCTCTTTGTGTGTGTTTCTATAGGGATCCCATGCTGTACAACAATATTCTAAACGTGAGCGAATTAGTGATTCAAAAAGACTTTTTAAAATAGACGCTGGAGTATTACTGTTTATGGTTATTGTCACTTCTTCTTCGGAAGCGGCCGCTCGCGCAAATTGAAGGGAATCCCTGAAATTTGCGTAATTTTCAAATTTCAGGGCGTCATATTCATAATTATTATTGTTTGGAAATCTGATCAGCCCCCGTCGGGTGCTATTCCAATTCCCATAGTACCTCCACTATATACAGCCTATTGACCTAAGAGATGTTACTCATGAGGTTCCGTGATGGGGACCCGGAGGGGGGGGGGCGGGTACTCATATTTGGTTTATACTTTCTATTAAATATAGGCATGGTTGTCTGCACGATTTAGTTGCACTTCCTATGGGCCATCGATCATATATCATGCTTGGGTTTGTAACTAAAGACAGTTTCGCATGCCGATGAACTCCACAAAACATCGATTAAGATTTTGAACAAGAAAGGAATTACATATCCAGACCGTATGCTGTCCAAAGGCCCATTCTGAACTCTGCAAAGTTTACAAATTTTAAACACGGATATTCAGCGAAAGTTAGAAAAGTCAAGTTTTCAAGCACATACAATTAATATCGTTTGTTTTCAACTTTCCCTCCGATTTATGCTCTTAATAGTCAAAGTGAAATACATGTATTTGCATTTTTAAAGATAATTATTGCTCATATATTTTGCGGCCGGGCACACAGCTGGTTCCCTAATATTATTAAACATTATACTTTATAGAGGCCTAGCTATTTAGCCCAATGCAGCCCCATCCTGTGTCTTGTCTTCTATTTTTAGAAAAAATGCACGTTTTCTTTCTGAAAGGTGAAATTTTGCAAATTAAGTAATCACCCTGATAGATTGTTAAAAGGTTTGCATTTTACGATTATGATACACCCATTTACCTCCATTTACAGATACACCAGATAGATGATACACACATATTCTCCCCAGACCATCGTTAGCCGGTTGCACGGGGATTATCAGTTCTATCTATTCACCAACTCAAACCTAGTCTGTATAACACAGACTCAACTTTACTCTTGAATAAAACCACATGAAATAATCAGGAGAATCAGATTCTGCTTGATGTGTTATGTTTATTTTCCAGTATTCCACTGTGTCAGAAGCAGCTACATGACATAACTAAGTACTTTCATGTTTGAAATTTAGACATTGTTTTTACTCATAATGGCTGTCAAGGGTATGTGTCTGCAGACTAGCTACAACAAAACCCAGTACAGAGAGGACAATAGCCGCGAGCGGCCAAGCGTCTATTGCTTGTACAAACAAAGCTCTGTTTGATCTAGCCGCCTCTACAACAAAGTTTGGGCAAGAACAACACAAGTAATACATGCGCCATGATCACTCTTCGATACGACGTCGACAATCGCGGTTGTTAATTGTCCATAAGCTGTTACGTTTTGCTTTCATAATGCGTTTTGAATTTGATTTCATTGAATTCGGAACCTGCCAGAGTTAGTTTCGCCTTCGTCGAGATGGCTACGACGACGAAGAAGAAGACGAGTTCACTGTGGTCGCTTTCGCTTTCCGGTATCTTCATTTAACGGCTAAATGAAGATAAATTTATCTTCATTTAACGGCTAAACGAAGATAAATTTATCTTCATTTAACAGCTAAACGAAGATAAATTTATCTTCATTTAACAGCTAAATGAAGATAAATTTATCCTCATTTAACAGCTAAACGAAGATAAATTTATCTTCATTTAGCTGTTAAATGAAGATAAATTTATCTTCGTTTAGCTGTTAAATGAGGATAAATTTATCTTCGTTTAGCTGTTAAATGAAGATGAATTTATCTTCGTAATAGTAATAGATTTGTACACAGTCGTATTTATTTGTATTCAGTGGTACATATTAAATTGTATAATACATTTGCATATCTTGTTTTCCTTTGTTTCAATTATTTTTCTAGAGTGACCGCCATTCCTAATTGAATGAAGAGACTGGAGAGTGGAGAGCGTGTGTAGAACAGAGATCGATAAATCAGATATGTGGGTGGTAGTGTGTGGAGATGTGTAAGAAAAATCAAGGAATCAGTTTGATGAAATTTTGAGGAAAAGTGAACAAAAATTCGTTCATTTTGAAAAGATATACTGTTTCTATCAAAAACAGCTCGTAATTTGGGTGTAATATTTGATCAGGAAATGTCCTTACCTAGTCATATAGCACATGTTCAACAATAACGTAATCTAAGTTTCATAAGAAAGTGTTTATCTAAACCTGCGGCTGAGATCTTGATTCATGCTTTGATTTATTCTCGTTTAGATTTTTTCAAATTCATTGTTCTGAAACCTTCAAAAAAAGATGTCACAAAACTTCAACGACTTCAAAATTCTGCAGCCCGCCTATTAACGTTCACTAAGAAATCTGATTCCATATCACCAATTTTCCGTTTTTTCCATTGGTTGCCAGTAGGCAAAAGGATTATTTTTAAAACGAAGTCTTCGCTCCTCATCAGACACGCTATTACTTATTAAAAGATAAACTCCAGTTCTGGTTTTAAAAAAATAAATAATAATAATCTCATAGAATCAAACGAAACTTCCACTAAATGTTCACGATTACAAATAAATGATATGTGCCAAACAATTTTGGAAGAAAATGTGTACTGGCTGAGTAATGAGCATAGAAAGACAAGGAAATCAAGGTAGTACTAGCCCCGACACTATTTGTGTTGTCCCATATATAGCTTTCTGTGTACAGTGTTTGTTACTTTACCAAGACTTGGCCAAATTTATTATGATTTTGATGACTCCAGAACCTTGCAGTGCACACAAATACTTACATGCTACATGATCAACTGTTTCTGATCCATTCCACACCTTTCTTTCACGATGCAATCGCATTACCAGAACTCGTCTTTATCTTTAATACTCCCAGAATAAAACATGCTTGGGGCGAACGGGCTTTCTCAGCCATGGGTCCAAAACTCTGGAATAAGCTCTTTATGCGATAAAGTAAACAGTCGTCAACAGAAACATTCAAATTACAACTGAAAACTTATTTGTTTATTTCGTTGTAATTATTGCAATATTCTAATTTACTATGTCTAGGAGAATTTCGAATTTTGTTTTTCGGTTTATTGTTTTTTCTTTCTTATATCTGTTACATGCACTTTTCTTTAAAGGAAACCATAACCTTCATAATAAGTTACTTTTATTGTAAAGTTTAAAAGATTTGAATAAAATCAGTGAAAATTTGAACAAAATTGGGCAAAGAATAAGGAAGTAAGAGCTTTTTGAAATGACTAGTCACTAGAGGGCGGTATTCAATTTGATGACATCATCTGTGAACAACTCTCCATGCCTTTTGTACATAAAATTTCACCATTTTTTTGTTTTCTTCGTATTTATTTGTGTTCTTGATCCGACTTCATAACATGTGAAGTAGAATATCATTTTGCATTCTATATCTTGCTTTCGGGGGAGTACATTATCTCAATCACAAGAAAGAAGGAAAAACATGAAATTTGATGTACAAAAGGCATGGAGAGTTGTCCACAGATGATGTCATCAAATTGAATACCGCCCTCTATTGACTAGTCATTTAAAAAAGCTCTTACTTCCTTATTCCTTGCCCGATTTTGTTAAAATTGTCACTGATATTTTTCAAATATCTTAAACTTTACAATAAAAGTAACTTAGTATAAAGGTTTTGGTTACTTTAAGCGCCATGAGCACCGAAAGCTGGACTTGTGCGCTATACAAGTAGCCACTATTATTATTATTATTAATATCTGGGGCAGTACTCTGAAAACTATGTTAACTTCTATGTGTCCCACAGTTAACATACCCTTAACAAACCTCTTAATCTGTATTATGAAAGCTATGTCCAGGGTATGTTATTATTTTTTAGGTTATGCCCCTGACATGCCCATTTTTAATTCATTCTCCAATGAGACTCAGATCTCTCAGCCAATCATGTTTCATAATTGACTTTTTTAAATTTAAGAACCACATTTCATCCAGCAGAGATGTAGTCATAACAAATATTATCTGGAAATATATCAGGCATATCTTAAGGTATTGAACTCGACAATAATTTACAGTCCTCTGCCTAAAAACAAAGGGACCTCATAACTCGAGTTTCATAGCCATATCTCTGAACATAGCAGACTCTGGGTACAACGAGCTTTGACTGCAAATATGGGGACAGGATCATGATAATCGCATGCTTCTTGTTAATTTCAATTTGGAGTGAGAGATGAATATTGGAACTTGTAACATACACAAATGTCATAATTGGCTTAGAGTTGTTCCCTAAGTCACAAAATATGATTGCACTAGGAGACTAAGAAGTTTTTAAGCTCATGACCATATTTAGATGTTCTAAGAAAGACAACAAAATGTTCGTGCCTCGTGGTAAGATGTCAACTTCTTTGAGTAATGTTTTTCTCACTGCCCTATATAGACGTCAAGTGGAGATGTACCAGAAGGAGGCTCGAAAGCACGAGAACTCCCTCATATGTGAGCACATTGTCCCCATCAAAGGGTTTGTGGAGTGTGAAGACGATGCATGTAACTGTGGCCTTATTGGTATCGTCATGAAATACATGGAGAATGGATCTCTTTGGGACTTCCGCACTACTAAATGGCAACAGCACCCCGACCTCTTGCCTCTGACCAACAGGATGGTCTATGAAATGTCGTCTGGAATGTATTTTCTCCACTCAAAAAATATCATCCACCGGGATCTCAAGCTGGAGAACGTTCTAGTAGATGGTGATCTTCAAGTCAAGGTAACATTCTTCACCTGTCATCTATGCAGCGTTTCATGAAACCATCATAAGTACTTAAGATATCACATTAACACTTGTATTGTAATTTACACACATTTCAGTGGGATGTCGGTTAACTTGTACTTATGACTGTTTCATGAAACAATGCCCTGCTATTTATTTCAATTCTGAAGGAAAAACTTTGGAGCACCATCAGAGAAGATTGAAATAGAAGAAATCTGACAAACTGCTTTTTGAGGATTACGGTACTAAAAAAATATTTCTTGGCTGTTATGGACTGCATTCTATATATATATATATATATATATATATTAGCATGATATAATATCTTTAGTTCCATGCCTAATATTAATGAATCTTGTCTAGCTGCACGAATTAAATTATCTTCATTGACTGTGATTCAGTTACAGATTGCTCACACGATCCCTACGAAATGAATTATCCAAACGTTTCACTTGATTATGACCTTGTACTGACAAGGTTTCCAGGAGGAATTGAGGGACCCTCACATGTTTGATGGTGTCCTTGCCTGGCCCTTGTACCTACATGTAGATTTGTCACTAAATCTACAAAAAAGAATATTCAATTAATCTTCTTCTTTTTTAAATATTGATTTGTGAATTGAAAAGTGCTTTATTATATTTGAAAGATAGGCTAGTTTAATATCACACATCATAATAGAGCTTGCAGCTGAACTTATTATTGGAAGATGGGGAAGCATCTAAGATTCCAAAGAATTCTCCTTTATGAAATCGAACAAAGATCTCATAAACTTTCCTGTCAAACAAGATTATTATTACCTTCACTATTCGAGACACATCAATCTAGAATAGTGTGATATGAATCTGAAAGTGTTCTCTCTCTCTCTCTCTGCTGATGACACGTACAGATTGCAGATCTTGGCCTTGCAACCAATCTCCAAACTTCATTTGGTGATAGGTGTTGGGGCACAGACAGTCACAAGCCGCCAGAAGCTTTTAGAACAGACTTACCCAACTCAACTAAGATTGTTACTCCAAAGTATGATGTCTACGGGTAAGAAAATATAATTCATCTAAATCCTCAGAAGTCCATTAAATCAAAGAACAGAAATGGATTTTAATTTTAAGGTGTGTTTTTGATTTAGTGATCATGCATAATAATAATACATTCTTACCAGTGCAAGAAATGTCATCGGTGCCTAGTACATTGCATTGAACAAAGACAGTCACACACGCGCACACGCACACACACACATGCACGCACACACAATACACACAGCACACATGGTGACAATTGTTTCATAATTACCCCTTTTTTGATTGTGTATTGATTTTTATCAAGATCGCTGAATATTTAAGTGGCATAACCCTAAAAAACCTTTTCCTTTTGTACACATTCACTACCACATCATGTCATCATCATCATCATTACGTTTTTACGCGTTTTAAAAAAACCTGGTTTGTAAAAACTTGTCGAAACGCGTCATATGACGCACGAAAACCAAGGTTTGTCGACAAACATCCTTTGTGAATTCGGGCCTAAGTGTCTGTCCTTGCCTTTAAAGACGAGGGCAGACTCTTTTGATGAGCGAGGCCCTGGGTTTATGCAAAGTCCGACCTCCGCTCGGGGTCAGTCTAGGGTCGCACGCAACTGAGTGTATGTCCTTGCCGTTACGTAAGACAATGACAGACTCCCTAGACGAAGGTGGCCCTGGGCTAGTAGAAATTCCAGAATTGCTCGAGGACGAAAAAAACAGCGTTAACGGAGGACGCGCAGGCTCTGCCGAATTTTTTTTTGTAAATTAGTTTGACTTGCACAACAAGCAACAATATATCCCGAAATAATAATGAACTATGCACATGATACAGACATATCTAAAGTCTTACAATATGTTAAATGAGATAATTAAAAGTAACTGAATATTTTTTTTGATTTTCGTATTTTTTCCAAAATCTTCACCTTAGATAGCAAAAATATTCTTCATTAAATGTATTTTTTGAATGAAGTTTCATGTGCTCCTGCAAGAAATAAAGGGAAAGGGAAGCAAAATTTTCATTTCTAGATCACAAATCATCAAATGGACGTTTTTCACAATATCAATGCTGCTTTTAAATGACAATGCACTCCTATTATCCACATGTCTACTCGGAATCAAAAGAAGATGAGTTACTGCTCCAGATGATGGGGGAGGGGGCAAGTTTACAAAGCCAACCCTGGACCTGTTTTTAATTGCGGGTACATACCTGCCAAATGTTCCCATTTAATAGAAACATTCATGTTGGGGGAAAAGAAAAGAACATTTTCACCTTTGTATTCCTACATTATCAGATGCCTAATTTCTTATCCAAGTCATATTTTACTTATTCTTTGATCTTTTATGATTGAATTCATCTTCAACAGACTGTTAATAGTTTGACATTTTTGATATTTCATATAACATTTCCCAAACAATATTATCATAAAATATTAAAAATAATTCCTCTTTATACTACTTGTATATGTATTGAAGAATTTGTTTTAATTTTTTTATTTCATTGTACAACACATTTTACCCTATGATATATTTAGAGTATGATCTCAGGTCAATGCATGTATGATTTATATAATGAAATAGAATAATACAATATATTTAGAATAAAATATATTAAAAATAATAATTTAAAATAAAATTAATTCAAAATATATTATTCAATGATTACCTTGCCCTTGGTCTGATATGAAACCGTGCCATCCTTTGACTTAGTAAGTTTTTCCTTCAGGATGCTCTTTCCAAGGGCCTCCTTTTTGGGCTGAGGAGAGATCTTCTGTTGTGATTGTATCCGTTTGTTTTGAGTAGGTGTGATCATGTTTTTCATGGATGCAAGTGTGTTGTGTCGCGTTACTGTATGTGAGTTTTTTATTAAAAATTGTACATGAGATGATGGTTGAGTGTAATGTGGTGAGGTGATAATTTTTCACAAGAGTGACTGATGTATAGTGGAGTGGTGTACGACAGATAACACATGGAACACTACCACGATTTGCACTGACAAACAACTCATGTACACAACTCAAACAAAAAACATGTTCGCAAGTACTCACACAAGGGTTTACGAGTACACTACCACATAGTTTACACGACATGAATTCTTCTGTGGGCATGAACTTAGACATTGAATACTCGGGGTAACTAGAAGAAAGTGCTGAGAAATGAGAGGTCATTGAGTGAGATGGGGTGGGTACTGGGGGTCTTCCACTTTTTTTTTTTAGGGGGGCCTGCCACCCTTGGACAAAGCAAAATTGAGTTTGCAAGTAGTACAAGACTCCTCAGTGCGTTTATGTCTCACCGAGTCATCTTTTGGCACTAATGGGTGAGACATTGGGCGCTTATTGGCATTGAGGAGCCTTGAGTAGCAGCGGAGACAAAATTGCTTTAGATGTACGAGGGGGTCATCATGTGAAAAATCATAATTAAATTTCTCCCACAACTGCAAATGATCTGAAATAAAATATAAAAAAGGCTGCTGAGAAATCCTAGCTCCTCAAAGTCTGCATACTTGGAGGAGGGCATCCCTGTCTGTCAAGACCACTCATGAATCACATTACACTATACAAGTACAACAACAATAACACGCACGTCACAATGACATACACAACAGGACGCCCAATTGCGCACATACGGTATGTAAACAAAGAGTGACCCTATTTTGATTGGAAAATTAAGTTGATCAAAACAAAATTACAGCAATAAACCAAAATAATAACCCGAGTATTCAGTATTTCAAGAAAGCAAAAATCACCAATAGATAGTACAGAAAAACTTCAACAAACGTTTAACAGAGGTTTCTGATAATGATAATGAATGGGATAATAATTTGTGTACTTAAATTACTGTTGTGATCTCTCCCTTCGTACATGAACGGGACGTCAGACGTATGAAGGGATTTGTATGAATTTATGCTTGCTTGGACCTGGGACGTTCCTGGGAGAACTTCTATTTATGCATATTCATCGTTTGCCTAAACTTTTAGGCAATCATTTACTTGTTTTAAACTTTTTCCTTTGATGATGTCAGCTCATCACAGCGTGCCTAGCAACTTCAAATCTATTTTACGTCCCGCCACGAAGTGCGCCACGCACGTGCAAAGAGTGACAATGTAAACAATGGCGCAGAGCGCTAACTGTTCGTTGGCCTATGGCCTAATTTGACTTCACATCCTTGAGTAGACTACCAGATCTAAATTGACTTCACATCCTTACCATTGCAAGCAGTGCTATCATCGTTTAATTCATATCCAGAGTCACACGGGCTACAGCTGTAAGAGCCAGGTGTGTTCGAACACATTCCATTTGCACAGAGCGTTGTATCCACCACGCACTCGTCAATATCTAAGAAAAGTAAACATTTGTTTTCACCCATAGCATGCAGTCAAGAGTTTTCTAAAGTTCTAATTGAATCAGCTTTTCATCTTAAATTTACACCAATTATTTTTTTCTCCATGCACTCTAGAATGTAGACTAGATCAAGATCTATAGAGGTAAAAAAGTAAAATGAATATCAAATGAAATCGTGAACGAATGCTACGAAAAGTCAACAAGAAATTGCCAATTTGTAAACAAAAATAGTGATTAGTCTTTACATTTTACTCTCCATTGCTAATTTAGAAAGTTAAATGTCCATTCCTGATTTAATAGTTTTCATTAAAGGCAGAGTGTACTTTAACAGAAGTGGATTTAAATTTCCTACTGACTTTTGGACTAAGATCATTCAGAGCATTCTGGATCAAAAGACTGTTAAAGATGCCACTAAAAAGTAAAATTTGACACTACTGAGTTAGACTACTAAATCTTATTTGACTTCACATCCTTACCATTGCAAGCAGTGCCATCATTAATTTATACATAACCAGAATTACAGGGGATACAGGTGTAAGAGCCATCTGTGTTCGAACACACTCTATTTGCAAAATTCTTTCATTTCGGGATGACAAATCAGCCTATGGGTTGTTTTACTTTGAAGACACTTTCGGTCGAACAGTTAAATCTTTACGATAAAGATGAAATATGCTACTCTTATCTTACCATAAAACATGTCTTAATAAATAGAGATCATTATGTGAATCACATTATTAATGCTATTCTTTTAATGACCATACACTCCTATCAATCATGTGTCTACTCGAAATCAAGATAAGTGTAGTTTCTGCTCCTAAATGTTAATAAACACTCTTAAGAAATTAAAAAATTGTTCAAATATATTTTTCTACAATTAATAACTGTTTTTAATTTGTATTTCTTTGTTCAACCTTTATTTATAATTTTGAGTTGAGCAAAAAGTGTACGTATTTTTGAGTTGAGCAAAAAGTGTACGTATGTTGGATATGATTCGAGTTAAAGCTTTACCTGTTCCACACACGGTCCCAGTATAGCCATCAACACAGGCACAAGTAAACGAGTTTACATTATCGATGCATGTTCCTTCATGCATACAAGGAGTGCTATGACATTCGTCGATATCTGTGCAAAATGAGTTTTGAAGACAACGAATGGGATAACAGTGATGAGAAAATAATTTCCAGTTTGATATTCGTTTTATTTATTTGTCCAGATAATAGGAAAATAAAGTATCAACTGGTATTTAAAATGCAATGCAATCACAGTTCAGAAATGAATTAATTTGTAAAACTATTGAAAAAAAGTCTAATGAGGTAAGTGTCTACTCAGAATCAAAAGAACAAGACTTGTCTGTACTTTTACTTCTGTTGATTCTGATGTTTGGAAAACATTATATTGTTTGTGTATCTAATGATATTATGTTTCTTTCTTTTTATCGGCGTGTTTGTCTCCGTATATTTTATTTCTTAATGAGCAACAAGTATTTTCAATTATATTTTGCTTTACATTAAAAGGGTATGCATGTAGGTATATGATCTGCTTTGACCTGATAGCTTACCTGTAGAACAACCAGGCCCAGTAAAGCCGGCATTGCAAGAAGCACATCTATAGCTGTTAACTCCATCAGTACATGTTTCATCATCCTCACAAGGACTGGTAGCACAATCGTCGATATCTGTGCAAATTGAGTTTTAAACATAATTAATGGGATAAAAGTGACGAGAAAATAATTTTTAAAGCATCCGATTCATCCTGTGTCTTTGGCAGATAAAAGGAAAATAGGAACTTTTATTTCAATGCAAATTATTCATTTGCTAATCTATAGAAAATTAATCGAGTGAGGTTAATAAACTAAATATCTGTTTATAACGTTCAAATCTTTCCAAATATCATGGCGATAGAAAGAAAACAATTTCTCGAAAAGAACTCAATGTCTGACAAACCTTGATGTGCCCCTGCAAAAAAATGTGGAACATCCTTTCCAACTTTTGTTTGCACTTTCACTTATGTTGACTCTAAATTAAGAAAACCATCGCAGATGTTTCCTCCCTCATGACTCAATTTTCTTTTTTCTCCTTTTTCACTCTTTATCTATAATGGCTTGATGAACAAGGAGCAATGGCTGTACATACAAAAATGTATGTATGTAGGTATGTAATCTGCTTTGACTTAATAGCTTACCTGTTTGGCACATATCCCCATTATAGCCAGGAACACAGGCACAAGTAAAGGCGTTCACTCCTTCAGTGCAAGTTCCTCCATGTTGACAAGAATCAGAAGCACATTCACCGGCACCTGTGCAAATTGAGTTCCAAAGACAATGAATGGGTTAAAAGCGACGAGAAAGACAGAGTTATATTAATTTGGTGGATAACAGGAGAAACAAGTCAATACTGGTATTATAAATTAGATCAATAACGGTGGAAAATAAAATCAACTTGGTGGGGGGGGGGGGGGGGCACGGGGGGCACGTGCCCCAAATTTTTTTCCAAGATCGGTAGAACTTTTTTAGACCCCTTTTTGTTACCTCAATTGATTACATGTACGTGCCCCCCCCCCCCAGGCTACGTGCCTGGGTACTACTATCAAAGCATTAAATCAAAATGGAGTAAATGAAGTTAATATGTCTTTTAATGTTCGAATCTTTTCCAAAATCGCGGCCTAAATTTTACCATATCTGAATCATGCCTAGATGATACTGTTCATGACCCAGAATCATGTATAGATGGATATCAGCTGGACCTATTTGAAAGAAATCGTAGAGGAGGGTGTTTGGGGGTGTTGCAGACCACCTGATGTGTACTCGAAGATTCGATTTTGAAATTTGTGAAATAGAGGCTGTATGGCTCTTTTTTTTTGGAAAACAATACAGTCCACCAGGGTCAATAATTGAATATCGTGATGCTGTTGAAAGGTCGATAGCTCCAATAACTGAATGAAACCAAGAGATCGGTGTGCTGCTTAGTAAAAAAGGAATCTAAGTTCATTGGTAAACTTTATAGACATACAAACATGCAGCAAAATATTACAAACAACCACTCGAGTTACCAAGACAAGTAGTACTCTGATTGATAAAGTTCTAAACATTATTCCTAATTTATAACAAAGTAATATTATTCCCCTTGGTCTGAGTGACCATAACACTTTACGAAAGCTATGCGGAGCCGAGGTCCAACCTAGAATGATTACCAATATATCGTACAAACGCTTCTGTGAAAGTACATTTCAGAGGGAACTTTAAGAGCTTGACCTGTCCACATGTCTAGACAAAAATGATATTAAACTTGCCTGTAGGGTGTTTCACAAAGACTAAGATCGACTTTGAGTTGGTCTTAACTATGACAGACTTTTCATGTCACTGGTTGCTCTCACCTTTGGTCTCTCAATTATGATCTTTAGAAAATATTTTCCTTCAATAATGAACTATCAAAAAATGTTAATTCTTTAAGTATGTGACCATGACTTTTACGTCCCTTGAGAGACCAATACCAGGAAATGGTTAGAGAAAATAGTGGCATGAACGGCCTGTCATAGTTAAGTCCAACTTAAAGTCAATCTTACTCTCTTAAAAAAAAGAGAGTGAATTTTCACTCTATTTTCACTTTCTTGGGAGTGACGTCCGTGATCACTTGTTTAGGAGTGAAAATCGATTGATTTTAGAGTGCTCTCAAAGAAGAAAAGAGTAAATGTTCACTCTATTTGCATTACATTTTCACTCTCCAGAGGAGTGACGTCCGTGACCACTCGATTTTCTTTTAGAGAGTAGCCTTTGTGAAACACTCCCGAGGTCTACTTTGAGGCGTCAGTTGTTGAAGGTATGTGGTAAACACGCCCTTCTCTTTACAACCCAGTGGGCATCTAATAAATAATGTGTCCCTTACTCGTTTGAGAGATTGGATGAAAAAAAATGAAAACAGAATACGAATACAGAATGGATTCATTATCGATCATTATTATCTGGGTAAGTCATTTAAAGGTACTAGGCTATGTCCCATTTGCAGGCCAAAACAATGAAAAGGTTAAATTCCAACGGCATTTGAAAGGAATTACTAATTTAGAACTTCCCTAAAAAATGGGGGGGGGGGGGGTTGGAAATGTCTTTAAGTGGGAAAATAACGATTATTAATTGTCGAATCGATTTAAGATCTATAGAGCCAGTAAGTAAAAGTCTGATTTTCTGACCATTGTACCGAATGGCTGTACGTTTTATGCTACGCAAAGATTCAATCAGTTTGATTTTGGCCATTACAAGAAGTGGGTTTTGATGTAGACCAATGTTCGTGTATTCTTTACAGCTCATTTTATGAATGCTATTATCCAAGAAGAAAAAATGCCAGTTAGGACCTCAATAGTGTCTGACAGTGAAGTCTAGCAAGTAAACGGGTGGCATAATTTGAATGTTAGGACACTGCTAACGTTTAAATTTCACAGATAGGACAAACATGACATATTCATAATTCCTAGAAAGTTCTACATAATTTGATGGTGGCTGCAAAAGGGACAGAGTATCTTTAAGATACAGTTTTATCATGATTTTTTTTTTTCTTAATCGAGAAATCCACGATATTATGCAAAGTATTAAGAAAGTTGACTCCTATTGACAAGTCATCTACGCTGTCTGTAAATTGTCCTAATATTAAAGATGTCATTGGAAACGATTGAACGAAAATGTTATATGAAACGGATAATTATTTTTTTGTGGCAATCGGTCCACTTGTAAGTACTGACTTCAGAAACTGTAAACCGGCATTGAATCATTCGATTTCTAATACTTGTGTACCACAACAAATATTAGATATTTTGAACAATTTAAAAAAACGTTGAAAAAGCGAAATAACGCATTTTACGTCGTGTTTCAGCCAATGCCGATGTTTGCTTTTGTGTTGGCATTTTCGTGTTTCTTATATTACACACAAATAGCCGGCTCATGTATTGTTATTTTTAATTAAATAATTAATTAACGGTCACCGTATTATTTGTGGAGCTGAATTGGTATGATTGTATTGGCTAAATTTCACACATTTTGGGGTCTAAAATTACTTTCATAGCAATTTTAGGTTCTAAAAGGGCACTATAAATGTCATAGATAAGAATAGGAGCAATAACCATGCACTCTGAAGGCATTTGCGGTCTGAAAACAGAACTCAACAATTCCTTTAGCAATGTTACCAAGTCCCTTTAAGTAGACATGGTCATTAGCAGGACATACTCATGTCTTGTAACGATTGAACAATATAATCACTGCTCTCTACGTACGGTTGCCGGCAGAGGAAACGTACAGGCCTTCCAATAAACAATATATTGTATTCATTAGTCATTACTGTAATTAATTACATTGTTTTGAATTTAGGTTTAGTGTTAGGCTGATATACCAGTTGTATGATGTCTTGTTAATATACCATTTAGGGTTATATATAGATAGATATACATATACAATTATACTGAATAAATTTAAGACTTTTTACCATAATAACGCCGGGTTATTTGAGGTCTTAATACGGCCGGGGGGGGGGGGCATTATGGCCCACTCAAGATCTCGGCCGTGAAACGGCCGATCGCCGCGAAAATGTGCACGCATTTCAACTGAAGTGTATAGAATGCTATGGTAAATATTTTTTATTATAATTCACTGATTTGCATATTTATGGTTATTTATGCAAATTAGGTCATAAAATTCAATTATTTTTTTTTACCCATAAATAATTTATTCTTCATATTTAAACATTACTTTTTACTACATTCTTTAGACCATTTGGAATAATATTACCCCCAAAAATGGAATTGCGGTGTTATTCTGTATGTTATATATTGATTTGATTTCATATTTGCATATTTTTTTAACACAACTGTTCAGCCGTTTTTGCGGGAAAATTCCTAGAAGTGCTCTGGTGAAAGAGTCTAAGTCATCAGCGGATACCGCTCTTACAATCACCAGCAGCATTATGAAAGCATGTACACCCAGGGGAGGGAAGATAATAGAAAAGGGAAAACAAAGAAATACATAAGGAAAGAGAAGAGGATAGATCAAAGGAAAAATAAAGAAATAAGTAACGGAAGATAACAGGATTTATATGGAAAAACAAAGAAATACATGACGAAAAATAAAAGGACAGACTGAAGGAGAAACAAAGAAATACATAACTAAAGAGAAGAGGATAGATTGAAGGAAAACGAAGACGTAATGAAAGAGAAGAGGATAGATTGAAGGAAAAACAAAGAAATACATAACTAAAGAGAAGAGGATAGATTAAAGGAAAACGAAGACGTAATGAAAGAGAAGAGGATAGATTGAAGGAAAAACAAAGAAATGCATAACTAAAGAGAAGAGGATAGATTGAAGGAAAACGAAGACGTAATGAAAGAGAAGAGGATAGATTGAAGGAAAAACAAAGAAATGCATAACGAAAGAGAAGAGGATAGATTGAAGGAGAGCGAAGACTTAATGAAAGAGAAGAGAATAGATTGAAGGAGAGCGAAGACTTAATGAAAGAGAAGAGGATAGATTGAAGGAAAAACAAAGAAATACATGACGAAATAGAAGAGGATAGAATCTTAGGGCTTCAAACACTTACAACATGGGCGGCGATTTCTTTAATACCCGGGGGGAGGGGGACGACGAAATGCGAGGGACGAGGGAACATGGTGAGCAAGAAGGGCCAGATGCGTAATGAGCAAAAACGATGGGGGGGGGGAGAGGGTTTTGGGGGCTAAAGTATTTACGATCGGTTAGAGCAAAGCAAGTGGAGCGCAAATTAGCATGGGGTTCAAGGGCAAAGCCCCGGTTGGAGTCAAGGGGGGGGGGGGGGCGCCCCCGGAAGGTCAGCGGTTTTAGACATTTAATTACGGTCAGATGGGCAACCAACGGCCCGGCCTTAGGGTCCTTGGTGGGGTCCAGGGGGTAGAGCCCCCGGGAGCTCAAGGAAAAATAATGCCATTTTAGTAACATTTGGCAATCACTGGTATCAAATTGAAATAAACCATTTTTGAATTTTATTGGGGGAAGGGGGGTGTAATACTTCCCCCCCCCCATCAGTTCGCCTGTGAAAGGGGCGGAGGTGGCGGAAGTGACTACTTCCATAGAGCTATATGAAAAGTCTTATTATTTAGCTCTATGCTACCCCCTCACAGGTTTTTGAAGTTTTGTTAGTATAAAAACAAGCAATATCCTTTTTTTACACTTCACTTTTACTTTGCCGGTATCTAGTGTGCAGTCTGAAGGGTTGTAAATATTTATTAGGTCAATTTTAGTATGTAGGCAGGAAGGGACTTCTTAAAAGAGCAAGCTGAATATTCCTTTTTTTTCTGTTGCACTTATCTTTTTTTAATCTTGTAAACATACAGTGTCAACCATGTTTACGTGATACCAACAATATTTACTTTGTATATTTTAAAGGATATTATGCGAGGGAACGAGAAGATTGTTGCATTTGTATTTAATAGTCTAAACGCTGCACTCATGGTCCCTCCAGAGCCTAAAAGTGTGTTTCAGTCTTCAGTCATTATTTGCTATAAATTTTTAGTGTGCACTTTTTCAAATTTTCTGGAGGGGGGGACTGTACCCCCCCCCCCCCCCCCCCCCCACCGGATCCCCGCCCCTGACTCCCACATTTCGCTTTCAATTGCAGAACGCTCTAGCTGTCTCCAAGGGAATAGATCCTCGTAAGGTGAAGAAATATATGTGTCGTGTAAAACGCCAGGGAAGGACACTGACACAAAACCTCCACATACTGAGAAAAGGAGGTTCGAATTCACTCCCTATAGGGAGTAAATGCTTGTCGCATAAATAACACCCCTCAGTGAGTAAATTTACTCTCCAATGTAGGAAGTAAATTAACACCCCACAAGAAGGTTTAAATTAGCACCCCAAGGTTATGATTTTTCTCCCTTTAAGGAGTGGAATTTGTACCCAAATGGTGCTTAATTGACAACTTTTGGTTCCTTTTTCATGAAAAATGGGTTCAAATTTACACCCGTGGGGTTGAATTTTACACCCTATATGATCGATTCCACATCCTGTGAGGAGTAAATATGCACCCTTCTTATGCACAGCATCAACCAATTGATCATTCCTAGAGCAATCAATCATCCAAGCTTCGTTAACACCTAACAGTCACTGATTCTCACCCTTTTGTCTACGTTTCACTGCTCTAAAGATATCAGACCAGAATCTCGAGTTACATGTCGAAAAGCTTTCATGCTTACCTAAACAACAGTTAGTGTAAACTGGATGGACGTATTGGATCAAATGTAGTATAAATACCGAAATACACAATCTTGCCTTCTCGAATATCTTCCCTTTATTATATACTAGTTAGTAAAACAAGACTTCTGCTAAGGCTACGGTCACAAAGGTTCGTACGAACGATAATTTCGTACGAATCTCCCTGTTTTCCATTGTCTTCCCGAATTTCCATTGTCTGAAAATCGTTCGTACGGCGTTCGTAGCAGTTCGTAATGGCATTTGTGACCGAGGCTTAATTTCATTGAATTATAAGATATCACTTTCGGTACAACCCCTTATTCTAGATCAAATAACTTTCACACAAATAATATGCCCAAATGAAACTTGATAATTCCCCCAACATGACAAAAATATGGTAATCATGCTAATTTTCCTTCATTTGACATGATGCGCTCGTCTGAATAAAATAGGGGGTAAAATTACACCACTGAAATGACTATTCTGTACACCCTTGCGTATTTCCGTGTTTTACTCCCTAAAAGGTGTAATAGGGGGCGCCCTATTTTTCCAATTTCGTTTTAATCCCCCAAAAACACCTTTTATTTCTCTGTGTGCATGGGTGCGATGTGACATGTGTAGACGTTGGCCCCACTTACTTTGTGTTTTGCTCAAATTAGAATCCACAAAAGAGGACTATGTATGCCCTTTTTGTGAAGCGACCTTTCAGTAAACCTCATTTTATGCCACAGTCCATGGGCCAGTACCCAATTTTTCACATATTGGTCCCCTTCTGGACCCCCCCCCCGTCTTCCCAAAGAAAAAATATTTCAAATTGTAACATGTGTGCACAATATTGATGTGTCAACCTTACGAAAGTGTTTTTTTTAATGATTATTGACCTCCTTTAAATTTATGTTTAAATGAAAGACTTTAAAAGACAACTGTTACAGTCCAACTAAGAGTATAGTGCATGCTTGAAAGCTTCTTCTAATTTGTCCTGACTAAAATATGCAATATTGTTCAATTTCTGAATAATAAACCATTACACAGAATGATATTATTAAAATATGGTACCTGGCTGGATTGGGATCGCACTCTGTTTAAAGGTAAAAACCGGTAGTGGTAAAATTCCGGTTCAAGGGTTTTGGGTGCAAAATCCATTCAATATTGTTTAAATATTGCCTTCAGAGGTTTAGATGGCAATACTTCAACCTAAATTCGCAAGAAACTGAAATATATGCTCAAATGTTCAATGTTGAAGTGCATTCGCGATATCTATCCAGGCCGGATCGATATGATAATTTACTTAATATATCAATTAGTAGGCGGTTTCCCGGCAAAATTGGTATCATCACGTATTAGTCAAAAAATATTCGTTCACATGATTGGTATAAGAGCTTCCATTTCATTTTTTGAGAGGAGGTGTTTCCCAAACTGGTCTATATAGTCCATGGGCCAAGACCAGAAATTTGGGTTATTGGTACCACTCAAGGTGGCAAGATCTACTTATGCATTTTGAAATGCCCTATATCTATACATAATATTTTGATATGATAGCATTTCCAGACTGGCAGCTTAGTCATATAATCAGCAGTTTCCATGGCAACACTACACTAAAACCGGTATTATTAAAAGAAACAGTTAAAGTCATTTAAAAATTATAAAAACACTTTTGAGTGCGTAAAAATTTACAGTTTAGAATACCTCGTCATAAAGGAAAGTAATGAAATGCAAATTACATTACCATTTATAACGGTTGCCATGGTAACGACCCCAGAATAGCCTAAAATCAAGGATTTTTGAGTAATTTCAGTAACATATTAGACAATATGCTCTTTCAAGACAAGTTAAAGTCCCCTTTCCAATTTAATGAAAAAACTATATGACTAATACATCATATAAGCCAAGAATATGCTATTTAGTACCTTCCCATTGTTACCATGGCAACATGAATTAGAGTTAACAAGATGCCCTGTATGGTACTATATGCCATATTTTGGCTATATTTTGGCATTGGAGAGCTGTTGAAGGTTCATTTTGGTGTCTATAAACAGGTTTTCAGGCCCACAGAATAAAACTTTAGAATACCTCACCATAAAGAAAAGTAATGAAATGCAAATTACATTACCATTTATATCTGTTGCCATAGTAACGACCCCAGAATGGCCTAAAATCAAGGATTTTGAAGTAATTTCAGTAATATATTACACAATATACTCATTCAAGACAAGTTAAAGTCCCCTTTCCAAAATAATGACACAACTATATGACTAATACATCATATAAGCCAAGAATATGCTATATAGTACTTTGTCATTGTTTCCATGGCAACATGAATTAGAGTTAACAAGATGCCATGTACGGTACTATATGCCATATTTTGGCTATATCTTGGGATTGGAGGGCTGTTGAAAGTTCATTTTGGTGTCTATACCCAGGTTTTCAGGCCCACAGAATAAAAGTTTAGAATACCTCACCATGAAGAAAAGTGATGAAATGCAAATTATATTACCATTTATAACGGTTGCCATAGCAACGACCCCAGAATAGCCTAAAATCAAGGATATTGGCGTATTTTCAGTAACATATTAGACGATTTGCTCATTCAAGACAAGTTAAAGTCCCCTTTCCAAATTATTGAAAAACTATATGAATAATCTATCATATAAGCCAATAATATGTTATATAGTACATTCCCATTATTACCATGGCAACATGAATTAGAGTTTACAAGATGCCCTGTACGGTACTATATGCCATAATTTGGCTATATCTTGGGATTGGAGAGGTGTTGAAAGTTCATTTTGGTGTCTATACCCAGGTTTTCAGGCACACGGAACACAGCTAAAGCTTTATTTAGGACATTACATAGGACATCATACATTTGCATAAAATCAGAGCAAAATGACCATAAAAGTATTCTGCCACTGCATATTACAAGCTGTTTCTTAGGGTTTAGAAAGATATAACATTGTGATGACTAAATTAGATGCTAGGAAACTTCATTTGATTGTATGCAATGCTAGAACCAGCACAGATTCATCACATTAATGACCATTTGCTTCCTATTGTATCAAAACTGTCCCGAAGGATACTACGAGCAAAATGAGAATAAATGAGTCAAAGGTAAATATGAATGCCAGAAAATTTGTGTCTGTTTATCAAAACGCCTTCTTTGGGCAGAAATATTACAGGCGGTTTGTACGAAGTCTCAGAAACTATTTTGTCACACCCTCTCTTTCCTATTTTTTTGTTTACTCTCTTTGAAAGAAAGGTGTGATTGAATTTAAGTAGTCCATTTGGACACAAATTAATTCACATTCTCAACGCCAGAAAAAAACATGTATATGCCTTTTAAACTTTACATTGATTGTTCGAAATGATGTAACTGATAAAATATATCTAGTACATCTTCGAGTTTAACCTACAAGTGTCCTTTCCATGTGATCTGGAATTTTAAGCCTACCCTAAGTTGTCACCATGACTTTGATAATAGCAGCTTATTTGTCAATTAGATACTGGTGACTTGTGGTAAATAGATCACACACAATCACAGGTCACCGACTCTTCTTTTGTCTGCAACACCTCTCTTTGTTTTCATCCTGAATTGACAAGAGAGAAGAAAGCAACATCTACTACATGTATGTTCATCCTCACTTCGGCAAACTTTCTCAAAGTTACTCCTGCAGTCAACACGTTAATAAGGGAACGCCGAAGTTGTTTCCTACATTTCTCTTGGAACAAAATTATATTCATCTCACTTTAATTTATCATGAGTCTGTGTCTGAATCGTCTACCTTGACTTTTGCCACTTCTTTATCTTCATCATCTTCCTGCTGGTTTGTGAAGGTCTTTAATTTGCAAATGTTAGTGCATTTCAGTTGGTTCACGAGGCAGGAATTTTGCAGGCACGGGCACAGTACACTTGCAGGACATCAATTGCAACACAGATTCCGGTGCTGTGCTATCTATTCTATGGACAGATTGCTGTTGCCATCTGTGTTCCACCCACAGGTCGTTGGATATTTGACTACGGGTTAACTCACAAGGCAGCGTCGCCATATTGCAGCCTGGTACATGTAGTTCACCTGAAGAACATGCATGCGCAAAGAGTCTTTGCTTGGAGGTAGCTGGCTGGATTCTACCTCTCCTCCTTTTGCAAAGAAGGGGTGGTAGCGGAGTTCATTGATCCGGTCTCATCAGATTGTGGATGTGAATACATACATTTCGACACACAAACTCTTGAATCTTGTCTAATAGCGTTGTTGAAACATCCCATTCTTCACCAAGATGCTTAAAGTCAGGAGCTTAAGTGCACCCAGCTTTCCACGTCCTGCAAACGCACTATGTCGCAGCCAGTAAAGACAGGGGTTAGAGCCTGGCAGACATCTTCACCCAAAAAGCTTGCAGTTTGCAAACATAAATGTACCCGATGCGGTTCTTTGTCCAGCCAGACTTCTCAGAAAGCAGGTCAGTTTCTTGCTACAGTATCTGTCCCATTGCGCCGGCTAGGCCTACCGTGTGCCACCGTGTGGTAAATTTTGTGTGGTCGGTGGAAAACGATGAGGGCACACGGCGGGGCTTTGAGTGATCGGTGAACATGCACGGTAAGGGCCTGTTAGTGGCCAAAGAGACCAGCCGAGAACCGGCAAAAGTTATGGGCATGCCCAAAACTTTCGCCGTGTGGGCACAAGCGGAGGCACACAATGATCGAGAACCCGGTATGAGGACTATAAGAGGACGGTATAAGGACGGTGGGCTGGTACGAGGCCATCGATCATGGATTCGTTCGTGGGGCAGTGAGAACGGTGACGTGACGATGTGTCATATTTTGTCCAACGGGCTGTTACTGTATACCAGCCCCCTCCCCAGTTTCGAAGTACCCCAGAAGTGCCCCTTTGTACATTGGAAAATTGCCCCTTTTACTTTGACAAGTGCACCTAATTTGTTAGTCGCTCTGCCGCCCCTGCTTCCATGTGTAGGCATTATGAAGAATTATGGAGATTTATGATTAATTGTTGAGAAGAATGAGGACGTACATCCGTGAACTTGAGAACTGAAGTGTGACCGCGGTAGCTAGGGTGAGTGTCCAGCTTTCATATACCGTGTGTGACGTCTCCAAGGCCAAGCGAATGTTCAGCGAATGGCACTTATGGTTGCGTTCCGGGTGGTAAGCAGCAGGTACCCACCCGGTGGGGCTCTAGTGAGACCCGGCGAGGGAAAGGCCAACACGGTGACACTAGCTGGCACGAGCAAGCTGTAAGTGGTAAGGGACCAGTATGCAGACGGAATGGAAACGATGAGGGCACAGCGGAAAAATGTAACACCATGGGACAGCACGATAATACAAACACAGATTACCAGCACATCTGTGTCTTCGGCTGTGGTTACTATGGATCTGTATCCATCCTCCGCAGCATGTCATGCATGAAGAAGCATTCGTGTGTCAGCTTCCTCTTGTGTTGTTTTCAGAGTTATGATTTCTTCATAGTGCTTCTCCACTTGCTACATAAAGTGACTTATCATGAAGCTTCTCCCTCTCTGCAGGCTGCTTCCACTGATCGACCAAAAATTTAATCTAGGCTAATTTTTGTTTTCAGGGTTTCTTCAGAATTTTTTCCACTGCAAAATGTTGTGACAAGGTGCAATGTTCTTCCATTGTGTTTCAGCGGTGGAACCTCTGATGTATTTCTTAGCATTCTTGATGGACTCATCCCTGTAGACATCGAACACGACATCAGTCCTGGCACTATCAGTGCCTTCGTGCAGAGCTAGCGTCAGTGCAGCATCTGCTAGATGTGCAAATGACTTGTCACCCCCTTTGAGTCTATGGACAAGGCTCATTCTATCAATGATACAAGCTGAAGGCTTCGGAGTGAGATCTGCTGGTGAAACAATTTTCTCCAGCTCTGTTTGTCTTGCGCAGAGAGCAATGCTGTTGCCAGTGTCCACGGTATTGGTCCGAGTGGGCGTCCTAGAACCTCTATAATAGATATAGCGCTCTGCTGTGAGCAATGATGATCATGCATGCGCCCAAAGAGGTTTCGGTTTGCCTGCACGATTACCTGATTCCCTTTAGCTTTGTAACCAGCCTGCTTTTTATTGATGTTGAGGAAGGTCTTCAGGCTCTCTTTTTTCATCTTGTCATGAAAGTTTACCATGGGTTGCTCTTTTTCCAAACAATCTTTTCGGTATGCTTCTTTTCCAACTTTGTGAACTTTCAGCAGGTCTTTAATATCTAGTGGGGCCGGGATTACAGTAGACAAGTTGACCCTCATCTTTTCTTATCCGGCTTAGTTGCAGGTCCAGATGGTTGAAGTGCTGTAAACTGTTTCTGCTGACCATGTCTCTCAACTCCCTCAAAATTTTATGAGCTCCTGACCTTCTGTACTCAGATGTCAGCTCCGGGATTTAGGCTGAACCTTTTGTCCCCCCACCCCAGTGGTCTGTGTGTCCTTGTTGATGGTTTCTTCAATTTTCTGGTCGACTGGGATTCTGCCAAAGAGGTCCTACCAAGTTGTACAGAAAATCTCTGGCCATAACAATAATAAAAACCTGAATTAAATCACATATACCATTCCATTCAAAGAAAAGGAAAGTTCACAAAAAATAAATTTCATAAACATTGCGCATGCTACCTATACGGTTTATAATAGCGATACGCGCATATCGTGGACATATTGTGCGAGAATTGGAAAGCGTGTCTGTTTTTTTGTTATGTTATAGGGTGAGAAGACATGAGCCCTTAAACGCTGGCGTACTGATGGGGGGGGGGGTATATCTTTACGATACCAGTGATTTACAAATGTTGCTGTTATGACATGATTTTCCGGTATTTTTTCTCCATTTTTTTTGTAAGTCATACCTTTTTATGCGTTTGTTGGAAAATAAGAAATTCCTAAATTACAGTCGGGCGAAAAATATGCTTATTTAGAAGCCTTTATGTCATGGCCTGCAAAGTGGCTGGGCTCGAGCCCCCCCCCCCCCCCGTCACTTTTTGAAAAAGTATGTTAAAGAGAAAAAGAAAGATAGACGGAGAGAAAAAATAAATGACCTACCAATGTCACAAATAAGGTATAAAAATGCTCATCTGACCGTCATTAAATACCTAAATCCCTGAGCTTCGGGGGGCTCTGCCCCCTGGACCCCACCAAGGGCCCTAAGGCGGCCCCTGGATGCTCATCTGACCGTAATTAAATACCTAAAACCCCTGAACTTCCGGGTGCTCTGCCCCCTGGACCCCACCAAGGGCTCTAAGGCGGGCCCCTGGATGCTCATCTGACCGTAATTAAATGCCTAAAATCCCTGAGCTTCCGGGTGCTCTACCCCCTGGACCCCACCAAGGGCCCTAAGGCGGCCCCTGGATGCTCATCTGACCGTAATTAAATACCTAAAACCCCTGAACTTCCGGGTGCTCTGCCCCTGGACCCCACCAAGGGCTCTAAGGCGGGCCCCTGGATGCTCATCTGACCGTAATTAAATACCTAAATCCCTGAGCTTCGGGGGGCTCTGCCCCCTGGACCCCACCAAGGGCTCTAAGGGGGCCCCTGGATGCTCACTTGACCGTAATTAAATGCCTAAAATCCCTGAGCTTCCGAGTGCTCTACCCCCTGGACCCCACCAAGGGCCCTAAGGCGGCCCCTGGATGCTCATCTGACCGTAATTAAATACCTAAAACCCCTGAACTTCCGGGTGCTCTGCCCCCTGGACCCCACCAAGGGCTCTAAGGCCGGCCCCTGGATGCCCATCTGACCGTAATTAAATACCTAAAACCCCTGAACTTTCGGGTGCTCTGCCCCCTGGACCCCACCAAGGGCCCTAAGACGGGCCCCTGGATGCTCATCTGACCGTAATTAAATAACTGAAACCCCTGAGCTCCCCGCCAATTAGTGAACTGCCATTGTCACAAATAAGGTATCTAAGTAAATATGCCTATCTGACCATAATTCAATGCCTACAAAAGTGAGCACTATTTTTTTTTTTTTTGTTCTTTGAAAATTTAAAAAATTGCACCCCCCCCCCCCACCCTTCAGCGCCAGAGGAGGGGGCCCATCTCCAAAAAAAGATGTTAAAATAACGTGATTTTAAACTTTTGTTTCCCAAGGGGGGGGGGGCGCCCCCCCCCCGGCCCCCCCCCCCCCTGGATCCGACACTGGGTGAGCCCCCTGGAATGTTTGCCCCCCCCCCCCCCCAATCCCAAACTGCTTCCAGCGCGCCTGTATACATCCCAGGGACTTCCCAGGGACAAACAAATGGTCATTAATGTGATGAATCTGTGCTGGTTCCAACATTGCATACAATCAAATGAAGTTTTCTAGCATCTAATGTAGTCATCACAATGTTATATCTTTCTAAACCCTAAGAAACAGCTTGTAATATGCAGTGGCAGAATACATTTATGGTCATTTTGCTCTGATTTTATGCAAATGTATGAAAAATAGCAGTGATGTCTTATGTTAATGTCCAAAATAATGCTTTAGCTGTGTTCCCTGTGCCTGAAAACCTGGGTATAGACACCAAAATGAACTTTCAACACCTCTCCAATCCCAATTATAGCCAAATTATGGCATATAGTACCGTACAGGGCATCTTGTTAACTCTAATTCATGTTGTCATGGTAACAATGCGAATGTAATATATATATTTTTGGCTGATATGATAGATTATTCATATAGTTTTTCATTAAGTTGGAAAGGGGACTTTAAGTTCTCTTGAAAGGGCATATTGTCTAATATGTTACTGAAAATACGCCAAAATCCTTGATTTTAGGCCATTCTGGGGTCGTTACTATGGCAACTGTTATAAATGGTAATGTAATTTGCATTTCATTACTTTTCTTTATAGTGAGGTATTCTAAACTTTTATCTGTGGGCCTGAAAACCGGTTTATAGATACCAAAATGAACCTTCAACAGCTCTCCAATGCCAAAATATAGCCAAAATATGGCATATAGTACCATACAGGGCATCTTGTTAACTCTAATTCATGTTGCCATGGTAACAATGGGAAGGTACTAAATAGCATATTCATGGCTTATATGATGTATTAGTCATATAGTTTTTTCATTAAATTGGAAAGGGGACTTTAACTTGTCTTGAAAGGGCATATTGTCTAATATGTAGTACTGAAATTACTCAAAAATCCTTGATTTTAGGCTATTCTGGGGTCGTTACCATGGCAACCGTTATAAATGGTAATGTAATTTGCATTTCATTACTTTCCTTTATGGCGAGGTATTCTAAACTGTACATTTTTACGCATTCAAAAGTGTTTTTATAATTTTTAAATGACTTTAACTGTTTCTTTGAATAATACCGGTTTTAGTGTAGTGTTGCCATGGAAACTGCTGATTATATGACTAAGCTGTACATTCGGAAATGCTATCATAACTTTTTACACGTATATATGCCTACCAAACAAAAAAAAAGTACAATGGTTTTGCCACCTCTGGTGGTACCAATATCTTGTCTGGCCCATGGACTAATACCTTTAATGGTGTAGGTCCTTTAAATGTATTCACAGTTTGGAGAACAACCTGGGGGGGGGCGTCTGCACACAATATGCATTGTAAGTGAGGAAAGACAAAAAATAACAACCATCACACGGTATAAACTTTCCAAACTTCATGACTATCAGTTTGAATTGCAAGACGCCCGTCTGTGACGTAAGGAATAATGCAAATTCAGATATCCACATGTTGTGCGCAGAGAAAATCCACTGCACGTGCAGTAGTTAAAACCCCTGATCAGTGGTTTCTCTTTAATTGTACGAGCAGAGAAAAATTACTGCACGTACAGTAGTTGTGTTTGTGCCCAGAGAGAAACCACTGCACAAGCAGTAGTTAATACCCCTGATCAGTGGTTTCTCTTTGTACGAGCAGAGAGAAACCATTGCACGTGCAGGAGTTGTTTTTGTGCCCAGAGAGAAACCACTGCACGAGCAGTAGTTAAAACCCCTGATCAGTGGTTTATCTTTGTACGAGGAGAGAGAAACTACTGCACGTGTAGTAGTTGTTTTTGTGCCCAGAGAGAAACCACTGCACGAGCAGTAGTTAAAATCCCTGATCAGTGGTTTCTCTTTGTACGAGCAGAGAGAAACTACTGCACGTGCAGTAGTTGTTTTTGTGCCCAGAGAGAAACCACTGCACGAGCAGTAGTTAAAACCCCTGATCAGTGGTTTATCTTTGTACGAGCAGAGAGAAACTACTGCACGTGCAGTAGTTTTTTTTTTCCCAGAGAGAAACCACTGCACGTGCAGTAGTTAATACCCCTGGCTTTAGGGGGGGAAAAAATTGTTTGGTTGCTCTCGATTGCCTTTCTGGAGTAGGGGCGGGCGGGCGGATTTTTTTTAAATTATTATTATTATTTTTTTTTTATAATTCATTTTTTGTGTGTATTTTTTTGTGTGTTTTTTTTTGTTGTTGTTGTCCCCATTTAAAAATAAAATAATTAATATTTTTTTTCCATAAAAAAAAATACATTGGGATCGTCAAGCATTTAAACAAACAAAGTCTATAAAACACTTTAATATGGTAAAAGACTAGTTTAACGTACAATAAATATCAAGACAAACACAGAAAGTATTTTGGGCTTTGAGATACAGCACCTTTTAAATCTCCATTGTACTACTTATAGCTACTTGCGCCTTCTATGTAGCAAACAATGCCAATCGGTGACCATTGGTCCCCCATGATCCTCTTTATCTTATATTAACTAAGAGCTTTTTAATGAGATAACCACCTGCAGGGTGGTCTAATCCCTCCTGTAAACTAGTACAGATGGGCTTTAAAATGAGTTTAAGAATGCTCAGAACCAGATTTGAATGAACGGCATTTTGACATGGCAAGTTTAATAAATACCTAATTGCGTACTGAAAGACCAAACTGGCAACAGGATGCATTTTGATCCATGCAAATGCATACAATGGTATGTTTGGCATATAAGATTGCTCCCCCCATAAAAAAAAATGGGGAAAAAATGGGGAAAAAATGAAAAAAAATGAAAAAAAAATGAAAAAAAAAAAATATTGAATTAAAAACAAAAAAATATATACGAGCGGCCTAAAAAATGACGAGCGGGTGGTCGAGGACAACCAAACATTTGTTTTTGTTTGGCCTTATAGACGTATAGCCTATGATTGTATAGTTTGTATAGTTGTATAGTTATTGGTTATGACACGAATGAATGTATGGTTGTACAGTTTTCATGAATATGGCATGTTCCACCCGTCATACATGCCCGGCCATGTATGTATAGCTCCGGCAGTCCAACAAATACTGCGAAGAGTAATGTTAGACTCTGTCTCCAGTCATTTGCACGGTATATTTGACTGAACTGGCTATTACAGTTGTGTAAACAAAATATGTGCCGGCGGTGCAAACGACTAGAGACATAGTCTAGCATTACCCTTAGCAGTTTTGTTGGATTGCTGGAGCTGTACATAATGTGTACATACTCGTTAATCACTTGTTCCGGGTTAAATCTATCCTCTCTTCTCTTTCATGATGTATTTCTTTGTTCTCCTTCAATCTATCCTCTTCTCTTTTGTCATGTATTCCTTTTTTCTCTTCAATCTATCCTTTTTCTCCTTCGTTATATATTTCTTTGTTTTTCATTCAATCTATCCCCCATTCACCTTCGTTATTTTTTTTCGTTTGTTCTTCTTTAATCTAACCTCTTCTCTTTTGTTTTATGTATTTCTTGGTTTCTCCTTCAATCTATCCTTTTCTCCTTCGTCATCTATTTCTTTGTTTTAAATCTGATAGATTCCCCGGTAGATTCCCTTTCTCCTTCTTTATGTATTTCCCTGTTTTCCTTAGTGTAGATCTATGATCCTCTAAGCTCTTCAATTATGTATTTCTATGTTCTTCCTTTGACTTATCCTCTTCTCTTTCCTTATGTATTTCCTTGTTTTTCCTTCTTCATATCCTCTCTACTTTCCTTGTTTTCGCCCTTTCTAACATCTTCTCTTCCCTGGGTGTACGTGCTTGCACATAATAGTGCGCTGAAGACCTAGACTCTTTCACCAGAGCACTTCTTGGAAGTTTTTCGCGAAAATGGCTAAATAGTTGTGTAAAAAAAAATATGTGCAGCCCGGCCAACTTTGGCTAGCAGGCAGTAGGAGGAGATCGGGTTAGTGATCTTACCTGATACTCTGACTGTTTGAACACCGAGCACTATCACAGCGATTGTTGTAACTAGATTTAGTATAGGCCCCATGCTTGAGGGCGTCCTTCCTCCACCAAAGGCAATTTCAAGGATCCTAAATGAGTAAACAGAAAATGGTGCAATCGATGTAATTTACAAGGTTTAATAGCTTCATGGGGTGAGGAGAGACTGGCATATATGATGTTCACTTGTACAGTATCTAACATGAATTGATTTTCCAAAGTCATCACATTTCATATTCATCATCAAATTTGAGGCAGTGCAATCATTTCGTATGAAACTTAAAATTATACGTAAGCATAACAGTTGATAACAGTTCAAAAGTTGTAGATCATTATAAAAAGCAGTCATGGGTTAACAAAAGCAACCTTCCTCCAATACAGTGGGTATACATAACAAAACAAAACAAGAAAATAGCATAACAATATTCAAAGAATTTAAAGCACCTAGAACTAATACTTGATACTGTGGTGGAGCCAACATATGCCATTGACCTATCAAGGGCTGGTCTCCAGGAATAAATTAATAATATATAGGTAGGTACAGAACATAATTAAGTACACAACGAAAGGGAAACAGCAGGACCTTTGGGTAATGATACTCTATTCATTTCCATTTTCTGAAACATTAATAGCGAGCTAGGGAAGCAAGTGGGGAAAACATTTGTGTATCTGTAATGGTTGTTCGTGCAGTATTGCAGGTCTAAAATTTGGCTTATAACTTATATTCTCAATTTCCAATAATCCTTAATCAAATACGGGAGGAACCGCGTCCCGCATATAGGATCGATACGTGACGCGGGTAAATGGTCCACATACGGGACATTAGGGACTTTTAGATTTACACGACGAGAACGTGGACCGCCACGTGTGACATCTTTTTAAGGTAATGTGATGTCCTTTTAAGGCACTGCCGGGCATGGCCCAGTGCCTTAACACAATGTCACACGCGGCAGTCCACGCTTTCGTCGTGCAAATCTAAAAGTCCCTAATATCACACAATACGGAACGTCCGGTGAAAATAGTCCCTTAAAGCGGAATTAACCTCAGACTACATGTTGATTTTAGTTTGAATGACATTTAAAACATTACCCTTCAAATATAAAACAAATATACATTTGACGAAATGGGGACATTACCCCTTTTTAAAACCCTTCGCCTTACGCGGCTCTGAGAATTTTCAGAACGTCGCTATTGTGATTGTGCATGGCCCGTTCCGTGTCGTATCGCATGGATTCAACTCTTATTGCGTACGTACGTTTTCCTAGTGCTGTAAACTGTAAAATTATCACTGCAGATCACATTGTATTTTCTGTCGTACTTGTATTTTTTGTCCTGAAATGTCTCGACCTTCAGAGCTGCTACATATAGCTTGAATATTTTATAGCGATTGTGTTCGTCTGAAAAAAAACGATGGAACGATTTCCCCTTGGTTTTCGAGGAGCAATTATTATAACCAAACACTTGACCTGACACCATGTATGACGTGTATTGTAAATAACGCGCGCGCCGCTCGCTAAATCAGTTCTCCTTGCGATACGTCACAACCCAAAATGGCAGCTGCCTTTAGGAGCAGATGACCTCGTAAATATGGATAAGTAGGGTCTCTTTATTGTATTTAACAGGATTATGTTATTTGGCGTACAGAACTGCTTTATATGAAATGCAACGTTGTTTTACTCCATATTACTCCATGTTTTACTCCATGTCATGATGATGCTTCATAGTCGAGAGGTTAATTCCCATTTAACATCGACCTTTATACTCGACGACCTGTTGATTATGTCCGACTGGAAAAAGAATAGGGAATTATCAAATAAAAAAATTAGTGAGTGGCCAGCCTATGTGAGAGACCAGGGCAAAGGCAGACAAAAGGTCAAGCAATTATATGAAGACAGGTTGTCTTTTTTCAGTGGCACAAAGTGCGTCATTCTGCAGAAGAATGATTTAATCTGTGAACTCGGTGTGCTATCGGAAGTATGCACATTTAGGACATACATATAGAAAGTATTTTTGCATGTTTACTGAATAGGCATGTTTTATATAATTATAATCATAAACAAATAAGTGCTAACAAACTCAGTGCTTTTGCAAGTTTGATACATAAACCATGGACTAATAATGAGAGTCTTTCTTTGATCGCTTCATGACCTCATGCTGATGAGTACATTCATTTGAGGCGACAATCACGCATCATCACAGACAAAAGAACCTTTTACATTTCTTTAAATTCTTTTCGCTGGGCAAGGGCCCAGAGTGTAGTTTCAGGAAAAGTATCGCGATTTAAGACTGGTTAGAGGAGCAGTAAACCTCAAAGTATGATAATTTTTGTGATATTAGATTGATTATTAAAGAAGTGGACACTGGTGGACATACATCTGGACTTGCCAAATTTTGAACAATACATATTCTTTACTGTCCTATTACCTTCTATTCCTTGGAAATGGATAGGAACGTATATGAAGTTTTTAAATGTTATATGAAGTTTTTAAATGAAGTTTAAAATCATTATGTTAATACAGCCAAATGTACAGGTTTCTAGTGTAAATTACTTCTAATTTCCTTTTAAAAACGTCATATACGTCAATATTTGTATGTACGCCACAAGTGCACATGCATTTGCTTGATTTTTAACGTTTCAGTTTCTTTTTTTGCAGGCATTTTAAAGAGTACCAGGCACAGTTCTATTTTTTTGTTATGGCTGACTGGCAGCGGTCGTGATGAGATCAAAGCTTGGAATCATGTTTGGAATGCCATTATTATACTTTTGACAAGTCAAGTGCATGCATGTATTATGGTACCGACCATTGCCCATTTGTAGTAGGTCCATGCATAAACGGTATAATATGTTGACTGTTCTTCTGTAAACCCATAAGTTATACTATTGGTTAGGGCGTGGCCTTAAAACTAATGCCACTATGTAATATGTAGAAAATGGTATTCAAACAAATGTGTGTGTATTTTCTGTGCTGATTACTGAAGTTCTATTTGCTGTCAATTATCATAATTATTGGATGTTTCCTTTTAGACGGTCGTTTTCCAGCTTTCCATACGACTCTTTCATCGAGTTCCCATATAGAGTTACAATTATTGGAATTCCTTCCAGCTTCGTATCCTCATCACAAACGGACCAACGCGTGATGTACGTTCCAGTGCAGTGGCCTGGTTTACTGTGATTTGGCGTAACCAGTTACGTTTCGTGGGTATCACGCGTTTCATTCCAGCTTTGTCTCCTCATCATAAACGGACCAACGCGTGATGTACGTTCCAGTGCTGTGGCCTGGTTTTCTGTGATTTGGCGTAGCCAGTTACGTTTCGTGGGTATCAGCAGCAGTCTCGCGTTTCCTTCTAGCTTAGTCTCCTCATTACAAATGAACCAAGGCGTGATGTACATTCCAGTGTAGTGGCCTGGTTTTCTCTGATTTGACGTAGCCAGTTACGTTCAGTTTCTTCTAATTCATCAGTGATAGTTTGAAGAGACAAGTGATTTCAACTCAGCTCTGCAGACTTTGTCTACAGTGTCCTGACTATTAACTCTCGCGACATAAAGTTATTCAGTCTTGAACAATAACTATACCACAGTCCATGTCCACAGACTCTAGACATCGTTTGACTTTAACAACAACTGATATTACCTAGGATGTTCGAATTTGTTGTATACAAAATATAAACAAGTTTATGTAAACTTTATTTTACCGATTAATTATTTAGTCATTTGTGGGTGGTCAAAAAGCCCGTTAAGACTAATAAGTTATCATGTGTATGTTGTAAATTTAAACCTTAATTTATTTTGGTCAGAAAACACACGTTTATCGTCACAATAAAAATAATTTGATTGCAGGGCCCTCAGTGAGAACAGTATGAATACCGATAAGGCTACACTGGGTAAACACGACTTATTATTATTATTATTATTATTATTATTATTATTATTATTATTATTATTATTATTATTATTATTATTATTATTATTATTATTGTTATTATTATTATTATTATTATTGTTATTAAAAATATAAACAAATAACCAACACAAATATTAAGAAATGGATCAGTGTAATATCTAGAAATGAATTGAACAAGTTAGTTGACATCTTTAATTTTACTATAAAGAAAAGAAATTGTATGCTAACAGATTTTGTAAAGATTTCTTTTCGGAAATACATGAATTTAAAGTCGAGGCTTATATTATGTTTCACTTTAATATACTGTTAAAACAAATGGTAATACTGGTAGTACAGCAGTTTGGGATAGATGTCCCCGTAAGCTTTGGGATTTTAGGCATTTAATTACGGTCAGATGAGCATTTGTTATACCTTATTTGTGACATTGGCAGGTCACTTATTTTTTCTCTCCGTCTTTCTTTCTTTTTCTCTTTAACATACTTTTTCAAAAAATGAAGGGGGGGGGGGGGGACTCGAGCCCAGCCACTTTGCAGACCATGACATAAAGGCTTCTAAATAAGCGTATTTTTGGCCCGGCTGTAATTTGGGAATTTCTTATTTTCCAACAAACGCATAAAAATAAAAAAAAAGGTATGACTTACCAAAAAATGGAGAAAAAATACCGGAAAATCATGTCATAACAGCAACATTTGTAAATCACTGGTATCGAACAAGAAATACACCCCCCCCCCCATCAGTACGCCAGCGTTGAGGGGCTCATGTCTTCTCACCCCTATAACAACAACAAAACAGACACGCTTTCCCATTCTCGCACAATATGTCCACGATATGCGCGTATCGCTATTATAAAGACCTCCATTGATAAATACCGTATAGGTGGCATGCGCAATGTTTATGAAATTCAATTCCTGTGATCTTTCCTTTACTTTGAATGGAATTGTCTTTACTGCTTTTTTTTTTTTTTTTTTTTGGAGGGGGGGGGGGCGTTTTTTTTTTGCCCCCCTCCCCCGCCTATGTCTACCGGTCTTAGTAAAAACTTGTATTTTCTACCGGTTCGCAACTGGTACCAGTTGAGGCCAGTAATCTACTAGTCCCGGTAACAACTGTTATTCTATTTGTCCGGCTTCAAACTGGTTTCAACTGGTATCAACTGGATTTCGACCTGGGTGAGAATCAAATAAATCGGATTGACAAATGAAAATGCTAGGTTCTTCGAAAGCAATACTTATTAGAGTAAAACTGTACATCTAATGGTAAACTTAGGTAGGCGTGTATTACGTGTCGCATTTTTCTATGGTAAAATTGATATTTTCTTTTTTTTTTTTTTACTATCAAACAAGGTAACATTCTATCAAACCTGATTGGCAAACGAAAAGACTAGCTTCTTCGGAAGCAATTAAAGCTATTCTAGTTACAATGTCATCCAATAATAAACTGTTGTAGGCCATAGTAATCACGGTATTGATAGTCAGATATGTACAACCTATTTTGTATAATTTTCGGTCATACATGGATCACCAAACAGATGCATTTTGCCAAAGTGTCATGATTTACTATTAATGATCTCAAAACTATATTACTGAAAATGTATGGATATACAAGAAATTATTTTCTTTTTTCCATCAAAATATATAGGAGTAAACACAAGATAAGTATTTAGGCCTACTTCAAGTTCAAAGCTGTAAACATCTTGCTAATGGCCCACGACACCTCAAAATGTCATTACACCTGTTATGTTTTACTCTTTCTTTCTTTCTTTTTTCGTTACCACAGGAGCGGGGGATGTCTTTATAATATTATCAATTATTATTATTAAAGAAGATTAAACACATCATAATCTACAGAGTGCAACCAAAAAATTCTTAACAACAATTGAAATTTCTTTCAGGAAGCCTAACAATTAAAACTGTTTTTTCTTCAAAGAGCATCGTAGAGACGATGAACAAACAAGAATAATGAAACAACGTCGTTAAGCGTGAGACCGTTCACTTCTATCTCGATTCCCCGCCAAATAACCCGAACAAAAGAATCAACCGAGGGTAATCAACGAATTTATCACGAGTCCTTGAAAAATTAAATAATACTGCTTGTCAAGTATTATTGAAGAGCAGCAAAGGCGAACGCGATTGTCGCTACAATTCAGAAAGTGTTGCTTCGATTGCTTTTCTCTAAAAATTACCATGAGATAATTAGCTACATATGACCGACAAAAAAAATATTGTCTTGAAAGCAGTCAGAAACATTGGAACTTGAATGCATATACATAATGGCAAATGAATAAGACAAGAATGAATAGGACACAAGTTCATTTTTACCATTTAAATCATCCAGTACCAAATACCTAAGCAAAATTCGAGCCAGATGCATATAATAGTAAGCTTAAAGACAATGATTCATGACAAATTGTCAATTGTCATGCCTTTGAGTTTATCATCTAGACGTATTGCAAAAGATAATCAGGAAAATAAGGATTAGAATGATACCTCTACTACTAGGCCTACTTTTACATGTATTATACTACACTACTGCCATTGTTGAGCATCATAAAATTGCTTCACACAATAAAAATCTTATATATTTTATAAGCGCGCGGCTACGAGCCGTCACTTCGTGAAAACATAATCAAAGCGTTCTATGTAATTTGTGTTTTCACGAAATGACGTTTTTGTTCAAACAGAGGAATAAAAAAGCAGCTACATAAAGAGTAAAATGTACTCTATCTCGTAGTTCAAGTTATTTTATCTGTATATCAATTAAACATAACGTTTTGCCCCTCAAAATATAAGAAATCATGGAAATAATTAAACATAGAACTAAAAATTGACAGATGTTCTATCCCAGTATGTAACATTTATTTGCCCTTGATTCATTAAACAGTCTGAGATTATAGTTTGAAAGTTTGAAAGCGATTTATTCAAAAACTAACTTTCTTTTAATTACACGCTCATCCGTCACTTCGTGAAAATAGGGACGAAACATGCCAGTGGCAGATATTTCAGGGCCCCTCCCCCCCCCCCACTCAGTGTTATTTAGGGTACGCATATGCATGTTCCCTCCATTTAAAAATACCCCCCCCCCCTAAGTCCGGTGTGTAAAGTCAATACGGGCCGGATTTTTGTGTACTACGAGCCGGACTTTGGTGCGTGAAAAGTACCCCTTTACCGGACATTTTGGTAACACGCATGCTATACCTCTGTTAACGGAGTGGTGGTTGGGGGGGGGGGAGGGGGCGGTTTCAGGGGCAGTGGCGTAATGATAAAAAACGTCGGGGGGGGGGTGGGGCAGAAGAAAAATCTGCATTACCACCACTCTAATATGTTAAGTTACATGCAGGCCCCGCGGAACGTTTTTATAAAGTGCAGTATGATCAGGTAGAGCGTATAGGTCCTTTGCCGCCAGGCACTCTTTATAAACTCCGTTTTAAACATTACTCTATAGTTTATCTCTTTAGGATTCGTCATATTAACCTTGTTTCCGGGGCATGCAAGTTGACCTTTTTCAAGTTGCCGGCCCTCATATACAGTCGTTTTATTTAAATGCAATGGGAAACGTGAGCAGCCCTTATAAACACCCGAGAAATCCCTCCATATTTGAATCACGAACATGGAATATCGAACCAACTTCACACTTTGAATACTAGTATCGAACATCGAATATCCAACCAACTTCACGCCGGTCAAGACCTGTACATTGCCGAAAGTCAATGTAACTGCTGATGCATATATTATAAACGGTGCAAAATGGTCGGAATACTCGCTAGATAGAGTGGAGATGGTGCATGCTTGTGCAGGCTAGAAATCCAAAGACCAGGGGCAAGTTATTTTGAAAAGCATATTGAGGTATATATTAACGTAATAAGTGCAACATACACATTATGATTAAGCTATTAATAATTGTCCTCTCGATTAGTCACTCTTTCTCTCCCACTCGGTCATCTTCCTTGCTTTCTCACTCACCCCCCCCCCCCACCCTCCTCTCTCTCTCTCTCTCTCTCTTTTCCCTTCTCTTTCTCTCACTATGATCATGGCAGACAAAGAAAGCGGACAAAATATACAGTTCCTCAGGTAGACAAAGGAACATCCCTCACTGGAAAATTAAAGTAGATGGGTATAAAAGTGCAGTCCCACCCACGAGACAGACCAAATACTGAAACCAAAGCGAAAACAAACGTTTCAAAAAAATTATATTACCCCCGAATGACCGTGACTGAGGCATGAAAGAGGTATAACGACATCCTACTATTGTGATACCTCAAGCTGAACTCTTTAAACACGTTCAAGGTTGCTTCATTTTAGATTGAAATTCTTGGCCTGCATGTAGCATTCAGGCGATTCGATGAATAGAGGAGAATACAAAAGAAAAATACCGTAATCCAAACAAATTACCTCTCTTTTCATGAAATGACTAAGGCCTGTATTCGCCGACGTAAACAGGCCTACCTTTTCAAAAGGTCACACACTATTCTGGTAGTATAGATATTGAACTATACTGCTGCTGTAGACTGCACGATTTCGTTGTTTAAGAAATACAAAAATATATTAATTCTCTTTCACCTTTGCTTGCATACCCTATCCGTATAGCGTTCAAACTTCTTCTAAAATCTTTGAGAATGTACTTTTGAAACGTTAAACCCCCAAAACACAGTAGATTTGACCAAATGTAGAGGCCACCTTAATAAAGTAACGCACGACTTCATTCCGCAAGAAAGTATACTCAGGATAGTGAAAATATGATCTCATTTAAAATGGAAACCCTTCTCTTAATACTGTTTTTCACCAAAGTCCAATGAAATAACATTTTTGCCCCTCAAGTTGGACTAACTTTCCTCTTTTCAGGAAATGATTTTGACAAACTTGTCTATGACTGTTCAGATTAGTTCAATGAAGCTCTCTTGCTAGATAAAGCAAATTTTGAAAACAATTATATTGTCTTGAATGCCAAAGATGCCGATAAGGATAAGTTCAAAGACCACCTGGATGATAGACCAAATGGATGGTACACCTAATGGGTTGTAAACTTAATGGTTATAATGGTCGTAATAAAGTAATTGCTATTATAATAAGTGATTACTAGACAAATTGGCATGTTGGCAAAGTGGGATTTACAAAATATACCAAATGTATATTAGACCAAATGGTATGTAGACACCATGTACACTTTGAATGAATGATTGTAACAAATGAAATATAATGTTATGTAATGAAGCTTATGTATACATGTAAACATGCACAATTCAGCATTTTGGCTGCGAAGCATTGTTTTTTAATAAAACCATGATTGAATTGAATTGAATTGACTACCCGGGAATGAGGTAATACATACATTGCACTAAATGATAGTAGATGTTTAATATAATAAATAGTAATAGACCGAATGTATGTTAGCCTGCATGGCCAATTTACCTTATGATAAGTAGATGAGTGGTTATGAGACAATATGGATACTATACAAAATGACATAAAACAAACTGGGAGTTAGACCTCCTGGAAATAAGACTAAATGAGCAAAAGACCAAATGGGTAGCAGACAGGGCTCAATTTTTTTTTTGTCCACGGGGGTTCTTCCCCAAAAAGAGCCCCCGTGGGCCTTCTCACGGGGGCTCTTCTGGTACTGACGGGGGCTCTTTTTTTACACAAATTTCTATTGAATTGGTTCCCATGATACTCATATATTCTTCGCTATTTCATCATCTTATTTATTTAAGTCGGCATTTTCCCTCTGACAAATTTACACGGTACATATAGGGGTTACTGACTTTCATCCCTTGATGACATTCTCCTCATTTCTTCCCGTTATGCACATTATTTCCTCCTCATCATTTAGAGCAACCTTATTTACATTCTTTCTTTAAAAGTTCTTTGAAAGTTGAAGCTCAATATTGTGTAAAAGTTATAGCAGAAAAGATAATCATTATTTTATAATCCAACGGGGGCGACTTTTGATTTTGCAATCACCCCCGTGAGCAGTCTGACGGAGGCGATTACGTAGCTCACGGGGGCGAATCGCCCACCGCCCCCGGGTATTTTGAGCCTTTGTAGTAGACCTATTGAAGATGTGACTAATTTGAAATAAGACTAAATGTCTATTGGCACAATTGTTCATTAGACCAATTGATAGGTAGAATCCATTAGATAATGTGGATAGTAGACGGTGAAGGCAATATGGGAATTAACCAATAAGCGATTTCGTAATTAGCCACTGAAGTCGTATTTTGTGAGGCATCAATCCTCATTACTGTCAGTTATGACTTAAGACTGTAGTTCCCCTATTATATAAGCATAGTAGCATACACAAGCTTTAGCAGTCACAGAAATAAAACTGTCGCAAGTTGTTATTCAATACAATCTGAGAATATATACTATTTTTTTAATATCTATTAGAAATAAATCGTTGCCAAAATCATTACGCAGAGCGTGCGAGTAAGTTTTGGAGATATATGTTCATTTGACCTATGACACGATGACATCATACGACTTCAGTGGCTAATTATGAACTCGCTCATTGATGTATTCCCATATTGCCTTCACCATCTACTATCCACATTGTTAATGGCTATATGCAACCCTCAAATTCTCCTTGAAATTTGGAATAATGGAATTCAATTAATTTTTAATTCAATTCCAATACAAATTTTTTTTTTAAATACAATCATGACATAATAACCGTATAAATGCATAAAAAGTACTAAATAATGTAAACTATTAAAACAGTAAAGCGATACATCAGATAACAACACAAGATTGAGCATCATTAATCGGGTGGCCATACAAAACCATGAGGCAAGAAACTATAGACATAGATTATACTACCAAATTAATTTACGGAATTACAATTAGAATACTTCATCAAATCAATGTGAAAGTCACCCATTATATATGCATGCTTACTAAGGTTTTCTGATAACAATACCCACAGTAATATTTTTCTTTGTGATAGCATTTTTTCAATAAAAAGTGATTCATAATTTTCTGATTGTCCTAATAAATCTATCTTTCCAAAATGAGTAACTATCCATAGCAAACGATAAAGGGGTACTGTTATCAAGCCAGGTTTTTAAAAATCCATAGATAGAAGTGTTGAAAGACAATGTCGATACGAATTCATATATTACATTGCAATTTGTGTTCAAACTACGAGAGATTAAATGTAGTAAAGTAAAGCTTATTTACGTGTTTAAAACTATCTATAAATTGATATTTGCAATTAAAATAAAATTCCAATCAAAATTAAAATCCCCATTCGAATTAAATTTTGTATACAAGTTATTCAAATCTTGATTTCCGAGGGATTGAGTATTGGCGCTGTCAACATATATATCAATTAATTCAGTATCATGGATATCATCGAAAGGAAAATAGAATGGAAGCATCGTGCAAATCGCTGGATAACGCTGGATTTCTCTCTTATACTAGCAAATTCATTTTCAAAGATTGACTCTTACGATTCATATATGTGTATACATGTTCAACTTAGGGATATTCATTATTCAATTATCTATAAATGAATTACCTGCGATTGTTTCTACACTACTGCTATTTATTTATACCACAAACGCCAAACTAACTCCTTCCATTTACGGACTCGTACACTATTTGTAAACAAATCTTTTTCCAGGTCTAAAATATTGGAATGAACTCCCAATTGAATTCCCTGAATCTATTTCATTATTTGTATTTAAATGGAAACTGAAAGTTTCCTTCAAAATAATTATGATTTACAGGCAGAACTAGCAATGCCTTGGTTCTAGTGTGCTAAAATCTTTAACAATCCGTTTTCCTTTTTTTTTCTCCAACTATATTCATACCTTTTCTCTGAGGTTCAATTTCCTTTCACTGCCCTGTAGCGATTCGCTGTGCCCAAGCAGGGAGGTGAAAGAAAAGGAGGCGAAACTCTTGTAATTTATTCAAACGCATTCTTGATATCTAAAGCGTAACAATGGGATGTGTAACATTCCACTTGGCTTTGAAGTTCCATGCTCCGAGCCGCGCTTCCACAGCGGGAACTTTCGGAAGCCAGGCACCAGTTTTACATTTATTACAAAATATTAAATATCCGGAAAAATTACAGTGTAAATCAAAAACTTTATATGGGGATTTTATTGGGAATAGTGCATCAAACAATTTTTCAAATTTAGAACTCCGTCCTTCCTTTAATTTGTGTGCCAGAGTTGGTAAAAGAAAAATTACATCCTGTCAAATACTAAATATTTTAGGATGATGCGCAAATTTGTGCATGCTTTAAAGTCCCGTTATTTGATCCATGATTTACAATCTTCAATAACATTAAGTTTGCTAATGCGTGTTTTCGCGTGTTTTTTGTATTTTTCAAGTTTAAAAAAGGATGAAATTACACAAGTTTGTGTTCGCTTGTTCTACTCTTTACACATTCAACAATGGATGAGAAATCATTGGAAGGGACAGCGAACAGTTGCTGTGATACTATTTTCTGATGTAGCGATTCTAAATCCTGAAATTTCATGCGCTCTTTTATCTCACCACCTGGTCAACAGTTGCAGATTAGCGCATAACTTTTCGGCGGCTTGGAGCATGGGGTCAAAGGAGAGCGGCTTGATTCCAGTCCTTCTCTACCACGTCCCTGGCCCAAGTAGCCACGGCTTATTAATTCTTGTTGGATCGGGTAATAACAATAGCTTGCCTGATGAAGCGGTTGTATTTGTGTATAGTGTGTGTTCTGGCTGCTCCGGTTAGTGAAATGTCTCAGAGCGGTTTCGTTTGTCATGTTTGTCGTGCGCTCGGAGTGAGGGCTTTTAGTGCATTTTCCAAGTGGTTACTTTGAAACACCGAACGACTGACATCTCTATCCCGCCAGTTTAACGTGACTACATTGCTCTATGTTATTGTTATCTTTCTGATCTTGTTATTTTGGTATTTTTGACAAAGCCCAGTACAGGCAATGCAAGTTTGTATAGGTAATGCGAATGTATTTAATTTTTTTAAAACTTTGTCATGAAAATAAATAAACGTAATTTAATATCAAATTATGACACCATGCACCTTGGCCTTTCTCTAGTTTATCTGCACGGTTGTTTTTTATGAGTGTTTCTTTGAGAGTAGACTAGATAGTCTAAGGCTAAGCAAGATATTTTTACAATTTTAGGGGTGGGCCGGCCTTGTGGGGAATATGGAGAAAAACCTGCGCTTTCATATGACACCTTACTTTTTGAGTATCACCTTCAGGATCAAGAGCAAAATTAGTTTGAATCTCTGGTAATTAAAACATCGAGTGCGCAATGGCCAATGGAAATGCATAGGGATGTGTGTAATCTTTACGGGAAGGATCTGCATCTGTCCGTGACGTACAAATCACTACAATCACCAGCATCTGGTTGTCGCGTACTAGATTCTAGATCTAGGCCTACTGAAAAAAAATTATGGAAGATTTCACGTACCCTTTTTGGTGTTCTTGCTGTCAGTATGTCTCGAATTTGATCCTCATACAGAAGTTGAAATCTTGGGAGAGATTCTACAGCCATTTTTGCCTTGTTTGAATCGAGATATATTGCCGTACTAAAAATGCCGACTAACTCTTAGCACACGTACGGTATCCGCGGGTATTCCCGGAATTTTACCGGGAATTTTACAGGAATAGTTAAAGTTTATGAATGAAATTTCGACCAATAAAATGGCTGATTTCTTAAGTGAGGTATATAAACCATTATATATTAATACCATGAGAATACTATACCTTACCATTTTTGTATTTATATGCTAAAATGGTTTTAATAAGAAAATATTTATTGTACCACAAGGCTAGCCTGACTAAAACGACTAAACTAATCAGTACATAATAATAAACAGATAAACCCCTTACTTCATTATATAAAGAAGGGCCGCTGTACTTAAAACATAAAGCCACTCCTTTAATCTACAGCGGTATAATACAGAGCAGATTAGGTGTCTTACCTTGTACAGAAATACGATGTCTGCTAACAACCAGTTCGCCTAAGATCAATGGTAAGGGAGCAATCCAACGAATACAAGCCCAAGCCCGAGATATATTGTGATTCAGTTCAATGGTTTCATAATAATGTGTGATAAAAATAAATCCGCCAATTGTCATGGTTGTATGCATGAGGTATTTTGATGGAAGTTCCGAGGTTGAATTAATAAACTCGTTATGACACTGAAAGTTAAATCCGAGTGGAGGAAAGTATCGAGAGAAAAAAAATCGGTAAGGATCTGATCCGATTATATACAGTGCGTCCCCAAAACCAAAGATTATCGAGAGCAAACTATGATCTGTATATTATTGCTTTTCATAAAGCAAATGTGTGTTTGTGTGTGTGTGTTGGATGTGTCTGCTTGTGATTATTATTAATGTTTTACTAATAATTTGTTAATTTTGTCAAAGGGGCACCAGTCCACAAGATCCTGATCTTTTTTGGCTGCCCCTAACGATATGTTAATTTTACACATGTATATGATTATGTCAATATGTTTTATTGCATTGTACTATTTTCTTTTATATCGTTGAATAAAGATGAATTGAATGTAAGGAACTTCAAAATTAAACTTTGATTTAATAAATCCATAAAAGATTCACCAAGCAACATGTGTATATGCAGATAGCACGTCGAAATCCATTTGCACCATATTTTTGAAAACAGTTAGTATAAGATGGGAACCTTAATGGAAATGTATGCTTTAAAATATTACTATGCAATATTTCCAGTGTGTGATTATGGACTTTCAAATGAACTGTTACACATACACTGAGCGAAACCCGTTTCCTGGATGACAGGGGCGTACACCCCCAGATTTTCCCAAAGCCAATACATAAACTTCGAGCAAAATGTTCTTTCCCTTTTTCTTTCTTTGTGTTCTCTCTCTCCCGATCCCCTGTCCCCTCTACCTTTCTCTCTTTCCCTCCCCTCCCCTCCCCTCCCCTCTCTCTCTTTCTCCATTTCTCTGCCTCTCTTTCTGTCTCCCTTTCTCTCTTTCTCTCTTTCTACCTTTGATAAATTGAGAGTAAGGGAGAAAGATAGAAAGAGAGAGGGGGAGAGGGAAGGAGAAATATAGAAAGAGAGAATAAAAGAGAGAGAGAAAGGTAGAGAGAAAAAGGGAGATGGGGAAGGAGGGGAAGGAAAGGGAGGGAGCATATGGAAATGTTGTATCATCCGCTCAATCTGACTTACGTGCATGAAACAGATATACATGTTTGCATGACAAAGTGAAGTCTTCTCAAAAGTGCGTTTCTTTCTAGCATTGGGAAGCCCGGGAGGCATTTGGGTTACCTTTCAAAAAGTACAAAATATAAAAATGATATGCAATTTCTCTGTACTTTTGTCGGAAAAAATATACAAATCCAGCACAATGTCGTCTGTATTTGCATTGGAGAAGAGCAAAATAGCTAGTTTCAATCACACTTTGGCCGCTCTCTCAAGCTCTCACTCGTTCCATTGTGGTCAGGCGGTTTTGGGGTAAGCGGTTAATGAATAATCTTTAGCATTCTTCTGGTATTAAACTTGTTTTAATTGTTGTATATTTTTGTTGGAATAAAGCCAACGTAAGCTTCACAAATAACCTTCAGCGTCCTGCAGCGCCTGATATAACAATATTTTGTCTCATACCACTGAAGTCTTGGGTTTTATTCAATGAGTATTTTTTGCCGGAATGAGAGCCATTTTACTGTTTTTATTTACTGGCTTATACTATGAAAGTCGCTGGGTAGAAAGATACATTTTCCAACGACGCCAAATTTCTTTCACGTACCGACATTGTGCTAAATAAGTTCATGTTGTTTTTAAAGAATCCACTGCTTTCTGCTCCAGTAAACGTCCATATGCAGAGTCGTTTATTAATGTATTCAATATTTTGGATGCTCCATTCCCAGGTGTTTGCGGTGTTGAAGCAATTCATTCACCTGCTATAAGTCTATGTATTCCAATGTCAGAACGCAAATTTCATTTTGTTTTTATAGTCTCATTCAAAGAAACTCTATGTTCTGCACAACAACAGAAATACAGAAATACGATGTCTGCTAACAACCAGTTCGCCTAAGATCAATGGTAAGGGAGCAATGCAAGAATACAAGTCCAAGCCCGAGATATATTGTGATTCAGGTCAATGGTTTCATAATAATGTGTGATAAAAATAAATCCGCCAATTGTCATGGTTGTGTGCATAAGGTATTTTGATGGAAGTTCTGAGGTGGAATTAATAAACTCGTTATGACACAGAAAGTTAAATCCGAGTGGAGGAAAGTATCGAGAGAAAAAAAATCGGTAAGGATCTGATCCGATTATATACAGTGCGTCCCCGAAACCAAAGATTATCGAGAGCAAACTATGATCTGTATGTTATTGCTTTTCATAAAGCAAATGTAATGAACTTCAAAATTAAACTTTGATTTAATAAATCCATAAAAGATTCACCAAGCAACATGTGTATGCAGATAGCACGTCGAGATCATTTGCACCATATTTTTGAAAACAGTTAGTATAAGATGGGAACCTTAATGGAAATGTATGCTTTAAAATATTACTATGCAATATTTCCAGTGTGTGATTATGGACTTTCAAATGAACTGTTACACATACACTGAGCGAAACCCGTTTCCTGGATGACAGGGGCGTACACCCCCAGATTTTCCCAAAGCCAATACATAAACTTCGAGCAAAGTGTTCTCTCCCTTTTTCTTTCTTTGTGTTCCCTCTCTCCCAATCCCCTGTCCCCTCTACCTCTCTCTCTCTCTCTTTCCCTCCCCTCCCCTCCCCTCCCCTCTCTCTCTTTCTCCATTTCTCTGCCTCTCTTTCTGTCTCCCTTTCTCTCTTTCTCTCTTTCTCCCTTTGATAAATTGAGAGTAAGGGAGAAAGATAGAAAGAGAGAGGGGGAGAGGGAAGGAGAAATATAGAAAGAGAGAATGAAAGAGAGAGAAAGGTAGAGAGAAAAAGGGAGATGGGGAAGGAGGGGAAGGAAAGGGAGGGAGCATATGGATCATTGTATCATCATTGTATCATCCGCTCAATCTGACTTACGTGCATGAAACAGATATACATTTTTGCATGACAAAGTGAAGTCTTCTCAAAAGTGCGTTTCTTTCTAGCATTGGGAAGCCCGGGAGGCATTTGGGTTACCTTTCAAAAAGTACAAAATATAAAAATGATATGCAATTTCTCTGTACTTTTGTCGGAAAAAATATACAAATCCAGCACAATGTCGTCTGTATTTGCATTGGAGAAGAGCAAAATAGCTAGTTTCAATCACACTGTGGCCGCTCTCTCAAGCTCTCACTCGTTCCATTGTGGTCAGGCGGTTTTGGGGTGAGCGGTTAATGAATAATCGTTAGCATTCTTCTGGTATTAAACTTGTTTTAATTGTTGTATATTTTTGTTGGAATAAAGCCAACGTAAGCTTCACAAATAACCTTCAGCGTCCTGCAGCGCCTGATATAACAATATTTTGTCTCATACCACTGAAGTTTTGGGTTTTATTCAATGAGTATTTTTTGCCGGAATGAGAGCCATTTTACTGTTTTTATTTACTGGCTTATACTATGAAAGTCGCTGGGTAGAAAGATACATTTTCCAACGACGCCAAATTTCTTTCACGTACCGACATTGTGCTAAATAAGTTCATGTTGTTTTTAAAGAATCCACTGCTTTCTGCTCCAGTAAACGTCCATATGCAGAGTCGTTTATTAATGTATTCAATATTTTGGATGCTCCATTCCCAGGTGTTTGCGGTGTTGAAGCAATTCATTCACCTGCTATAAGTCTATGTATTCCAATGTCAGAACGCAAATTTCATTTTGTTTTTATAGTCTCATTCAAAGAAACTCTATGTTCTGCACAACAACAAAACCATGTGTCCCTATTGTACATGTTAACCCTAATCCCATTGGGTTATTCTGATCACTTGAGTCCATGGGGGGGGGGGGGGGGGGGCTTTTTGCCCTCCCCCCCTCCCTCGGATCTCGGCAAATAATGGACCAATTGACTTGAAAATTGGCACAGTCGTCAAACAAGATGGGTAGAATAAAAATGTTTAAAAAAAAAAAAGACTTTTATTTGATTATTTATAATTTATTCAAATTTTGAATATGCAAATTTTTGACGAATTTTGGTAAAAAATTGGGATTATCATCTGAAATCAGGAGAAGTGACAGTATTTATTCAGGTTTTCTGTAAAAAATACTTTCAAATGATGTAGTTCATTCATATCCATGTTTTTATGGTAATATAAACATCACTAATTTGCATAAATTATGCAAATATAGCTCGAGAATCAGGATATTTCCTTTTTTCTTTTGTATTGTATTGTTTTTATTCTTATGTATTTTATTGTTTTTATTCTTATGTATTTTATTGTTTTGATTTGTTTTGGTTTATTTTAGAAGAATTTGTCTCTGAAGTGTTTGAAATAAACTAATAACAAAGGAATAATCAAAATTATAATTCAATGTAACAATTATAACAGATCTGGAGTGTACATGGCATTGGATGTATGAATCACATAGAAACGTGTACAAAATCTGCAGTTGTTTGTGACGGTCAAGCGTTTATCGACCTCTAAAATCAGTTCTACATGTCTGACCGGGGGTATTTTATATCTAAATATGCGGGAAACTTGAGAGAAAAAAGTCATAAAGTTTTAACGTGAAATTTTAATCGGTCAAGATGCACGGCGAAAAAAACGACAGGGGGAGGGGGGCTAAAAGGCCCCCCCCCCCCCATGGGGTTAGGGTTAAGTGCCTCTCCCCTTAACGTGTCATAGTTAATTTACCCATTCAAATAATGGATCTACCTGTCCGATGAAGCGTGTCCATATGGAGAGAGAGAAATAGAAAAGGAAAGAGAAAGGGTGAAAGCGGGGATAGACGAATAGAGAGGGGATGGAAGGGAGAGAGAACACAAAGATAGAAAGAGAGAGGAAGGGAAACTGGAGGGAGGGGGGGGAGAGAGAGAGCGCGCGAATTGGAGAGGAATAGAGGAGGGAGAGAAGGGGAGGTGTGAGGGGGTAGAGAGAAAGAAAACAAAAAGAGAAAGAGAGAGAGAGAGAGGCGGGAGAGGGGGTGGGGAGGAGAGGTGTGAAAGTTGTAATTTTGTATTTGCCAGTTAAAGTCATTTTATTTAGTATTTATTGATTTAGCTTGATATTGCAATAATAGAACTATAGAGGGCGTTTGGTCAAAGATTACTTTGACAGTTCTCATTTAAGTTGTTCTAGTTTACAGGTCATAAACTGGTTTGGCGACACCTGTTGTTGGCTGATTTGTTCCTGATAGCTGTTTTTACAGTATTATGGAGGCACATAGGTTAGTTAAACCACATATTTGAACATTATGCAAATGAATGTAAAAAGGTAGTTTTTAAGATGTTTACATTGTATGAAACTTATACAGTAGCACAGTAAATTGTATGGCAAATGTATGACATGTGTAAACTGTGTACCCACACATATAATATTACAATTACCTTACCAGAGATATCCATTGAACATTTAATATTTCATTACATCTATAATAATTATAGATGCAATGAAATATTAAATGTTCAATAGATATCTCTGGTAAGGTAATTGATGTTTAGTTTTACTTAAAGTTGAAAGAAGTAGTCAAGTAAAATGTATGATGCAGAATAAGACATTCTATGATGAAAAGGGATGAGGAATGGGAACATATTTGTGTGAATGAAAGGTCAAGGTCATGATTTTGTTATTGTATTCCTTGAATATGATAAAGTCATTCAAGCTCGCTAAATATGGGCACATTTTCAGTTGCTTTAATGTTGTGAAACTTATATTCATAAACACGTTCTTATTATGAATCCCTGTTATGCTTTATCATGTACAGTTTTCACGGAGTGTTAGGGAAGAAGAACGAAATAAAGCAGTGGAAGAAGTAAAGATAAAAGATTCGTTCATCAAAGACAGAGTGCATTCCCCCTTGATGGTTATGACTCTAAAATAAACTGACATTCCCGTAAAAACCTGAGTCGTTGTAATGATTCAGCGTTTCGCCTCACAGACAGTCACAAGAGGTATATAAAGAAAGAGAGAGGGGGCGGGAGAGAGAGAGAACACACAGAGAGAAAAGAGATATAGGAAAAATGGAGGGAGCTGGAGAGAGAGAGGGCGCGCGAAGGGGAGAATAATGGAGGAGGAGAGGGAGGGAGCGGGAGAGGGGGACGGGAGAGGGGGAGGGGCGGGAGAGGTAGATAGACGAAGAGAGACGGAGAGAACACAAAGAGAGAAAGAGAGAGGGAGGAAAGGGAAGTGGAGGGAGGGAAGTGGAGGGAGGGGAGAGAGAGAGCGCGCGCGTGAATTGGAGAGGAAGGGAGGACAGAGAAAAGTTGAAGATGGAGGGAGAGAGATAGAGAGAGAGAAAGGAAGAGAGAGGGGAGGGGAGGAAGAGGTATATAGAGAATAAGAGAGGGGCGGGAGGAAGAGAAAATACATAGAGAGAAAGGGAAAATGGAGGGAGGGAGGGGAGAGAGAGAAAGCGAATGGGAGAGGAAGGGAGGAGGGAGAGGAGGGGAAGAGTGAGGGAGATAAAGAGAGAGGGTGCGGGAGAGGGGGAGGGGAGAGAGAGGTAGGTAGACGAATAGAGAGGGGGCGGAAGGGAGAGAGAACACAAAGAGAGATAGAGAGATATAGGAAAAGTGGAGGGAGGGGAGAGAGAGAGCGCGCGCGCGAATGGGATTGGAAGGGATGAGAGAGAAAAGTTGAAGATGGAGGGAGAGAGGGAAAGGGAGAAAGAGGGGAGGAATAGGGAGGGGCGTGAGAGAGAGAGAGAACACAACGAGAGAAATAGAGAGAAAGGGAAAATGAAGAGAGGGATGGAGAGAGAAAGAGAGCGCGAATGGGAGAGTTATTGAGGAGGGAGAGGAGGAGGAGATGGATGAAGATAAAGAGAGAGGGTGCAGGAGGGAGAGGTAGATAGACAATAGATAATTTTTTTTTTTTTTAAACTAGATCAATACATTTAATTATATGTGATTATGTGCCGAGCGAAAAGGAAAAATGAAGGGAGGGGAACATAGAGAGAGAGAGAGCGACCGAATTGGAGAGGATGTGATGAGGAAGATAAGGGGAATAAAGAGGGAGAAAGAGAGAGAGGGGGATTGAGAGATAGAGAGAAAGAGAGAGAGGGGCAGGAAAGGGAGAGGTATATCGAAAGAGAGAGAGAGAGAGAGAGAGAGAGAGGGCGGAAGATAGAGAACAAAAAAACGAGAAAGAGAGAGAGAAGAAAAGGAAAAATGGAGGGCGGGGGGGGGGGGGAGGATTAAGGCTTATTAATTGTACGAACAAGAGAAGGAACAGCAAAATTTTGATACCGGTTAGTCCTGCACCTAGGAATGACTTAACTATGATTATTACGGAGGGGGCGAAAATTGGGCAAGGAATCTTTAAATGGTGGAAGTAAGTCTCTGTGTCGGGACGTCAGTAGCGAGTGGGCAAACTAAGTATCAAGCTCAATTCTTCTTGCTTAAAGGGAGGGTAGATTTAGACTCTCTAGCCTTTCATCATAGGTGAGAGGGGTGACACCGAGAATCTGAACTCTCTCAACTTTCTCAGACTGTTGAAAATTGATTGAGGAAGACCAGACAGGTGAGGCATACTCTAGAATGGGACGGATATGGGATTTGTAAATCCAAACTAGATCACTACAAGATGCATTGTTTCTCTTCAAGATGCACAACATAAACAATCGTCTCGAAACTTTTTGAACGACATGGTCAATTTGTTGACCCCACTTCATATTACATTGCAAAGTGACTCCTAACAGTGACAGGGGTGTGACTTCTTGAAGAACAGTATCGCCGATCTTGAATTCAGGGAAAGGTGGAGGGTTTTGCATGAAGCATATGTTAATTATCTTATATTTTGACGGTTTGGGCGTCATGTGAGTTGTGCTACACCATTGGTTTAGCTGGGAGACCTAATTTTCAATTGTGATTGCTGAGTATGTTTTCTGAATTCTGCTAGGGTTAGGTCGTCAACATATTTTCATCTATTTGGGGTGAAATTTGCAGCCTCATTGATCATGATCAGAAATAGGATTTGGCCAAGCCTGTTGCCCTGTGGGACACCACATGTTATGTATTGAAGTTGAGAGGTAATCCCACTAAAAGCGGACAATTTGAGATCTGTTACTCAGGAAGTCAAACACAACGGAAATGATAGATTGATATATGTATCATCTTAGTAACTAAAACGGTATGATCGATAGCAGCAAATGCTTTGGCATAGTCAACTGTGCAAATTAATGCAATCGTTCCCGATTTGTCAGTTTCACGCATCATACAATCAACCAGGCTGAGGAGGTAATGTACAGTGGAAGAGCCCCTGACACTGCCAAACTGACGGAGGTCTATATGATCGGCGATATCACGTCTAATCCACTTCACAAGAAACTCCTCAAAGACACGAACAAAGACTGGTGTTACATTGTCAGTCTATGCCAGTGGCGGATCCAGGGGGAGGGGGGAAGGGGCGGGGCCCCGGCCCCCCCCCCCCCCTTGGGATTAAAAAACAAACTTGTTGGGGAGATGGGCCCCCCTGGCGCTCAAGGGGGGGGGGGTGGGATGCAATCCTTCAAATTTTCGAGGGCCAAACAAAACAAATGTGCTCACTACCCCCCCCCCCCCCCCCCCTCCGCCACTGAGCGAATTTTCGGCCGGCGCGATTTTCAAAATTTTCGGGAGCAAAACAAAATTGGGCCCCCACCCCTGAGAAATCCTGGATCCGCGCCTGGGCGGGCCGCACAGAAACACTGTTAGTAGCAAGTTTGTTAGCGCTAACAAGTCTCTAACAAAACAGCCACTAACAACACGGGTAAAATGACCGTACAGGAAGCGCTGTAAGAGCGCTGTTAGACACGCACGCTGTTACAGCCCTGTTAGTGGATTTGAGCCATAGAGTTAGGTAAAATCTATGATTTGTTCGTAGATGTGACGTCATTTCAGCGATTTGTGCATGCGTCGGGTCGTCTGGCGTTGTCAGGCCAAATTTGCGAACCCGTTCATCGATGATTTGGGGTTCGTCAGAAAACTAGTGACCCGCCGTGGCGTCGTCATAATGACGTCATGTTGCTACATCGCAGCGTAAATCAGAAAGTAAAAACAGAAAGAGAAAGTGATAGAATGATAAAACAAGGAATAACATAAGAGAAGATGATGGAAGGAAGAAACAAAGGATAAAATAAGGAAAGACAGAAAGAGAAAGTGATCAAATGATTAAAAAAAAATAACATTACAGAAGATGATGGAAGGAAGAAACAAAGGATAAAATGAGGAAAGACAGAAATAGAAAGTGATAGAATGATTAAAGGTAATACAAAGTTTTGGTATGGGGTCATGAATTTGGTTCAATTAAACATATTGAAAGCATGTGCGATTCTACAATGTTCAGTGATCATTGTCGCAGTTGAAATTGAGTCTAAAGAGCTGAAATTGTAAATAATAAACTCTTTATGTTGTAATTCCCTCTCAAGGTCAATATATTATTTAAGCTATAAAACAATTTTTATTGAGCAAAATCGACCGATTAGATATTTTCGTTTGGTAATTATATAGCACAACTGCATATTCTGAGATTTTCAGGGTCGCAGTTACCATTGTATGGCCGTAGGCGCTATTTGAAATTTATCAAAATTTACCGGGAGCACCGTTAAATTTTTATATTCAATTTTTCTCAAAAGCAGAAGTGTTTTAGGGGCTAAATTTTCTAGTGCTTATAACACCACAGGGGCATCCAAATATATCAAAATTGTAAAGAATTACTATCCGCCAAATTTCCAAAGTTTCCCAAAACTTTGTATTACCTTTAAAAAAAGAATAACATAAGAGAAGATGATGGAAGGAAGAAACAAGAAACAAGATACAAGATACAAGATACAAGATATTTTATTTGGTCTTTGCAAACAAGTTACATATAAAATTGTTTTCCACTGGCGTTACAGTCATATTCAACAAAATATGTAATCACAAGAAATAAATACATCTCAAGGAACAAATACATGCAAAAGGTAATCGAAAAAAAATGGTCATTGGTACATGTACTTCAAATCATGAGTTTCAGAAGTTTAACGTTTAACCTGTGAGTTGAATTTATGAACAGAGTCTGGTACAAATGAATATCTGAATCGTGAAAGCCGGGTTGGGGTGGGGCGAAGTCGGATACCAGAACAATTAAATGAATAAAATAAATGAAGTGGGTGGGTATTGTCTTTCATGATTGCATAGACTTATCAACAATTTGCTCAGTACAATGAAACTCGACAGAAGCTAATTCTACCCCAAACAAAGGATAAAATAAGGAAAGACGGAAAGAGAAAGTGATATAATGATTTAAAAACCCAAAGAATACCAAGAAGGTGAAAGAAGGAAAAAACAAAGAATAACATTAGAAAAGACAGAAAGAGAAATGTATAGAAAGATAAAAACAAAGAATAACATAAGAAAAGATGATGGAAGGAAGACACAAAGGATAACATAAGGAAAGACAGAAAGAGAAAGTGATAGAATGATAAAAAAGGGAGAAAGTTATAGCGCACGCAAGAAATTATTCACTAACATTGTCACTATTGGTGCCGCTGGCACTGTTAGTGAGTTGTTAAAACATTACCACTACTGTTGGCTTCTGCGCGGCCTTGAAATGTTAGGCTAACGGCGCTGTTTGTGAATTCAACTAACATTACGCTTATGTGCGGCCAAAACAGCCCTATCGGTACTGTTAGCACGCTGTTTGCGTTAACAACGTTTCTGTGCGGCCGCCCCTGGTCTATGCACGCCTGTCTACTCGCGCAACTAGCGACACCTTGGTCCCACCCCCCCCCCCCCCCAGTCTTGAGTTGCATCAAATGAAAGAAGAGGATCTGAAGTTTACAAATATGTGTTATTTATCATTTTTAGAGTGATGAAGTTATGATAAAACATTAATAAGTCTTGGTTTCGTTTTTTTTTTCTGGGACGCACTGTATTGTTTTGAGTACCAAATAAAATATTACTTGAAAAAAAGAAAAAGTATATTTGTACCAGTCGTAATATAAAATGCTTCCTGGGAAGAGATTGGTAGTGACGTTAAAGATGTCAGCCTATATGCATGCCCGCCTTATTTATCGCGTCCTGTCTACTCGCGCATCTAGAGACACCTTGGTGTGGGAGGGGGGGGGGGCACAGAGTGCCTCCCACTTTCCAAGTTCCTCACGAGTGCTCCTTTTTACATAGGAAAAGTGCCGCTTTCCCTTGTTTACCTCTGATGAGTGCCATTTTAATTTAGACACATGTCCATTTTTCATTCTCATAAATGCCCTTTTATTTCCAAGTAAGTGCTTCTTTTAACTTTTGAAAGTTCCCTCTTCACCTATGACAATTGCCCTATTCCAATTTAAGAGGTGCCCCTTTTATTTGAAGGCATGTTTACGCATTGAAGTATGTAGCGTAGGTCCGACGGCTTTAATTCTTCTAAGAGGGACCATGGTAAATGGCACTAGCACTAGCACTAGCACATCGACTTGAAGCATCCGGGTAAAACAAAACAAGTCACTGCTCTGACCCATCGCGTGCTTAACAATAGACCTAACCTAACTAAAGAAGGTAGATCATACAAGACAAAAGCCAAAAGGCGGGGTCGCTCAATGTTAACTTGATATGGCTAGAGCGCCCATGTCTTCGCATGTTTACGCTCATGCGCGTTTTTGGTGTAAATCGAAGACTCGATGGTACACATCGGTATCCTATTACAGTACATGTTCGAAAATACACTTGTTTCTAGGAATATAACATCCCTAGAAAGATCTGTAAATGTACTGCATAACCGAGGATCGACCTTTTCCAAGCAAATAGAGAACCTAAATAAACGTATCCCCTATAAAAGGGACCATCTGATGTTAAAAGTCTGGAACCGATGACATCCTCGTTTCGCGCGTGGTTGTCAAAGTGAAGGTACAGCCCTATGATTGTCTTCGTCACCCACCTATCCTCCCACGCACGCACGTATCATGTATACACACACACACACACACACATACTTGCACAACGATTACTCTCTTAAAGATACATGTTCCTTTTGCAGCCAACATCGAATTCTGTAGAACTTTGCAGGAATTATGAATGTGTCATGTATGTCCTATCTGTTAAATTTAAACATTAGCAGTTTCCTGGGGCGGTATTCTGAACCCTGTGTTATCTCTAATACTGTTGTATCTTTGAAGATAAGATAAAGTTGGTATTCTGAACATTGTTGTAACTTTTGTGTTATCTTTTGTTGTATCTTTTCTCTCATCTTATTGGCCGCGCCTGCGCTCATACTTTGGTGCGCTTGTAATTGTGCGTATTATTAATAGAGTGGCATTTAATCCTCATTTGCATATGCGCACGGGAGATAATATGTCGAGATAATTGGTATTCTGAAAGTTGTATCTTTTATCTTATCTTATCTCGCATGGTATTTACAACAATATTTACAACGGGTAGGGGGTTGTATCTTTCGTGGTGATATAATGGCGGCAATATTTTTTGCCCAGAACCAACTTAGTGCCAATAGACGAGTTAGAAGAAGATTGTTTGTTGACCGGAAACATCACAGATGAGAACTTTCTAAGATATTACATGCTAGGATATGACGATTTTAATGCTCTCATCTTAACCAATATAGTGAAAGCGTGATTTGTCTTCATGATCCACATTCAACAGCGCATAATGATGACGCGCGTAATAAGTGCTCAAATAACTAATTACGCCCAAGATTAATATGCGCTAGGCGCATCTTCAGATATGGCATAAAGTATTTCTAGTGGTTGACCTACTTATCATGCTTATATAAAATAGATTTTGATTGGTAGGGTCCACAAAAAATGGGCGTGTCATCAATGGTCAAAGATAAGATAGAGGCGGTCCTTCAAGAGATAACACAGGGATAAAACAATGTTCAGAATACCAACTTACAACAATATTAGCGCTGTGTTATCTCTGGAAGATACAACAAAAGATAACACAAAATTTACAACAATGTTCAGAATACCGCTCCAGGTATTCAAATTATGCAAGGAAACCCGTTTACCCAAGCTTCGCCGTCAGTCACTATTAAGTGACTGACTGACATCTTTTTTTCGTTGGTATTAACAAACATAAAATGAGCTGTAACAGGTACGTGATCGTTTGTCTATTTCAATAACCCACTACTTGTAATAGCCAAAATTAAACTGATTGAATCTGTGTGCAGCACAAAACGTACGGCCATTCGGTAAAAGGGTCTTAAAACCAGACTATTACTTAGGCGACTGTAATCACTTCAGTCGATTCGACAACTAATAGTCATTATTTTCCCACTAACAGCCATTTTCAGGTCCTTTCGTTTTGAAGGAAGTTCTAAATCAGTTTTTTTCTTCAAATGCAGTTGGAAGCTAACACTTTTCGGGCCTGCAAATGGGACATAGTCTAGTACCTTTTACAATGATCTTGAACAAAACATAAGGATAATTTTGATAACAATAATGTGATACTAATGATAATAAGTAAATGATAAACAATAACAAATGATGACGATGATGATGATGTTGATGATAATGAAATATACTTCATGAATTACACATTGACTCAATTAAGTATGCAGCGGTCTTCCCTACTGGAATATTTATTTTAGTGTTTCGTGATCCTATGTAAACAAATATATCATATCAACAAGAATATATATAAAAACATGGAGCCTTGTTAAAATAATGAAAGACTTATAAGGGGTAACACTAGTACTGTATAATGAATTGCTTTGGAGGGAAATGAAGATATATAAAATAAACAAAATATATATTACATGTTAAGAAAAAAAAATCTTCATTTTTTCAAATGGCAATGACCCAAATGTGATGCCTGCTTTATTTAAATACATCAGACGTACACTTTTTTCGTTTGTTCCCAACCAAAGTCATTTTGGCTTCACTATTTTAGCGGAACGTTACAAAACAAGTGGTGTTTACAATGTTCATATACTAAGCCTATCCGTTTAATAATAAGCAGAAGAAAAAGTCCTAGCTACAAAATCCTTTAATTGCTTTATTTCCTGGTGGTGGTGATGGTGGTGGAGGAGAGGGAGAGGGAAGGGTGGGGGAAGGGGGTTATTTTGGTGCCTGGCAAAAATGTTTGAGGTAAAAGTGCCAAAGGTAAACATTCTTATTTTTATTTTCATAAAGGAAAAATTCAACGATACTGGTTGTATTGTTTTAGCGCGCTGGATTTACCACATATGATCACATCATGTTGTGTATTTAATACCTTTTTTCATATGCAGTGCTCATATATTTATACCAAAAACAAATCCATTAAAAAGTGTACTCATCTAATATATATATACATAAAGAGAGAGAAAGAGAGAGAGAGAAAAGGGGGTGTTATACTTCCATTAACATAAGCATTTGAACATTAACTATAGAAAACTAGATTTGTACTATTCCAAACACTTGAAATTTGGCCACACTGAAAACATGACGTAGAAATCAGATCTTTAGATTATAGTTTATGGATCATGTGTTTCTATATATTTGGAGAAAATGAATATCAGTTACTTGATGAATAATATATGAATGATGATATAGAACGCTTTTTAGATTAATAATGCAGCCATTATACACTCACATATACAGTAAATTATATTCAATTATTTTATATATTTATATTTAAATTAATTTTTATTTCATTAGTTTTATGTTTCTAACAGAGACTTGCTGATGTGAGTTTAGCATGATTACATCAATTCAATCAGTCAACCGTTAGCCTATTTAACAGAGAACCAATCTTTCTATTATAAGTATTCAACTAATTCACTATATTCTTTTCATCCGAATTCCGTTGTCATATTCCTTCTTAATCCGTAGGTTATTTCTTGATGATCAATAATGGACTAGAAATTGATCCACACTGTTGTTCTGTAATGAAAAGAAATAGATGAAAAGAAAAATCAAAGTTTGAAAGAAAATACATATGAAATTATATTAACGTGTACCAATCACCTAAAGGAAAACATTATGTACTGCTAGAACGTATAAAACCAACCTTGAAAAACAGAAAAGGGCATTCTATGGCATTCTGTGGGTTAATGAATAACAGAATTATTGAATATAAAGAAGATAACAAAGGATGACATGCAAAAGTGCTCACGGAACAAAAGTTGGACTTCAGTTTTGTGGTGCGAGCCGTATTTTAAGCGAGTGCGATGGTTGCCGTGAAAAGTCTACTCACAAAATGCTCTGATATTAATAGAGTGTAATTTTTACTTGCAAAATCTCTTTACAGTAGTAATATATTTAAAGCTCATAATGTGTTGATATATTTTTATTACATGGGGGGGAGGGGGAGGGGGGAGTAGTGAGCATTTTTTGTTTGGCCCTCGAAAATTTGAAAATTTGCACCCCCCCCCCAAAAAAAAAAAAAAAAAAAAAAATCTTTTCCGGGGGAGGGGGCTGACCCCCCGCCGCCCCCCCCCTCCCCTGGATCCGCCACTGTGTACATGTATGTCTAGGGAACTTCAGTATATTAAGACTGGAATTAGCTCATTTTCCTGAGACTTAATGTCAAAGTGGAGGTGTCGTAGTTTATTGGTTCATTCAAATGATCCCAATCCAAGGGCCGAGGGAATTGATGCATATTTACTAATTTCTACCCAGGTACTAAATGGGTACCAGGCAGGATGTAACAATCACTGCCGTTGGATAAGCATTGTCCATTGCCAATACATTGATCTACATTTGCCACTCTCCACCAAGGTGATAAATGGGTACCCGGTAGGATGCGAAAGCTAATGTGCTTAGATAAGCAAGTGGGCGCCTGTAAAAATGACACCTGGCTGGAATGCTCCCCATGGAGTGGAGAATGTGCGCACATTGTTTGCGGGTAAGCCTGGATCCGATGACCTGGGTAATAATATATATATATATATGTGAAGCGCTTTAAGAGGGCCTTTGGTCCTGACAAGCGCTATGTAAGACCTAGCTATTATTACTATTGTTGTTACTATTATTGTGAGTATGTGTAAACAGGAAAATCATAGCTGATTTGTATTATTTACAGTATAAATCTATGTATCTACTTATTATTTGCTAGTTTATAACCTAAACTACGCAGCCATCGAAAACTAAAAAAACGCCACATTCGTGCATGCCCCACCCCAATACATCACCTTCCCAGGGTTCAGATGCGCAACCGCACGCCCACCATATTCCCCGTTAACGAGCCGCCAGAGACAACGCTTCGGACATGTTGCCGGTGAGATTTGTTCTAATTTTCGGGGGCCAAAACAAAAATAAAAATTAGTGCTCACTAATCCTATCTTTTGAAGACAATGTGTAATTCATAACTTTTGGTAGAACGGACGCCTTTTCAATGTTTAAAGCAGATAAATGGCGCCATAAAAGTGCTTTGTTTTAGCATCATCATCATGTTTCATGAACAATAAATCACACACACAAATTAAACATTCAATAGACCCGTTTACTAATGGTATGCATGCTATTTGAACAAATATCTATCTTAACTTCTCAAAAGTAAAAGAGGATTATCCGACATAGCAAAAAAGAATGTATTAAAGCAAAGTGGATCCCATTCATAGAGATGCAACTATTAGCAGGTGAATGAAATGGCTGATAATGTGGGGAGAAGAAACTGTATCAATTGAAAAGATTAGTTAACAGGTATAGTCAATGTAATTATTAAGTGTACAGCTACATATAATTTCGTATGGGTATTCACATATTGACATTTTCTACGGATATTTCAAGCAGTGCCATAGCTCTAAGTGCCCCTCTATGCATTGGTGATTTTTAATGATGAGGTTTTTTTGTTGTTGAGAAAGTTACATATTGTATTTAGGATCTTTTCCCCCTATTATATGAAACAGTGGTGAACAAACGGGGAACAGACACGTAAGAGGCTAAAATAAAACACCTTTTCATTTTCCAATAAATTCAATAAGTGAAATTGTTTAAAGCAAGCAGATGGTGACGTTAAAAAATTTAAAGAATTTTCAAAAACTTGTGTACACAACACTTTGTACTATAAGAGAAAGATAGCGAAGTGCTGGTGTTTGAATCCTGCATATTGTTCATATTTGGGTATATTATTGAAAGCCTTTGGTTTATCTATTACATGATAAATGCCATTATGATATCGAACAGGGAGATTATTTCTGTGGTATATAAAAAGTTATAAGAAGTTAAAACACATCGACAAGGAAACTGTTTATACCAGTGCATTAGTTTCTCGCAGTCGATCCAATGTTTGGCAAACAGCATACCGGCGTTCTTGAATGGACTCGTAGTCCCCAGAACCCTTCAAAGAATCGTTTACGTAGACACCTCTGTTTCGGCAAATTGAATAGTCATACTGCGCCTCACTGAAGAAGAAAAAATAACTTTGTTATATATTTTGTTACATTTAAGAACTATGAACAATATCTTCACAACATTTACAAAAAATGCTGAAACAGGCGACCATGCGTGAGAACTGTGATTGGTCAATAAAGTGGTTCACTTCATCTCATACTAAACATAATGATTACAAATCAGCCGATACAAAGGATATAATATCACCAAGTCGAAATAAAAACCCAAACCAAAACTAGTTCACATGAAAGAGGTATCCATGTATACAACAATTAAAAGCTCTTTCTCGTCCTCCCTCTCTCCCTCTCTCTCTCTCTCTCTATATATATATATATATATATATATATACATTCATTTAAACAAATAGCTATATATAGAGGTAGACAGTTTGATAGATTGGTATATGGATTGTTAGATATGTAGATAGATATACAGATGAGTAGGTAGATAAAGGGAAAGAGAAAGAGACACAGATCTAAAGTTACATTTATAGAGGTAGACAGTTTGATTAATAGGTATATGGATTGTTTATATGTAGATAGATACAAAGATGAGTAGGTAGATAAAGGGAAAGAGAAAGAGACACAGATCTAAAGTTACATTTATAGAGGTAGACAGTTTGATTGATAGGTATATGGATTGTTAGATATGTAGATAGATACAAAGATGAGTAGGTAGATAAAGGGAAAGAGAAAGAGACACAGATCTATAGTTACATATATAGAGGTAGACAGTTTGATAGGTACATGTATATGGATTGTTAGATATGTAGATAGATATACAGATGAGTAGGTAGATAAAGGGAAAGAGAAAGGGACACAGATCTATAGTTACATATATAGAGGTAGACATTTTGATAGATAGGTAGATAGATAGGCAGCTGGATTGATATATACGTAGATAGACATATAGGTATAAGGATGAATTTGGTTTTTGGACGATTACCCCCTGGTCAATCACCCCCGGTAAATTACCCCCCCCCCCCCCAGGACAATCGCCCCGAGGACAACCAGCCCTGCAAAATTACCCCCTAGGATAACCCCGGGGACAATTACCGCCTGAGGACAATTACCCCTTCGAAAATAACCCTCTATGGACAATCACCCCCTCCTATGAGGACACTTTACCCCCTATCAAAAAAATGTTCTTGCATTAAGAACTTATCATAAGGGTGGATTTCCCCTTTAATGAACAAGGGAGTATTCCGGAGGGGGGGGGGGGGTGGGTACTTGAAGTTGATCGTTTTTGCCTAAATGAAGGTGCCATCCTTTCTTTTTTATTATCGAGTCCACTTTATGCAAAAAAGTGCCACTTTTTTGCAAACATACACATAAACATACACATGAACATACACTTATACATTATCATGTTTGCAAACATCATGAAATTATGTCCCCATTTCTTGAAATGTTCTTGTTCTTTCATAAAGACAGCTTTTTTTCTCGAATATTTTTTCTGGGGATGTTAACGAACAATGACTTATCTGGGAACGTCCTCGAATTCTATGCAGAATGTCTAACAATCATGCATACACCGTGATAAAATGGAGTTATACCACTCGGCATGATACCCCTTGGTACTCGTTAGGCAGGTCCAAAATACATGTATGCCCCACCATTGACCAAGTATTACTGAATTGTATTATGGCATTGTCACCATGGAATTGTCAACATAAAAGTACCATTTAATTTTATGTTTAGTCTGATTCAAGCTCTAGTAGAGCTATCATCTTGCTACAGTCGTCGTATATACTGAAATTGATTCTTGGAAATTATTCCCCTGGGCAGTAACCCCCGGCTAATTACCAGCGGGAAATTAATTTCCTTGGACAATCACCCTTCCCCCCTCCCGAAGACATTTACACCCCCGAACAAAAATTATCGTTATATAACCAACTTATCTCCAGGGTGGACTTTCCCTTTAATGAACATGGGGGAGGTGTACTTGTCCTAGGGGGTAAGTTTCAGGTGTGGGTGAATATTTGTCTTTTGAGGGTTATTGTCCACGGGGTTGGAGGGGGGGGGGAAATCTCATATGGGGTAAATTTACGTTGGTAATTGTCCTCGCGGATGGCTTTCCTTGGGGTTAATTTTCGGGGAGTGATTGTCCTTATTAAGGAGTGCAATCATAGATGTGGTCAGTACATTATGGGAAATAATAGGTTGGACTTGCTCATTTGTAAGTTTATCGTAATACTCACGCGAGCATTAGTTTCGCTGCTTGATTTCGTCTGACACCTTGAACAAAAACGCAGCAGACCAAGCTGAAGAAGATGAGAACAAAACCGAATAACCCCAAAGCAAGAATAATGATGGCTCCGTTTGACAATCTTTGAGGAGCTGGACAAAAAAAAGAAATATGCGATTATGAAAAACAAGACCAGACAAATATACATGTACGGGAAATCATTTGTGACTGTGCAAAGAAAGGAGAGTTACCTTACATTTTTTTCTTTTTAAACTGTAATTATAATCATATATATATGTCCAGGGAGAAGTAGTAAAAGGGAGCATAACCCCCCCCCCAAAAAAAAAAAAAAATAAATAAATAAATAAATAAATAAAATAAATAAATAAATAAATAATAATAATAAAAAAATATTTAAAAAAAAATTTAAAAAAAAATTAAAAAAAAAATATATAAATAAATAAATTTTTAAAAAATAAATAAAAAAAATAACAAAATATATTGGATTAAAAGTTTGTTATTATCATTATAATCATCGAACCTTTTGTCTGAACCAACATTCTTTGAGGATTAACCATTGATAAACACATGACACAACTTACCGTTCTCGCAAAGGTCTCCCGTAAAACCAGGTGGGCAATTACAAGGATGTCCAAAAGGGGTACATGTCCCACCATTTTGGCAATTCGATAGATCGCACAGAACTGTTCATTTCAAAGATATATATCAATAGTTCACATTAGTTCTGATAACTTATCAAATTATTTCATCGTTATTTTATTGAAAGGGTATAGACAGTAGAAGGAAAACAGCTCCATATCTACTTTAATATGTACTGCCATGTTGCAAGGGTCTACTCGAAATCAAAAGGTGTGTAGTTTTTATCAATACTGAACTAAAGCCAAAGAACTTGTGGGAAGAAGGAGTATGGGAAGAAGGAGGATACTTTGGATGGACAGTCTGCAGAAATTGTTGGAAGAGAGAGGAGTGACAGAACTGGGAGTGGTACTAATACAGAAGGCTAGGAACCGAGGGTTGTGGAACAGCATGATCGCCAAAGTCAATCGATATGGCACTTATATAGAGAGAGAGAGAGAACTAAAGCCTAAAACACCCTGGAACCGTTTGTTTGTTCTTTCATTTCTGTTGACTCTGAATTAGGAAAACAACTTCAAAGATCTTCCCTTCCATTGATTTCATGTTTAGCACCTTTGATTTTCTAGTTAGCTCTTTATCTATATATATATTTTTTAATATTTATGTTTATCTATAATTTCTTGATGATCAACGAGCATTGTCTCAAAAATTTTACTGTGTTCCTGTCAAATAATTAAAAAAAATCTGTCAAGGGATTTTTCATTTTGGGTTTGAATAACTTTGAACATGGACGCAGAAATGTTCTATAAATGGTCTGAGTTTCAAGACACCATAGCGCCAAAAGTTGAATCGCTATGATCAGGATGTCAGTCCCAGTTTCACCTTGATGAGGATGAAATATACCACTCTGATCGTACCCTATGATAAATCTTAATTAACAGTACAATAACGTGTTTTTAATGCAATTGCAAATTTTAAATGATATTCAATGAATTATTTCCCGTTTAATGTACGAAGCGGTAAATCCTTGCTGTGATTGTAATCTTGCAGAAATTATAAGAATGACCTGAATACAGTCAAACCTGTCTTTAGATTATATCAAATTGAAGCAAAACAATTAAGTGGCCAATGTAAGCAGGTGTCCTTTCTAGACAAGCTCTATATTAACACACATTTTCATCTAGAGGGAGGCACCGCTATTGACAGGACAGGTAGCATTTATACAGGGTGGGTCAGAAAAAATGTCCCATTTTTTAAAAGTTGTATTGTTTGAAGTATGAATATTTAATCATGGGTTTCATGATATGCCTTGATTAAATTATCCTCCCAATACATTTAGGTACCATTTTCATTTCAATCTCTGCATGCATAACTGAACATCAGACAATCTTTACATGACTGCCAGATCTCACTTGCGCCAAGTTACTGGGTGAGGAATAAAACAGTGCATTGAATAATGGCAGTCAGACTGACACAGACACACACACACGCACACACAAATACGCACACACATACACGCAACCACACACACACACGCACACACAAACGCATTTGACTCCATATATATTTGTTTAAAACACCAACTTGAAAATGTAGTATGTATTATGAAAAAAGGTTCACAACCTTCATCCAAAATAATGTTCTGGAATAAAAAAAAAAAATACTGAAGACAAATTCAACTTTGTGACAAACCTGTTTGACATGTATCTCCTTTATAGCCAGCAGCACAGTTACACGTGAAGGAATTCACTTCATCAACACAAACTCCACCATTCATACAGGGAGTAGTAGAACAATCATCAATATCTGTATCCGTTTAAAAATAGTAATCATATATCAATTAAAATTTCTAGCTTAATGGCCAATTAGACAAACATATGATCTAAGCCCATCCACAAAGTATTTGATACAGCAAATTTGTGTAGCAGAAAGATAAAATGAAGACATACATTAACAATGGAAACGCCAAAATGTTACTCCCCCCCAAAAAAAAAAAAAATAATAATAATAATAATAAATTTAAAAAATCCCTAATCTTCCAAATTATGCAAATCACTATTTGTTTTCAATCAACCAGAAAAAGAAAGCCAAATTACTCTCTTATTCAGTAATTAAGAATAACACAACAATATATATATATATATATATATATATATATATATATATATATTTTACTATAAACTCCTTAACCCTATTTTTTTTGGTGATATACTCATATATATTTTTACTTCCTTCTTTCGGGGGGGGGGGGGGGGGTACTTACTAGTCTCGCACATAGTACCGTTAAAACCGGTTACACAATCACACGGTCCGGGGTTTGTGCATGCTCCGCCATTATGACAAACAGTTCCATCACCACACTCAGCTAAACAAAAAATATATGTGGAGAATATCTGGTCATGTACATGTGTGATTTAGATGATAGTCATGTCACGTAACAAGAATACTCTGATACATTTATTGACTGGGGGTTGGTTCCCAAAAGTTAGAGAAAGAGAGAAGCTTTATATTTTATAGTGCCTCAAATTAAACGTTGAAGGAAAGTCGTTAATGGAGTATAATGAACACTATGTAAACAAAACAAATGACAATTTCGTTGCCTTTGTTTAATGGCCCGGTCACACATAGACGCTCGACTTTTGTCAGGATTTGGGAGAAGCTAGCCAGCTGACACCGAAAGCATAGTGTGATGCTAGCGCGCTGCGCGTATACAGGATGTGTGCTCCACATAATGTCTGGCGTTGGTCTACCGCGCTCCGCGCATGTTTGGCGTCCTTTTGGCGTGTACATTCATGCGTCGAGCTCCGCGCACACTTTTGAGCATGCTCAAAAAATTCTGACGCACACAGCGAATGACGACGAATGCATAGCGTTGGTCCAGCGCGCTCGACGAACGAGTAACAAATTATGACGCACGCTTAGCGAACGACAACGCACTGCCAAAATTGCAAATTTTCAATGCGCTGGCCGTGCGTCCCCTATGTGTGACCGGGCCTTTAAGATATTAATTGCAAGACTATTGGTAATGTCTAAATTAGCCCCCTAAATCAAAAGGTTCAGATTCGACGCGGCAAACCTGTATGATTTGTATTTACATGATGATGTAAAGTGTAATACGCATCACATTTCTGTATCTTTAAACACAGTATTCCAGATAGTAAGTGCAGGGCTTCCGTTGCCTGCAGTTGCCATTCCTTTACACTAAACAACATATTTAGCCGCCTTTCTTTGCGGCGGTTTACGTCACTTTTTATTTCCAAAAGGAGCTAAATCCACTGTTGTAACTTTAGAGAAAAAAGGGTAAAATTAACGTGTTTTTACACCCTTTCCTTCCGGGGGGGGGGGGGGCGCCAGGGTCCACGCCCCTGGATCCGCCACTGGTATTAGTTAAGCTTTGGTCGGCGACCGACCGATTTGTATCCTGCTCGCTCGCTGCTGGAAATTTGGGCATCGCCCAACGATTTTTGGAGAAGTAGAGCCCCAGGAATGCCTGGGCTGTGCTCTGTTGATTTCCGTATAATTTAGGCAAAAACTGAGCGAAATCGGGGAGCTTCTCCGGGCGGCGTCCTGGCAGTCACTGGCTGATGTCCCACCGATTCCCTAACGGCCTCCCACCGGCCACTGGCTGATTTAAAAAAAAAATGCTCGGCGGCCGGCCGGTGCGCGGCGGGGCACCAACATACGCTCGATGCCTGGCCGTTCGCCGTCCAGTGACTTAATGATCTCCCAGCGACGACTGGGCAGCGATTGGGTTGCGACCGCTCGGCAGCCTCCTTTTGAGCTAGCGGCGTCGATATTTGACCTAAATCGCTCAACGGCGAACGCTCGACTAGGTCGATGCCTGGGCGGCGACCATTCAGGCACCAAGCGTATTTTGGGCGGCCAGTGAAAAGAGAGCAGGCGCTGCTGAATGTTAACTCCGCGCTAAAAACTAGCCGCCCGGCCGCCGAGCAGGCTACTTTGGGGGTTTGTGACCATAGCTATAAAGGCAAACGATTTTTGGAGAAGTCGAGCAGGCTGTAGATCCCTGGCGATGCCTGAGTGGTGGTGCCCTGTCAATTTCCCGTCGGTCTCCGGTCGATTTTAGGTCAAAACTGGGCGAAATTTTGGAGCTTCTCAGGGCGGCGTCCCAGGATTGACCGACTGACTCACCGATTCCCTAGCGGTCTCCCACCGTCCACCGGCTGATTTTAAACAAATTGCCCGGCGGCCAGCCGATGATCGGCGGGGCACCAAAATACGCTCGGTGCCCGGACGATCGCCGCCCGGGCATCGACCTAAACAAGCGATCGCTGTCGATCGATTAAGGTAAAAAATCGAAGCCGCTAGGTCAACGGCTGCCGACCGATATTTAACTCGACGTCCAGTGACCGACTGATCTCACAGCGGCGACCGGGCGGCGACCACTCGGTAGCCTTTGACATACCGGCTTCGATTTACGCTCGGTGCACGGGCGGCGAAAGCCAGGGCACCGAGCGTATTTTGGGCGGCGATTAAAAAGTGAGCAGTGACCGCCGTATTTTAACTCCGCGCCAAAACAAGCGGTGCCGGGACGGCCGCCGCTCGGTAACCGGGCGAAATTGGCTAAAAACTCGCCGCCGACCAGGCTTCTTTTTCTGTTATGGTTATGACCATAGCTAAATTGAGATCGATGCCCTTAATAACCGTTTATTGACGTGTTCAGTTGGGTGAGATGTGTTAATGTCATGGATTTTGGACAGAGAGGCAGCAACCTCCTCTTCCATTACATCATGTGCGCCACATGTTTTACCACATTGACGAAAGAGAGGACATCTTTTCGAAACTTGAATTGAAAGATGTGTGCTTATTCATTATGTGCAGTGGATGATGAAAGTGAGTTGTATGCAGCTAAAAATAATCACTATTTTGCGCATCGTGGTATTCGTATCTGTTTTTTAAAACTACAATACCTTCTATTCAAGATGACGGCCATATCGGAATTTACCTACCCGAGCTTAGCTGAGTTCAGAAATAAAGGAACACGACTTGTGGTAAAGGCTATACATTTACCACTCTATCTGCCATTTGCACTAAGTTTAATAGGATGGTGTCATAAAATCGATGGGACAACATCATAATCAGATTATCCGACCCCGAAAATCCCCTGTGGTCTGAGGAGGTGCGATAGCTCAATCGGTAGAGCAGTGGTCGCGTAATCCGGTGACCCGGGTTCGAAACCAAGGCGATGCGCTATTGCCTTTTGGTATAAAGATATTAATCCTCACTACCAGTTCCCTCGGAGACGACCTAAAGCCGTCGGCCGTCTAGTTGCTTCCTTACAAGCATTAATGCTTTCTTAGCAGTCAGTAAAATAACCATCTGATTCATCAGATCGTATATATTTCAATAAAAATAAACAAGATTGACACAGTCAATGACCATAAACTGTAACTTCAGGAAATCACCATGAACACCTTCCATCCAGACGTCTTCTCTATCATACTCTGCCTCGTCTTGGATGGTCCTGGTAAACTTGTCATGATCATATTGCACTTTTTGGTATGCCTTCTGATGATACCTCTCGAAGAAATTCTGTGCCTCCGCCCTATCTCAGAAAACAGTAGCTCTGCCACATTGAATAATCTCTTGAATCTGGACTTGGCACCCCTACGCTTAAACTCAAGTTTACTTTCATCGCTCACCTTTACTATCGCACCCAAGGTTAGTAGTGAGAAATTGAATTAATGGAAAGCTGAGAAAAAAAAATACAAATGCAGCAAGCATATCCTGCTTGGGATCGTATAAGAGACCGTAGTCGAATCATATTGATTTCTTGGCAGGATATACTGTCGAAATGATAATGAACTTACCACCAAAATAAGGCATTCTGGCGCACCAAAAGAACAGGCGACCATCACAAGATGTCGCCTTTTAAAAACCCATAGTGCTCTGCTGGTTTTTACATTAATTAGCATATGCATACACATCGTCAACTGAATAACGTAACGGTATCTGCATATTGAAAAAACATCATGATAATCAGGTTATTTTCAATGTAATCACAAGATGTCGCCTTTTAAAAACCCATAGTGCTCTGCTAGTTTTTACAATAATGAGCATATGCATACACATCGTCAACTGAATAACGTAACGGTATCTGCATATTGAAAAACATGATAATCAGGGTTTTTTTTGTTTCAATGTAATCAAAAGAAGAGTAGTTTCTCTCATTACTGCTTAAAAATATATAACAAATATTTTGTTCAGTTCTGTTGACTTTGAATCAAGAACATTTTCAAAAAAAATTCTCTGCAATTACTTGATGTTTTTGTTTTTTTCTTTCTTTAACCTTTATCTATAACTTTTAGATGAGCAAGGAGGTAAAGCATTACTAAAAAAAGTGTATTTATGTCGGGATTTAATCTGATTCGATTTTAAAACTTACTTGTTCCACACAAAGTCCCAATAGAGCCATTAACACAGGCACAAGTGAAGTAGTTGACCTCATCAGCGCAACTTCCTCCATTCATACATGGATTGCTAGCACATTCATCAATATCTGTGTAAAGTGAGATCCAAAGACAAAGACATGTATAAAAGTTACGAGAAAACAATGTTCATTTAGACAATTTTTTTGGTGCAGATAACAAAAATTATGTCAAAACTAATATTCGAAATGCAAATTAATTACAGTTGAGGAATTTGTTATTTTATACATAAAAACCCATTAAAAATAAATTAAATGAAATGAATTAACTAAATATTATTTTTTGTGATTTTCGAATTCTTTCCGATAATTTAGCCTTAAATAGCAAACATATTCCTGATACAATTTGTTTTAAATGAAGCTTCATGTGCCCCCGAAAGAAAAAAGGGAAAGGAGAGCAAAAATCCTTCATTTCGAGATGAAAAATAGTCCTATGGATGGTCTTAGTTTGAAGACACCCAATGTCCAACAGTTAAATCTGTATGATAAGGATGAAATATGTTACTCTTATTGTACGATGAATGTTGTCTTATTAATAGAGATCCTTGTGGGAATCACAATATCAATGTTTTTTTTTAAATGATCATGCACTCCTACCATCCACATGTCTACTCGAAAGAAAAGGAAAACAAGTAGCTAAATTACAATTTATGTTCTTGAAAGTACCATGCACTCCCTTTTCCCCTGTGTCTACTTGAGATGATTAAGAGTGTAGTTTCTCTTATTACTGCACCATCAGGTATGACACCCTAATATCTTTCGTTTCTTCTTTCACTCTAGAAGACTCTGAATTAAGAAAAACCTCCAATAATTTCCTCACCAATGCCTAAAGCTTTCTTACTTTTTATTTCCTTGTTCGATTTTTATCTACAATGTCTTGATGAGCTAGATGCAATTGCTTTATGTAAAAAGTGTATGTATGAAAGTATGTCATTTGCTTTGACTGTATGTCTCACCTGTTTCGCAACTACTTCCAGTATAGCCCAGTACGCAGGCACAAGTATAGCTGTTCACTCCGTCAGTACAAGTTCCTCCATGCATACAAGGCTCAAGAGCACACTCGTCGATATCTGTGCAAATTTGAGTTCCAGAGATAATAAATGGAACAAAAGTGACGAGAATAACATTTCATATTTGACCTTTTTTTCGGCGGATAACAGGAAAATTAAGACACAAAAACTGGCATTTTACATGCACATATAGGAAATTCTCAATTTAATTGAATTGAATTGAAATGATCATTATTTCATTCATCATAAAAACATCATAACGAGCATATAAAATACAAAACATAGCGTACAACTTAAAGAGAAACATTTACAACAGAAAAAAACAAAAATGTACCTGAATATGGAGACAGCTAGGAAAGCCAAATGCTTTATTGGTGCTGCCACCAAAACAGTATATAACAGTAACATATTGTTGTCTTAGAAGTTAATAAAGAAAAATAGTGCCTAAATAGAGGGGGAAACAAAAACAAAAACAAAACTAGACATGCAATCGTGTCACAACGATGTGCGTGCAATGATGCACGTGTTTCTACGGTTCAAATGAAAGAGCCTCTTTGTAAGAAGTATGTAGCTTCTGTGATAGTGGAGATAGGTATAGGGCGAAAGAAAGGCCACCAAAACGGCCCGAAAAAGACAAAATGGAACCTGGACGGTCACGCATAGCAGATTCCAGTCCAGAGAACGAAGAATACAGTGACCTCCAATGAGTCACTCCAAGAATCAAAAGTGCTTTGATTTGATGCAAAATTCATGACATTGCGAAGGGGAAGCCTTACTCATCAATACAACAACTTCTCTTTTTAAAATATTTTTTGGGCCCGCAGTAATCAACTCTCAAAATGTTATTTTTGAGATCCAGAGTTCATGTCTTCAGCAGTCCTTTGTAGAGCGTCACTTTTGTGACGTCACATACGGTCCACGGCTAGCCACAAAGCATCTAACTGCAGACTGCTAGACCCGCGCGCATATGATAATACATTGTAAATACACGCGACTCGACTTTTTATAAAATTCGAAGCATACTCTTCAGATCAAAATGTCGGCTGTAGAGTGTAAACGAGGAAATTGAACTATTGCGTATAGACATTGGAATTAGTGAAAGTGATGATGATTACGATGGGGAGGTAGGAGAGCTTGAAGCAGAAGGAGAAGAGGAATAACTCGACGATGATGGTATAGACCAAATGCAGCGATCCTACCAGCACGAGTCAGAGCCGCTGCAACCGGTGGGCCTGAGAGAGCAAGGGCTAGCGATACCTGCTCCAGGTGACGGTGTTGGCTTTCGGGTAAACAGAGATGTTACTCGTCTCGACCCAGGAAATACGGATAATTGATGAGTTTCAAAGAAATTTATCGACATACCTACATATTTAAATGTTCATCTCTCTCTTGGAGCTGGTATATTTGTTTGCTTGTTTGTTTGTTTGTTTTTGTTGTCGCGAATCGACAGCAATGTAAATAAATCGACTGCTCATTAGTCATTGCTATTCATTATAAATCTAGATCAAATGATATGTTTTATATCTTGTATAAGTATATTCCCAAGGGTTCAAGCATGTTTAGATAAGTATCAAGGGGTGTGATCGAATTGTAAAGAACTGGAATCCTGAGCTGAGATGGGCTGAGCTGAGGCTACCTGCTGATATGGATATTATTATTAGAATTACAAATTACGTGATAAATAATTGTATTAATTTAGGGATTCTCAAACTTTGGTTCTGCCTTCTGGTCACTTAAACTTTACAACCAGCTATAGAAATAAGCAGCATTTCCCTTGTGCGAGTTGTATTATGATCATGAACAAAGCAGCATTAACATTAAAAGTCAAAGTTAAACACTACATTTTACCACTTGGGCATTTTTGTGTACCATAAATGGCTAGCTACTTTGATCAGATCTTTTCAAATCCCCATACCTTCAACTAAGCCCTTTTATATTCCTTCTTCTTATCATTTGTTTGTTTTTCTTTCTGACAGACACACTGACGCACCATCGAAACTTGCGGAACATTGACAATTTTTTTTTCTCGAAAGACACATACATCACACACCAGTCTCCATTACATTCCTGGATCAACAAATGCTGGACTCCATGCCTTTGTTTCTTTTAAAAAGAAAACCCCATTTCAAGTGATTACATTTTTGTATCTCTGATACTTACAAGGTGGCATTCCGGAGCTTCACACGGAAAAAGCATTTATTTTATTAAAGGTAACGACCAGTTTTGGAAACACCCCCCTCTCAAAAAATGGAATGGAAGCTCTTTTTACCAGTCATGAGAAAGAATGTGTTTTGATGATACAAATTTTGCCGAAAAACCGCCTACTAATTGATATTTTTGGGGGTAAATTATTAAATCTGTTTGGACCTGATAGATATAGGCACACGTGTCGCGCACCTTTCGCGTAGTCCCATACATCTTTCTGGGTACAGTCCTTGTAACTTTACCAAGACTAGGCCAAATTGCTTATCATTTCGATGATTCCAGAACCTTGCAGTACACACCAATACTTATATGTTAGATGATCAACCTTTTCTGATCGATTCCACAACGTTTCTTTCACAATGCAATCGCATGACCATAACTAGTCTTTATCTCTAATAGAAAACTGACTGAACCTTTATACAATTTAACATTTTTTTTACTCTAATGATGCTTTTATTCTCAGCGACACATTTGATGCGTCTGATGGTCTCAACATGAATGTCAAAGTCAGTTTATAAATAAAATATAAATATTAAAAAAAAGACATTTTTTACTCCTAGTCCTATTTCATTTATTATTAGTAGTAGGGTTAATAATATTTTTTTTTTGGTTAACCGTTGTCTGTTTACTAGGCAATTCAGAAGAAACCAGAGCTGGTTTATTCTGGGTAAGTTAGCATGAATGTTGATTAAGAAACGTAAATTACACAGACCTGTTAAATAATACTCCCCCAAAAAGAAAAACAATCTTATTAAAAGATATGTTTTCAGATTCATATTTCATCCAAAAATAGTACCTACACAAGGTGAACATAAGATAAATAGTCAAGCAATGACATATTTTGATAGGTTGATGATGATAATGATTGTGATGGTGGTGAGCATGATGGTGGTGATGTCGACGGTGGAGATGATGGCAATGGTGATGATGTCAGTGGTGATAATGCCAGTGGTGATGGCGATCCTGATCTATTTATACATTATTCAAATGAAATGAATCAACTAAATATCTCTTTAAATTTTTTTGTTCTCGCTTAAAAACAAATCATAATTGGAATCACAATTTCAAATCTTTTCTTTAAATGACCATGCACTCCCGTTTTTCATGTGTCAACTTGAGATGATTAAGAGTGTAGTTTCTCTTATAACTGCACTAACAGGTCGGACACCCTTTGTTTCTACGTTGATCCCTGTCGACTCTGAATGAAGAATAACCTCCGAAATTTTCCTCACTAATGACTAAAGGTTTCTTTCATTTCATTTCCTTGTTCGCTCTTTATCTATAATGTCTTGATGAGCAAGTTGCAATTACTTTACATAAAAAGTGTATGTATGAAAGTTTGTAATTTGTTTTGACTCAATGTCTTACTTGTTTCGCAATCTTTTCCAGCATAGCCCATTACGCAGGCACAAGTATAGTCGTTTACTCCATCAGTACAAGTTCCTCCATTCTCACAGGGGTCAGGATTACAATCGTCGATATCTGTGCAAAATGAGTTCCAATCACAATAAATGGGATAAAAGTGACGAGAATAACATTTCATTGTTGATATATTTATTTTCATTTAGCGGATAACAGAAAAATCAAAAAAACAAAAGTGGCATTTTAAGGGCTAATAATGTCATATTTAATTTGAATTAATTCATTTGTAAAACTATTCATACATTATTCAATTGAAATTGATCAACTAAATATATCTTGAAGAAAAAAAATTCTTCCAAAATCGAGGACTTAGCAAGAAAATATATTCATGAAAAGAATATCATTGTCAGAGAAAACTTAGTGTGCCCCTGCCAGACAGAAAGAGTCACTAAAGCAAACGTTTTTGTTCTTTAAAAAAAAAATTATTATTAGGAAAGATTGTTGTGTTAATCACAATTTCAAATCTGTTCTTTAAATGACCATGCACTTCTGTTTACCATGTTTCAACTTGAGATGATTAAGAGTGTAGTTTCCCTTATTTCTACACAAACAGGTGGGACACCCTAATATCTTTGTCTCTACATTCACTCCTGTGGACTCTGAATAAAGAAAAACCTGCGAAATTTTTCTCACTAATGACTAAAGGTTTCTTTCATTTCATTTCCTTGTTCGCTCTTTATCTATAATGTCTTGATGAGCAAGTTGCAATTACTTTACAAAAAAAGTGTATGTATGAAAGTTTGTAATTGTTTTGACTCAATGTCTTACTTGTTTCGCAATCTTTTCCAGCATATCCCATTACGCAGGCACAAGTATAGTCGTTCACTCCATCAGTACAAGTTCCTCCATTCTCACAGGGGTCAGGATTACAATCGTCGATATCTGTGCAAAATGAGTTCCAATCACAATAAATGGGATAAAAGTGACGAGAATAACATTTCATTGTTGATATATTTATTTTCATTTAGCGGATAACAGAAAAAACAAAACTGGCATTTTAAGGGCTAATAATGTCAATTTTAATTTGAATTAATTTATTTGTAAAACTATTCATACATTATTCAATTGAAATTGATCAACTAAATATATCTTGAAGAAATTAAAAAAATTCCAAAATTGAGGACTTAGCACGAAAATATATTCATGAAAAGAATATTATTGTCAGAGAAAACTTAGAGTGCTCCTGCCCGACAGAAAGAGTCACTAAAGCAAACGTTTTTGTTCCTTTAAAAAAAAAAAATTATATTAGGAAAGATTGTTGTGTTAATCACAATTTCAAATCTGTTCTTTAAAAGACCATGCACTTCCGTTTACCATGTTTTAACTTGAGATGATTGAGAGTGTAGTTTCCCTTATTTCTACACAAACAGGTAGGACACCCTAATATCTTTGTCTCTACATTCACTCCTGTCGACTCTGAATAAAGAAAAACCTGCGAAATTTTTCTCACTAATGACTAAAGGTTTCTTTCATTTCATTTCCTTGTTCGCTTTTTATCTATAATGTCTTGATGAGCAAGTTGCAATTACTTTACATAAAAAGTGTATGTATGAAAGTTTGTAATTTGTTTTGACTCAATGTCTTACTTGTTTCGCAATCTTTTCCAGCATAGCCCATTTCGCAGGCACAAGTATAGTCGTTCACTCTATCAGTACAAGTTCCTCTATTCTCACAGGGGTCAGGATTACAATCGTCGATATCTGTTCAAAATGAGTTCCAATCACAATAAATGGGATAAAAGTGACGAGAATAACATTTCATTGTTGATATATTTATTTTCATTTAGCGGATAACAGAAAAAAAAACTTGCATTTTAAGGGCTAATAATGTCATTTTTAATTTGAATTAATTCATTTGTAAAACTATTCATACATTATTCAATTGAAATTGATCAACTAAATATATCTTGAAGAAATTAAAAAAATTCCAAAATTGAGGACTTAGCACGAAAATATATTCATGAAAAGAATATCATTGTCAGAGAAAACTTAGAGTGCTCCTGCCCGACAGAAAGAGTCACTAAAGCAAACGTTTTTGTTCCTTTAAAAAAAAAATATATATTAGGAAAGATTGTTGTGTTAATCACAATTTCAAATCTGTTCTTTAAATGACCATGCACTTCCGTTTACCATGTTTTAACTTGAGATGATTAAGAGTGTAGTTTCCCTTATTTCTACACAAACAGATGGGACACCCTAATATCTTTGTCTCTACATTCACTCCTGTCGACTCTGAATAAAGAAAAACCTGCGAAATTTTTCTCACTAATGACTAAAGGTTTCTTTCATTTCATTTCCTTGTTCGCTTTTTATCTATAATGTCTTGATGAGCAAGTTGCAATTACTTTACATAAAAAGTGTATGTATGAAAGTTTGTAATTTGTTTTGACTCAATGTCTTACTTGTTTCGCAATCTTTTCCAGCATAGCCCATTTCGCAGGCACAAGTATAGTCGTTCACTCTATCAGTACAAGTTCCTCTATTCTCACAGGGGTCAGGATTACAATCGTCGATATCTGTTCAAAATGAGTTCCAATCACAATAAATGGGATAAAAGTGACGAGAATAACATTTCATTGTTGATATATTTATTTTCATTTAGCGGATAACAGAAAAAAAAACTTGCATTTTAAGGGCTAATAATGTCATTTTTAATTTGAATTAATTCATTTGTAAAACTATTCATACATTATTCAATTGAAATTGATCAACTAAATATATCTTGAAGAAATTAAAAAAAATCCAAAATTGAGGACTTAGCACGAAAATATATTCATGAAAAGAATATCATTGTCAGAGAAAACTTAGAGTGCTCCTGCCCGACAGAAAGAGTCACTAAAGCAAACGTTTTTGTTCCTTTAAAAAAAAAATATATATTAGGAAAGATTGTTGTGTTAATCACAATTTCAAATCTGTTCTTTAAATGACCATGCACTTCCGTTTACCATGTTTTAACTTGAGATGATTAAGAGTGTAGTTTCCCTTATTTCTACACAAACAGATGGGACACCCTAATATCTTTGTCTCTACATTCACTCCTGTCGACTCTGAATAAAGAAAAACCTGCGAAATTTTTCTCACTAATGACTAAAGGTTTCTTTCATTTCATTTCCTTGTTCGCTTTTTATCTATAATGTCTTGATGAGCAAGTTGCAATTACTTTACATAAAAAGTGTATGTATGAAAGTTTGTAATTTGTTTTGACTCAATGTCTTACTTGTTTCGCAATCTTTTCCAGCATAGCCCATTTCGCAGGCACAAGTATAGTCGTTCACTCTATCAGTACAAGTTCCTCTATTATCACAGGGGTCAGGATTACAATCGTCGATATCTGTTCAAAATGAGTTCCAATCACAATAAATGGGATAAAAATGACGAGAATAACATTTCATTGTTGATATATTTATTTTCATTTAGCGGATAACAGAAAAAAAAAAAACTGGCATTTTAAGGGCTAATAATGTCATTTTTAATTTGAATTAATTATTTGTAAAACTATTCATACATTATTCAATTAAAATTGATCAACTAAATATATCTTGAAGAAATAAAAATTCTTCCAAAATCGAGGACTTAGCAAGAAAATATATTCATGAAAAGAATATCATTGTCAGAGAAAACTTAGTGTGTCCCTGCCAGACAGAAAGGGTCACTAAAGCAAACGTTTTTGTTCTTATTTAAACAAAAAAGTATTGTTAGGAAAGATTGTTGTGTTAATCACGATTTCAAATCTGTTCTTTAAATGACCATGCACTTCCGTTTACCATGTTTCAACTGGAGATGATTAAGAGTGTAGTTTCCCTTATTTCTACACAAAAAGGTGGGACACCCTAATATCTTTGTCTCTACATTCACTCCTGTCGACTCTGAATAAAGGAAAACCTGCGAGATTTTTCTCACTAATGACTAACAGGTCTACACTAACAGGTAGGACACCCTAATATCTTGGTCTCTAAATTCACTCCTGTCGACTCTGAATAAAGGAAAACCTGCGAGATTTTTCTCACTAATGACTAAAGGTTTCTTTCATTTCATTTCCTTGTTCGCTCTTTATCTATAATGTCTTGATGAGCAAGTTGCAATTACTTTACATAAAAAGTGTATGTATGAAAGTTTGTAATTTGTTTTGACTCAATGTCTTACTTGTTTCGCAATCTTTTCCAGCATAGCCCATTACGCAGGCACAAGTATAGTCGTTCACTCCATCAGTACAAGTTCCTCCATTCTCACAGGGGTCAGGATTACAATCGTCGATATCTGTGCAAAATGAGTTCCAATCACAATAAATGGGATAAAAGTGATGAGAATAACATTTCATTGTTGATATATTTATTTTCATTTAGCGGATAACAGAAAAATCAAAAAAACAAAACTGGCATTTTAAGGGCTAATAATGTCATTTTTAATTTGAATTAATTCATTTGTAAAACTATTCATACATTATTCAATTGAAATTGATCAACTAAATATATCTTGAAGAAATAAAAAAAAATCCAAAATCGAGGACTTAGCAAGAAAATATATTAATGAAAAGAATATCATTGTCAGAGAAACTTAGTGTGCTCCTGCCCGACAGAAAGAGTCACTAAAGCAAACGTTTTTGTTCCTTTAAAAAAAAAAAAATATTTAATAGGAAAGATTGTTGTGTTAATCACAATTTAAAATCTGTTCTTTAAATGACCATGCACTTCCGTTTACCATGTTTCAACTTGAGATGATTAAGAGTGTAGTTTCCCTTATTTCTACACAAACAGATGGGACACCCTAATATCTTTGTCTCTACATTCACTCCTGTCGACTCTGAATAAAGAAAAACCTGCGAAATTTTTCTCACTAATGACTAAAGGTTTCTTTCATTTCATTTCCTTGTTCGCTCTTTATCTATAATGTCTTGATGAGCAAGTTGCAATTACTTTACATAAAAAGTGTATGCATGAAAGTTTGTAATTTGTTTTGACTCAATGTCTTACTTGTTTCACAATCTTTTCCAGCATAGCCCATTTCGCAGGCACAAGTATAGTCGTTCACTCTATCAGTACAAGTTCCTCCATTCTCACAGGGGTCAGGATTACAATCGTCGATATCTGTTCAAAATGAGTTCCAATCACAATAAATGGGATAAAAGTGACGAGAATAACATTTCATTGTTGATATATTTATTTTTATTTAGCAGATAACAGAAAAAAAAATGGCATTTTAAGGGCTAATAATGTCATTTTTAATTTGAATTAATTCATTTGTAAAAGTATTCATACATTATTCAATTGAAATTGATCAACTAAATATATCTTGAATAAATAAAAATTCTTCCAAAATCGAGGACTTAGCAAGAAAATATATTCATGAAAAGAATATCATTGTCAGAGAAAACTTAGAGTGCTCCTGCCCGACAGAAAGGGTCACTAAAGCAAACGTTTTTGTTCCTTTAAAAAAAAAATATATATTTAATAGGAAAGATTGTTGTGTTAATCACAATTTCAAATCTGTTCTTTAAATGACCATGCACTTCCGTTTACCATGTTTCAACTTGAGATGATTAAGAGTGTAGTTTCCCTTATTTCTACACAAACAGATGGGACACCCTAATATCTTTGTCTCTACATTCACTCCTGTCGACTCTGAATAAAGAAAAACCTGCGAAATTTTTCTCACTAATGACTAAAGGTTTCTTTCATTTCATTTCCTTGCTCGCTTTTTTTTCTATAATGTCTTGATGAGCAAGTTGCAATTACTTTACATAAAAAGTGTATGTATGAAAGTTTGTAATTTGTTTTGACTCAATGTCTTACTTGTTTCGCAATCTTTTCCAGCATAGCCCATTTCGCAGGCACAAGTATAGTCGTTCACTCTATCAGTACAAGTTCCTCTATTCTCACAGGGGTCAGGATTACAATCGTCGATATCTGTTCAAAATGAGTTCCAATCACAATAAATGGGATAAAAGTGACGAGAATAACATTTCATTGTTGATATATTTATTTTCATTTAGCGGATAACAGAAAAAAAAAACTGGCATTTTATGGGCTAATAATGTCATTTTTAATTTGAATTAATTCATTTGTAAAACTATTCATACATTATTCAATTGAAATTGATCAACTAAATATATCTTGAAGAAATTAAAAAAATTCCAAAATTGAGGACTTAGCACGAAAATATATTCATGAAAAGAATATCATTGTCAGAGAAAACTTAGAGTGCTCCTGCCCGACAGAAAGAGTCACTAAAGCAAACGTTTTTGTTCCTTTAAAAAAAAAATATATATTAGGAAAGATTGTTGTGTTAATCACAATTTCAAATCTGTTCTTTAAATGACCATGCACTTCCGTTTACCATGTTTTAACTTGAGATGATTAAGAGTGTAGTTTCCCTTATTTCTACACAAACAGATGGGACACCCTAATATCTTTGTCTCTACATTCACTCCTGTCGACTCTGAATAAAGAAAAACCTGCGAAATTTTTCTCACTAATGACTAAAGGTTTCTTTCATTTCATTTCCTTGTTCGCTTTTTATCTATAATGTCTTGATGAGCAAGTTGCAATTACTTTACATAAAAAGTGTATGTATGAAAGTTTGTAATTTGTTTTGACTCAATGTCTTACTTGTTTCGCAATCTTTTCCAGCATAGCCCATTTCGCAGGCACAAGTATAGTCGTTCACTCTATCAGTACAAGTTCCTCTATTATCACAGGGGTCAGGATTACAATCGTCGATATCTGTTCAAAATGAGTTCCAATCACAATAAATGGGATAAAAATGACGAGAATAACATTTCATTGTTGATATATTTATTTTCATTTAGCGGATAACAGAAAAAAAAAAAAACTGGCATTTTAAGGGCTAATAATGTCATTTTTAATTTGAATTAATTAATTTGTAAAACTATTCATACATTATTCAATTAAAATTGATCAACTAAATATATCTTGAAGAAATAAAAATTCTTCCAAAATCGAGGACTTAGCAAGAAAATATATTCATGAAAAGAATATCATTGTCAGAGAAAACTTAGTGTGTCCCTGCCAGACAGAAAGGGTCAGTAAAGCAAACGTTTTTGTTCTTATTTAAACAAAAAAGTATTGTTAGGAAAGATTGTTGTGTTAATCACGATTTCAAATCTGTTCTTTAAATGACCATGCACTTCCGTTTACCATGTTTCAACTGGAGATGATTAAGAGTGTAGTTTCCCTTATTTCTACACAAAAAGGTGGGACACCCTAATATCTTTGTCTCTACATTCACTCCTGTCGACTCTGAATAAAGGAAAACCTGCGAGATTTTTCTCACTAATGACTAACAGGTCTACACTAACAGGTAGGACACCCTAATATCTTGGTCTCTAAATTCACTCCTGTCGACTCTGAATAAAGGAAAACCTGCGAGATTTTTCTCACTAATGACTAAAGGTTTCTTTCATTTCATTTCCTTGTTCGCTCTTTATCTATAATGTCTTGATGAGCAAGTTGCAATTACTTTACATAAAAAGTGTATGTATGAAAGTTTGTAATTTGTTTTGACTCAATGTCTTACTTGTTTCGCAATCTTTTCCAGCATAGCCCATTACGCAGGCACAAGTATAGTCGTTCACTCCATCAGTACAAGTTCCTCCATTCTCACAGGGGTCAGGATTACAATCGTCGATATCTGTGCAAAATGAGTTCCAATCACAATAAATGGGATAAAAGTGATGAGAATAACATTTCATTGTTGATATATTTATTTTCATTTAGCGGATAACAGAAAAATCAAAAAAACAAAACTGGCATTTTAAGGGCTAATAATGTCATTTTTAATTTGAATTAATTCATTTGTAAAACTATTCATACATTATTCAATTGAAATTGATCAACTAAATATATCTTGAAGAAATAAAAAAAAATCCAAAATCGAGGACTTAGCAAGAAAATATATTTATGAAAAGAATATCATTGTCAGAGAAAACTTAGTGTGCTCCTGCCCGACAGAAAGAGTCACTAAAGCAAACGTTTTTGTTCCTTTAAAAAAAAAATATATTTAATAGGAAAGATTGTTGTGTTAATCACAATTTCAAATCTGTTCTTTAAATGACCATGCACTTCCGTTTACCATGTTTCAACTTGAGATGATTAAGAGTGTAGTTTCCCTTATTTCTACACAAACAGATGGGACACCCTAATATCTTTGTCTCTACATTCACTCCTGTCGACTCTGAATAAAGAAAAACCTGCGAAATTTTTCTCACTAATGACTAAAGGTTTCTTTCATTTCATTTCCTAGTTCGCTCTTTATCTATAATGTCTTGATGAGCAAGGTGCAATTACTTTACATAAAAAGTGTATGTATGAAAGTTTGTAATTTGTTTTGACTCAATGTCTTACCTGTTTCGCAATCGTTTCCAGTATAGCCCAGTACGCAGGCACAAGTATAGTCGTTCACTCCATCAGTACAAGTTCCTCCATTCTGACAGGGGTCAGGAGTACAATCGTCGATATCTGTGCAAAATGAGTTCCAAACACAATAAATGGGATAAAAGTGACGAGAATAACATTTCATTGTTGACATATTTATTTTCATTTAGCGGATAACAGAAAATCAAAAAAAAACCGGCATTTTAAGGGCTAATAATGTCATTTTTGATTTGAATTAATTCATTTGTAAAACTAATCATACATTATTCAATTGAAATTGATCAACTAAATATCTCTTGAAATGTTTTTCTCTTTTCCAAAATCGAGGCCTTAGCAAGAAAATATATTCATGAAAAGAATATCATCGTCTCAGAAAACTTAGTGTGCCCCTGCCAGACAGAAAGGGTCACTAAAGCAAACGTTTTTGCTCTTACTTGAAAACAAATCATTGTTGGGAAAGATTGTTGTGGTAATCACAATTTCAAATCTGTTCTTTAAATGACCATGCACTTCCGTTTACCATGTGTCAACTTGAGATGATTAAGAGTGTAGTTTCCCTTATTTCTACACTAACAGGTGGGACACCCTAATTTCTTTGTCTCTACATTCACTCCTGTCGACTCTGACTAAAGAAAAACCTCCGAGATTTTTCTCACCAATGACTAAAGGTTTCTTTCATTTCATTTCCTAGTTCGCTCCTTATCTATAATGTCTTGATGAGCAAGTGCAATTACTTTACATAAAAAGTGTATGTATGAAAGTTTGTAATTTGTTTTGACTCAATGTCTTACCTGTTTCGCAATCGTTTCCAGTATAGCCCAGTACGCAGGCACAAGTATAGTCGTTCACTCCATCAGTACAAGTTCCTCCATTCTGACAGGGGTCAGGAGTACAATCGTCGATATCTGTGCAAAATGAGTTCCAAACACAATAAATGGGATAAAAGTGACGAGAATAACATTTCATTGTTGACATATTTATTTTCATTTAGCGGATAACAGGAAAATCAAGACAACAAAACCGGCATTTTAAGGGCTAATAATGTCATTTTTGATTTGAATTAATTCATTTGTAAAACTAATCATACATTATTCAATTGAAATTGATCAACTAAATATCTCTTGAAATGTTTTTCTCTTTTCCAAATTCGAGGCCTTAGCAAGAAAATATATTCATGAAAAGAATATCATCGTCTCAGAAAACTTAGTGTGCCCCTGCCAGACAGAAAGGGTCACTAAAGCAAACGTTTTTGCTCTTACTTGAAAACAAATCATTGTTGGGAAAGATTGTTGTGGTAATCACAATTTCAAATCTGTTCTTTAAATGACCATGCACTTCCGTTTACCATGTGTCAACTTGAGATGATTAAGAGTGTAGTTTCCCTTATTTCTACACTAACAGGTGGGACACCCTAATTTCTTTGTCTCTACATTCACTCCTGTCGACTCTGACTAAAGGAAAACCTCCGAGATTTTTCTCACCAATGACTAAAGTTTTCTTTCATTTCATTTCCTTGTTCGCTCTTTATCTATAATGTCTTGATGAGCAAGGTGCAATTACTTTACATAAAAAGTGTATGTATGAAAGTTTGTAATTTGTTTTGACTCAATGTCTTACCTGTTTCGCAATCGTTTCCAGTATAGCCCAGTACGCAGGCACAAGTATAGTCGTTCACTCCATCAGTACAAGTTCCTCCATTCTGACAGGGGTCAGGAGTACAATCGTCGATATCTGTGCAAAATGAGTTCCAAACACAATAAATGGGATAAAAGTGACGAGAATAACATTTCATTGTTGACATATTTATTTTCATTTAGCGGATAACAGGAAAATCAAGACAACAAAACCGGCATTTTAAGGGCTAATAATGTCATTTTTGATTTGAATTAATTCATTTGTAAAACTAATCATACATTATTCAATTGAAATTGATCAACTAAATATCTCTTGAAATGTTTTTCTCTTTTCCAAAATCGAGGCCTTAGCAAGAAAATATATTCATGAAAAGAATATCATCGTCTCAGAAAACTTAGTGTGCCCCTGCCAGACAGAAAGGGTCACTAAAGCAAACGATTTTGCTCTTACTTGAAAACAAATCATTATTGGGAAAGATTGTTGTGGTAATCACAATTTCAAATCTGTTCTTTAAATGACCATGCACTTCCGTTTACCATGTGTCAACTTGAGATGATTAAGAGTGTAGTTTCCCTTATTTCTACACAAACAGATGGGACACCCTAATATCTTTGTCTCTACATTCACTCCTGTCGACTCTGAATAAAGAAAAACCTGCGAAATTTTTCTCACTAATGACTAAAGGTTTCTTTCATTTCATTTCCTTGTTCGCTTTTTATCTATAATGTCTTGATGAGCAAGTTGCAATTACTTTACATAAAAAGTGTATGTATGAAAGTTTGTAATTTGTTTTGACTCAATGTCTTACTTGTTTCGCAATCTTTTCCAGCATAGCCCATTTCGCAGGCACAAGTATAGTCGTTCACTCTATCAGTACAAGTTCCTCTATTCTCACAGGGGTCAGGATTACAATCGTCGATATCTGTTCAAAATGAGTTCCAATCACAATAAATGGGATAAAAGTGACGAGAATAACATTTCATTGTTGATATATTTATTTTCATTTAGCGGATAACAGAAAAAAAAAACTGGCATTTTAAGGGCTAATAATGTCATTTTTAATTTGAATTAATTCATTTGTAAAACTATTCATACATTATTCAATTGAAATTGATCAACTAAATATATCTTGAAGAAATTAAAAAAATTCCAAAATTGAGGACTTAGCACGAAAATATATTCATGAAAAGAATATCATTGTCAGAGAAAACTTAGAGTGCTCCTGCCCGACAGAAAGAGTCACTAAAGCAAACGTTTTTGTTCCTTTAAAAAAAAAATATATATTAGGAAAGATTGTTGTGTTAATCACAATTTCAAATCTGTTCTTTAAATGACCATGCACTTCCGTTTACCATGTTTTAACTTGAGATGATTAAGAGTGTAGTTTCCCTTATTTCTACACAAACAGATGGGACACCCTAATATCTTTGTCTCTACATTCACTCCTGTCGACTCTGAATAAAGAAAAACCTGCGAAATTTTTCTCACTAATGACTAAAGGTTTCTTTCATTTCATTTCCTTGTTCGCTTTTTATCTATAATGTCTTGATGAGCAAGTTGCAATTACTTTACATAAAAAGTGTATGTATGAAAGTTTGTAATTTGTTTTGACTCAATGTCTTACTTGTTTCGCAATCTTTTCCAGCATAGCCCATTTCGCAGGCACAAGTATAGTCGTTCACTCTATCAGTACAAGTTCCTCTATTATCACAGGGGTCAGGATTACAATCGTCGATATCTGTTCAAAATGAGTTCCAATCACAATAAATGGGATAAAAATGACGAGAATAACATTTCATTGTTGATATATTTATTTTCATTTAGCGGATAACAGAAAAAAAAAAAAACTGGCATTTTAAGGGCTAATAATGTCATTTTTAATTTGAATTAATTAATTTGTAAAACTATTCATACATTATTCAATTAAAATTGATCAACTAAATATATCTTGAAGAAATAAAAATTCTTCCAAAATCGAGGACTTAGCAAGAAAATATATTCATGAAAAGAATATCATTGTCAGAGAAAACTTAGTGTGTCCCTGCCAGACAGAAAGGGTCAGTAAAGCAAACGTTTTTGTTCTTATTTAAACAAAAAAGTATTGTTAGGAAAGATTGTTGTGTTAATCACGATTTCAAATCTGTTCTTTAAATGACCATGCACTTCCGTTTACCATGTTTCAACTGGAGATGATTAAGAGTGTAGTTTCCCTTATTTCTACACAAAAAGGTGGGACACCCTAATATCTTTGTCTCTACATTCACTCCTGTCGACTCTGAATAAAGGAAAACCTGCGAGATTTTTCTCACTAATGACTAACAGGTCTACACTAACAGGTAGGACACCCTAATATCTTGGTCTCTAAATTCACTCCTGTCGACTCTGAATAAAGGAAAACCTGCGAGATTTTTCTCACTAATGACTAAAGGTTTCTTTCATTTCATTTCCTTGTTCGCTCTTTATCTATAATGTCTTGATGAGCAAGTTGCAATTACTTTACATAAAAAGTGTATGTATGAAAGTTTGTAATTTGTTTTGACTCAATGTCTTACTTGTTTCGCAATCTTTTCCAGCATAGCCCATTACGCAGGCACAAGTATAGTCGTTCACTCCATCAGTACAAGTTCCTCCATTCTCACAGGGGTCAGGATTACAATCGTCGATATCTGTGCAAAATGAGTTCCAATCACAATAAATGGGATAAAAGTGACGAGAATAACATTTCATTGTTGATATATTTATTTTCATTTAGCGGATAACAGAAAAATCAAAAAAACAAAACTGGCATTTTAAGGGCTAATAATGTCATTTTTAATTTGAATTAATTCATTTGTAAAACTATTCATACATTATTCAATTGAAATTGATCAACTAAATATATCTTGAAGAAATAAAAAAAAATCCAAAATCGAGGACTTAGCAAGAAAATATATTTATGAAAAGAATATCATTGTCAGAGAAAACTTAGTGTGCTCCTGCCCGACAGAAAGAGTCACTAAAGCAAACGTTTTTGTTCCTTTAAAAAAAAAATATATATTTAATAGGAAAGATTGTTGTGTTAATCACAATTTCAAATCTGTTCTTTAAATGACCATGCACTTCCGTTTACCATGTTTCAACTTGAGATGATTAAGAGTGTAGTTTCCCTTATTTCTACACAAACAGATGGGACACCCTAATATCTTTGTCTCTACATTCACTCCTGTCGACTCTGAATAAAGAAAAACCTGCGAAATTTTTCTCACTAATGACTAAAGGTTTCTTTCATTTCATTTCCTTGTTCGCTCTTTATCTATAATGTCTTGATGAGCAAGGTGCAATTACTTTACATAAAAAGTGTATGTATGAAAGTTTGTAATTTGTTTTGACTCAATGTCTTACCTGTTTCGCAATCGTTTCCAGTATAGCCCAGTACGCAGGCACAAGTATAGTCGTTCACTCCATCAGTACAAGTTCCTCCATTCTGACAGGGGTCAGGAGTACAATCGTCGATATCTGTGCAAAATGAGTTCCAAACACAATAAATGGGATAAAAGTGACGAGAATAACATTTCATTGTTGACATATTTATTTTCATTTAGCGGATAACAGGAAAATCAAGACAACAAAACCGGCATTTTAAGGGCTAATAATGTCATTTTTGATTTGAATTAATTCATTTGTAAAACTAATCATACATTATTCAATTGAAATTGATCAACTAAATATCTCTTGAAATGTTTTTCTCTTTTCCAAAATCGAGGCCTTAGCAAGAAAATATATTCATGAAAAGAATATCATCGTCTCAGAAAACTTAGTGTGCCCCTGCCAGACAGAAAGGGTCACTAAAGCAAACGTTTTTGCTCTTACTTGAAAACAAATCATTGTTGGAAAGATTGTTGTGGTAATCACAATTTCAAATCTGTTCTTTAAATGACCATGCACTTCCGTTTACCATGTGTCAACTTGAGATGATTAAGAGTGTAGTTTCCCTTATTTCTACACTAACAGGTGGGACACCCTAATTTCTTTGTCTCTACATTCACTCCTGTCGACTCTGACTAAAGAAAAACCTCCGAGATTTTTCTCACCAATGACTAAAGGTTTCTTTCATTTCATTTCCTAGTTCGCTCCTTATCTATAATGTCTTGATGAGCAAGGTGCAATTACTTTACATAAAAAGTGTATGTATGAAAGTTTGTAATTTGTTTTGACTCAATGTCTTACCTGTTTCGCAATCGTTTCCAGTATAGCCCAGTACGCAGGCACAAGTATAGTCGTTCACTCCATCAGTACAAGTTCCTCCATTCTGACAGGGGTCAGGAGTACAATCGTCGATATCTGTGCAAAATGAGTTCCAAACACAATAAATGGGATAAAAGTGACGAGAATAACATTTCATTGTTGACATATTTATTTTCATTTAGCGGATAACAGGAAAATCAAGACAACAAAACCGGCATTTTAAGGGCTAATAATGTCATTTTTTATTTGAATTAATTCATTTGTAAAACTAATCATACATTATTCAATTGAAATTGATCAACTAAATATCTCTTGAAATGTTTTTCTCTTTTCCAAATTCGAGGCCTTAGCAAGAAAATATATTCATGAAAAGAATATCATCGTCTCAGAAAACTTAGTGTGCCCCTGCCAGACAGAAAGGGTCACTAAAGCAAACGTTTTTGCTCTTACTTGAAAACAAATCATTGTTGGGAAAGATTGTTGTGGTAATCACAATTTCAAATCTGTTCTTTAAATGACCATGCACTTCCGTTTACCATGTGTCAACTTGAGATGATTAAGAGTGTAGTTTCCCTTATTTCTACACTAACAGGTGGGACACCCTAATTTCTTTGTCTCTACATTCACTCCTGTCGACTCTGAATAAAGGAAAACCTCCGAGATTTTTCTCACCAATGACTAAAGTTTTCTTTCATTTCATTTCCTTGTTCGCTCTTTATCTATAATGTCTTGATGAGCAAGGTGCAATTACTTTACATAAAAAGTGTATGTATGAAAGTTTGTAATTTGTTTTGACTCAATGTCTTACCTGTTTCGCAATCGTTTCCAGTATAGCCCAGTACGCAGGCACAAGTATAGTCGTTCACTCCATCAGTACAAGTTCCTCCATTCTGACAGGGGTCAGGAGTACAATCGTCGATATCTGTGCAAAATGAGTTCCAAACACAATAAATGGGATAAAAGTGACGAGAATAACATTTCATTGTTGACATATTTATTTTCATTTAGCGGATAACAGGAAAATCAAGACAACAAAACCGGCATTTTAAGGGCTAATAATGTCATTTTTGATTTGAATTAATTCATTTGTAAAACTAATCATACATTATTCAATTGAAATTGATCAACTAAATATCTCTTGAAATGTTTTTCTCTTTTCCAAAATCGAGGCCTTAGCAAGAAAATATATTCATGAAAAGAATATCATCGTCTCAGAAAACTTAGTGTGCCCCTGCCAGACAGAAAGGGTCACTAAAGCAAACGTTTTTGCTCTTACTTGAAAACAAATCATTATTGGGAAAGATTGTTGTGGTAATCACAATTTCAAATCTGTTCTTTAAATGACCATGCACTTCCGTTTACCATGTGTCAACTTGAGATGATTAAGAGTGTAGTTTCCCTTATTTCTACACTAACAGGTGGGACACCCTAATTTCTTTGTCTCTACATTCACTCCTGTCGACTCTGACTAAAGAAAAACCTCCGAGATTTTTCTCACCAATGACTAAAGGTTTCTTTCATTTCATTTCCTAGTTCGCTCTTTATCTATAATGTCTTGATGAGCAAGGTGCAATTACTTTACATAAAAAGTGTATGTATGAAAGTTTGTAATTTGTTTTGACTCAATGTCTTACCTGTTTCGCAATCGTTTCCAGTATAGCCCAGTACGCAGGCACAAGTATAGTCGTTCACTCCATCAGTACAAGTTCCTCCATTCTGACAGGGGTCAGGAGTACAATCGTCGATATCTGTGCAAAATGAGTTCCAAACACAATAAATGGGATAAAAGTGACGAGAATAACATTTCATTGTTGACATATTTATTTTCATTTAGCGGATAACAGGAAAATCAAGACAACAAAACCGGCATTTTAAGGGCTAATAATGTCATTTTTGATTTGAATTAATTCATTTGTAAAACTAATCATACATTATTCAATTGAAATTGATCAACTAAATATCTCTTGAAATGTTTTTCTCTTTTCCAAAATCGAGGCCTTAGCAAGAAAATATATTCATGAAAAGAATATCATCGTCTCAGAAAACTTAGTGTGCCCCTGCCAGACAGAAAGGGTCACTAAAGCAAACGTTTTTGCTCTTACTTGAAAACAAATCATTGTTGGGAAAGATTGTTGTGGTAATCACAATTTCAAATCTGTTCTTTAAATGACCATGCACTTCCGTTTACCATGTGTCAACTTGAGATGATTAAGAGTGTAGTTTCCCTTATTTCTACACTAACAGGTGGGACACCCTAATTTCTTTGTCTCTACATTCACTCCTGTCGACTCTGAATAAAGAAAAACCTCCGAGATTTTTCTCACCAATGACTAAAGGTTTCTTTCATTTCATTTCCTTGTTCGCTCTTTATCTATAATGTCTTGATGAGCAAGGTGCAATTACTTTACATAAAAAGTGTATGTATGAAAGTTTGTAATTTGTTTTGACTCAATGTCTTACCTGTTTCGCAATCGTTTCCAGTATAGCCCATTACGCAGGCACAAGTATAGTCGTTCACTCCATCAGTACAAGTTCCTCCATTCTGACAGGGGTCAGGAGTACAATCGTCGATATCTGTGCAAAATGAGTTCCAAACACAATAAATGGGATAAAAGTGACGAGAATAACATTTCATTGTTGACATATTTATTTTCATTTAGCGGATAACAGGAAAATCAAGACAACAAAACCGGCATTTTAAGGGCTAATAATGTCATTTTTGATTTGAATTAATTCATTTGTAAAACTAATCATACATTATTCAATTGAAATTGATCAACTAAATATCTCTTGAAATGTTTTTCTCTTTTCCAAAATCGAGGCCTTAGCAAGAAAATATATTCATGAAAAGAATATCATCGTCTCAGAAAACTTAGTGTGCCCCTGCCAGACAGAAAGGGTCACTAAAGCAAACGTTTTTGTTCTTACTTGAAACAAATCATTATTGGGAAAGATTGTTGTTGTAATCACAATTTCAAATCTGTTCTTTAAATGACCATGCACTTCCGTTTACCATGTGTCAACTTGAGATGATTAAGAGTGTAGTTTTCCTTATTTCTACACTAACAGGTGGGACACCCTAATTTCTTTGTCTCTACATTCACTCCTGTCGACTCTGAATAAAGAAAAACCTCCGAGATTTTTCTCACCAATGACTAAAGGTTTCTTTCATTTCATTTCCTTGTTCGCTCTTTATCTATAATGTCTTGATGAGCAAGGTGCAATTACTTTACATAAAAAGTGTATGTATGAAAGTTTGTAATTTGTTTTGACTCAATGTCTTACCTGTTTCGCAATCGTTTCCAGTATAGCCCAGTACGCAGGCACAAGTATAGTCGTTCACTCCATCAGTACAAGTTCCTCCATTCTGACAGGGGTCAGGATTACAATCGTCGATATCTGTGCAAAATGAGTTCCAAACACAATAAATGGGATAAAAGTGACGAGAATAACATTTCATTGTTGATATATTTATTTTCATTTAGCGGATAACAGAAAATCAAGACAACAAAACCGGCATTTTAAGGGCTAATAATGTCATTTTTAATTTGAATTAATTCATTTGTAAAACTAATCATACATTATTCAATTGAAATTGATCAACTAAATATCTCTTGAAATGTTTTTCTCTTTCCAAATTCGAGGCCTTAGCAAGAAAATATATTCATGAAAAGAATATCATCGTCTCAGAAAACTTAGTGTGCCCCTGCCAGACAGAAAGGGTCACTAAAGCAAACGTTTTTGCTCTTGCTTGAAAAAAAAATCATTGTTGGGAAAGATTGTTGTGGTAATCACAATTTCAAATCTGTTCTTTAAATGACCATGCACTTCCGTTTACCATGTGTCAACTTGAGATGATTAAGAGTGTAGTTTCCCTTATTTCTACACTAACAGGTGGGACACCCTAATTCTTTGTCTCTACATTCACTCCTGTCGACTCTGAATAAAGAAAAACCTCCGAGATTTTTCTCACCAATGACTAAAGTTTTCTTTCATTTCATTTCCTTGTTCGCTCTTTATCTATAATGTCTTGATGAGCAAGGTGCAATTACTTTACATAAAAAGTGTATGTATGAAAGTTTGTAATTTGTTTTGACTCAATGTCTTACCTGTTTCGCAATCGTTTCCAGTATAGCCCATTACGCAGGCACAAGTATAGTCGTTCACTCCATCAGTACAAGTTCCTCCATTCTCACAGGGGTCAGGATTACAATCGTCGATATCTGTGCAAAATGAGTTCCAATCACAATAAATGGGATAAAAGTGACGAGAATAACATTTCATTGTTGATATATTTATTTTCATTTAGCGGATAACAGAAAAATCAAAAAACAAAAGTGGCATTTTAAGGGCTAATAATGTCATTTTTAATTTGAATTAATTCATTTGTAAAACTATTCATACATTATTCAATTGAAATTGATCAACTAAATATATCTTGAAGAAAAAAAATTCTTCCAAAATCGAGGACTTAGCAAGAAAATATATTCATGAAAAGAATATCATTGTCAGAGAAAACTTAGTGTGCCCCTGCCAGACAGAAAGAGTCACTAAAGCAAACGTTTTTGTTCTTTAAAAAAAAAAATATTATTAGGAAAGATTGTTGTGTTAATCACAATTTCAAATCTGTTCTTTAAATGACCATGCACTTCCGTTTACCATGTTTCAACTTGAGATGATTAAGAGTGTAGTTTCCCTTATTTCTACACAAACAGGTGGGACACCCTAATATCTTTGTCTCTACATTCACTCCTGTCGACTCTGAATAAAGAAAAACCTGCGAAATTTTTCTCACTAATGACTAAAGGTTTCTTTCATTTCATTTCCTTGTTCGCTCTTTATCTATAATGTCTTGATGAGCAAGTTGCAATTACTTTACATAAAAAGTGTATGTATGAAAGTTTGTAATTTGTTTTGACTCAATGTCTTACTTGTTTCGCAATCTTTTCCAGCATAGCCCATTACGCAGGCACAAGTATAGTCGTTCACTCCATCAGTACAAGTTCCTCCATTCTCACAGGGGTCAGGATTACAATCGTCGATATCTGTGCAAAATGAGTTCCAATCACAATAAATGGGATAAAAGTGACGAGAATAACATTTCATTGTTGATATATTTATTTTCATTTAGCGGATAACAGAAAAAAAAAACTGGCATTTTAAGGGCTAATAATGTCATTTTTAATTTGAATTAATTCATTTGTAAAACTATTCATACATTATTCAATTGAAATTGATCAACTAAATATATCTTGAAGAAATTAAAAAAATTCCAAAATCGAGGACTTAGCAAGAAAATATATTCATGAAAAGAATATCATTGTCAGAGAAAACTTAGAGTGCTCCTGCCCGACAGAAAGAGTCACTAAAGCAAACGTTTTTGTTCCTTTAAAAAAAAAAATTATATTAGGAAAGATTGTTGTGTTAATCACAATTTCAAATCTGTTCTTTAAATGACCATGCACTTCCGTTTACCATGTTTTAACTTGAGATGATTAAGAGTGTAGTTTCCCTTATTTCTACACAAACAGGTGGGACACCCTAATATCTTTGTCTCTACATTCACTCCTGTCGACTCTGAATAAAGAAAAACCTGCGAAATTTTTCTCACTAATGACTAAAGGTTTCTTTCATTTCATTTCCTTGTTCGCTTTTTATCTATAATGTCTTGATGAGCAAGTTGCAATTACTTTACATAAAAAGTGTATGTATGAAAGTTTGTAATTTGTTTTGACTCAATGTCTTACTTGTTTCGCAATCTTTTCCAGCATAGCCCATTTCGCAGGCACAAGTATAGTCGTTCACTCTATCAGTACAAGTTCCTCTATTCTCACAGGGGTCAGGATTACAATCGTCGATATCTGTTCAAAATGAGTTCCAATCACAATAAATGGGATAAAAGTGACGAGAATAACATTTCATTGTTGATATATTTATTTTCATTTAGCGGATAACAGAAAAAAAAACTGGCATTTTAAGGGCTAATAATGTCATTTTTAATTTGAATTAATTCATTTGTAAAACTATTCATACATTATTCAATTGAAATTGATCAACTAAATATATCTTGAAGAAATTAAAAAAATTCCAAAATTGAGGACTTAGCACGAAAATATATTCATGAAAAGAATATCATTGTCAGAGAAAACTTAGAGTGCTCCTGCCCGACAGAAAGAGTCACTAAAGCAAACGTTTTTGTTCCTTTAAAAAAAAAAATATATTAGGAAAGATTGTTGTGTTAATCACAATTTCAAATCTGTTCTTTAAATGACCATGCACTTCCGTTTACCATGTTTTAACTTGAGATGATTAAGAGTGTAGTTTCCCTTATTTCTACACAAACAGATGGGACACCCTAATATCTTTGTCTCTACATTCACTCCTGTCGACTCTGAATAAAGAAAAACCTGCGAAATTTTTCTCACTAATGACTAAAGGTTTCTTTCATTTCATTTCCTTGTTCGCTTTTTATCTATAATGTCTTGATGAGCAAGTTGCAATTACTTTACATAAAAAGTGTATGTATGAAAGTTTGTAATTTGTTTTGACTCAATGTCTTACTTGTTTCGCAATCTTTTCCAGCATAGCCCATTTCGCAGGCACAAGTATAGTCGTTCACTCTATCAGTACAAGTTCCTCTATTCTCACAGGGGTCAGGATTACAATCGTCGATATCTGTTCAAAATGAGTTCCAATCACAATAAATGGGATAAAAATGACGAGAATAACATTTCATTGTTGATATATTTATTTTCATTTAGCGGATAACAGAAAAAAAAAACTGGCATTTTAAGGGCTAATAATGTCATTTTTAATTTGAATTAATTAATTTGTAAAACTATTCATACATTATTCAATTGAAATTGATCAACTAAATATATCTTGAAGAAATAAAAATTCTTCCAAAATCGAGGACTTAGCAAGAAAATATATTCATGAAAAGAATATCATTGTCAGAGAAAACTTAGTGTGTCCCTGCCAGACAGAAAGGGTCAGTAAAGCAAACGTTTTTGTTCTTATTTAAACAAAAAAGTATTGTTAGGAAAGATTGTTGTGTTAATCACGATTTCAAATCTGTTCTTTAAATGACCATGCACTTCCGTTTACCATGTTTCAACTTGAGATGATTAAGAGTGTAGTTTCCCTTATTTCTACACAAAAAGGTGGGACACCCTAATATCTTTGTCTCTACATTCACTCCTGTCGACTCTGAATAAAGGAAAACCTGCGAGATTTTTCTCACTAATGACTAACAGGTCTACACTAACAGGTAGGACACCCTAATATCTTGGTCTCTAAATTCACTCCTGTCGACTCTGAATAAAGGAAAACCTGCGAGATTTTTCTCACTAATGACTAAAGGTTTCTTTCATTTCATTTCCTTGTTCGCTCTTTATCTATAATGTCTTGATGAGCAAGTTGCAATTACTTTACATAAAAAGTGTATGTATGAAAGTTTGTAATTTGTTTTGACTCAATGTCTTACTTGTTTCGCAATCTTTTCCAGCATAGCCCATTACGCAGGCACAAGTATAGTCGTTCACTCCATCAGTACAAGTTCCTCCATTCTCACAGGGGTCAGGATTACAATCGTCGATATCTGTGCAAAATGAGTTCCAATCACAATAAATGGGATAAAAGTGACGAGAATAACATTTCATTGTTGATATATTTATTTTCATTTAGCGGATAACAGAAAAATCAAAAAAACAAAACTGGCATTTTAAGGGCTAATAATGTCATTTTTAATTTGAATTAATTCATTTGTAAAACTATTCATACATTATTCAATTGAAATTGATCAACTAAATATATCTTGAAGAAATAAAAAAAAATCCAAAATCGAGGACTTAGCAAGAAAATATATTCATGAAAAGAATATCATTGTCAGAGAAAACTTAGTGTGCTCCTGCCCGACAGAAAGAGTCACTAAAGCAAACGTTTTTGTTCCTTTAAAAAAAAATATATATTTAATAGGAAAGATTGTTGTGTTAATCACAATTTCAAATCTGTTCTTTAAATGACCATGCACTTCCGTTTACCATGTTTCAACTTGAGATGATTAAGAGTGTAGTTTCCCTTATTTCTACACAAACAGATGGGACACCCTAATATCTTTGTCTCTACATTCACTCCTGTCGACTCTGAATAAAGAAAAACCTGCGAAATTTTTCTCACTAATGACTAACAGGTCTACACCCTAATATCTTTGTCTCTACATTCACTCCTGTCGACTCTGAATAAAGAAAAACCTGCGAAATTTTTCTCACTAATGACTAAAGGTTTCTTTCATTTCATTTCCTTGTTCGCTTTTTTTCTATAATGTCTTGATGAGCAAGTTGCAATTACTTTACATAAAAAGTGTATGTATGAAAGTTTGTAATTTGTTTTGACTCAATGTCTTACTTGTTTCGCAATCTTTTCCAGCATAGCCCATTTCGCAGGCACAAGTATAGTCGTTCACTCTATCAGTACAAGTTCCTCTATTCTCACAGGGGTCAGGATTACAATCGTCGATATCTGTTCAAAATGAGTTCCAATCACAATAAATGGGATAAAAGTGACGAGAATAACATTTCATTGTTGATATATTTATTTTCATTTAGCGGATAACAGAAAAAAAAACTGGCATTTTAAGGGCTAATAATGTCATTTTTAATTTGAATTAATTCATTTGTAAAACTATTCATACATTATTCAATTGAAATTGATCAACTAAATATATCTTGAAGAAATTAAAAAAATTCCAAAATTGAGGACTTAGCACGAAAATATATTCATGAAAAGAATATCATTGTCAGAGAAAACTTAGAGTGCTCCTGCCCGACAGAAAGAGTCACTAAAGCAAACGTTTTTGTTCCTTTAAAAAAAAATATATATATTAGGAAAGATTGTTGTGTTAATCACAATTTCAAATCTGTTCTTTAAATGACCATGCACTTCCGTTTACCATGTTTTAACTTGAGATGATTAAGAGTGTAGTTTCCCTTATTTCTACACAAACAGATGGGACACCCTAATATCTTTGTCTCTACATTCACTCCTGTCGACTCTGAATAAAGAAAAACCTGCGAAATTTTTCTCACTAATGACTAAAGGTTTCTTTCATTTCATTTCCTTGTTCGCTCTTTATCTATAATGTCTTGATGAGCAAGTTGCAATTACTTTACATAAAAAGTGTATGCATGAAAGTTTGTAATTTGTTTTGACTCAATGTCTTACTTGTTTCACAATCTTTTCCAGCATAGCCCATTTCGCAGGCACAAGTATAGTCGTTCACTCTATCAGTACAAGTTCCTCCATTCTCACAGGGGTCAGGATTACAATCGTCGATATCTGTTCAAAATGAGTTCCAATCACAATAAATGGGATAAAAGTGACGAGAATAACATTTCATTGTTGATATATTTATTTTTATTTAGCAGATAACAGAAAAAAAATGGCATTTTAAGGGCTAATAATGTCATTTTTAATTTGAATTAATTCATTTGTAAAAGTATTCATACATTATTCAATTGAAATTGATCAACTAAATATATCTTGAATAAATAAAAATTCTTCCAAAATCGAGGACTTAGCAAGAAAATATATTCATGAAAAGAATATCATTGTCAGAGAAAACTTAGAGTGCTCCTGCCCGACAGAAAGGGTCACTAAAGCAAACGTTTTTGTTCCTTTAAAAAAAAATATATTTAATAGGAAAGATTGTTGTGTTAATCACAATTTCAAATCTGTTCTTTAAATGACCATGCACTTCCGTTTACCATGTTTCAACTTGAGATGATTAAGAGTGTAGTTTCCCTTATTTCTACACAAACAGATGGGACACCCTAATATCTTTGTCTCTACATTCACTCCTGTCGACTCTGAATAAAGAAAAACCTGCGAAATTTTTCTCACTAATGACTAAAGGTTTCTTTCATTTCATTTCCTTGTTCGCTTTTTTTCTATAATGTCTTGATGAGCAAGTTGCAATTACTTTACATAAAAAGTGTATGTATGAAAGTTTGTAATTTGTTTTGACTCAATGTCTTACTTGTTTCGCAATCTTTTCCAGCATAGCCCATTTCGCAGGCACAAGTATAGTCGTTCACTCTATCAGTACAAGTTCCTCTATTCTCACAGGGGTCAGGATTACAATCGTCGATATCTGTTCAAAATGAGTTCCAATCACAATAAATGGGATAAAAGTGACGAGAATAACATTTCATTGTTGATATATTTATTTTCATTTAGCGGATAACAGAAAAAAAAAACTGGCATTTTATGGGCTAATAATGTCATTTTTAATTTGAATTAATTCATTTGTAAAACTATTCATACATTATTCAATTGAAATTGATCAACTAAATATATCTTGAAGAAATTAAAAAAATTCCAAAATTGAGGACTTAGCACGAAAATATATTCATGAAAAGAATATCATTGTCAGAGAAAACTTAGAGTGCTCCTGCCCGACAGAAAGAGTCACTAAAGCAAACGTTTTTGTTCCTTTAAAAAAAAAATATATATTAGGAAAGATTGTTGTGTTAATCACAATTTCAAATCTGTTCTTTAAATGACCATGCACTTCCGTTTACCATGTTTTAACTTGAGATGATTAAGAGTGTAGTTTCCCTTATTTCTACACAAACAGATGGGACACCCTAATATCTTTGTCTCTACATTCACTCCTGTCGACTCTGAATAAAGAAAAACCTGCGAAATTTTTCTCACTAATGACTAAAGGTTTCTTTCATTTCATTTCCTTGTTCGCTTTTTATCTATAATGTCTTGATGAGCAAGTTGCAATTACTTTACATAAAAAGTGTATGTATGAAAGTTTGTAATTTGTTTTGACTCAATGTCTTACTTGTTTCGCAATCTTTTCCAGCATAGCCCATTTCGCAGGCACAAGTATAGTCGTTCACTCTATCAGTACAAGTTCCTCTATTCTCACAGGGGTCAGGATTACAATCGTCGATATCTGTTCAAAATGAGTTCCAATCACAATAAATGGGATAAAAGTGACGAGAATAACATTTCATTGTTGATATATTTATTTTCATTTAGCGGATAACAGAAAAAAAAAACTGGCATTTTAAGGGCTAATAATGTCATTTTTAATTTGAATTAATTCATTTGTAAAACTATTCATACATTATTCAATTGAAATTGATCAACTAAATATATCTTGAAGAAATAAAAATTCTTCCAAAATCGAGGACTTAGCAAGAAAATATATTCATGAAAAGAATATCATTGTCAGAGAAAACTTAGTGTGTCCCTGCCAGACAGAAAGGGTCACTAAAGCAAACGTTTTTGTTCTTATTTAAAAAAAAAAGTATTGTTAGGAAAGATTGTTGTGTTAATCACAATTTCAAATCTGTTCTTTAAATGACCATGCACTTCCGTTTACCATGTTTTAACTTGAGATGATTAAGAGTGTAGTTTCCCTTATTTCTACACAAACAGATGGGACACCCTAATATCTTTGTCTCTACATTCACTCCTGTCGACTCTGAATAAAGAAAAACCTGCGAAATTTTTCTCACTAATGACTAAAGGTTTCTTTCATTTCATTTCCTTGTTCGCTTTTTATCTATAATGTCTTGATGAGCAAGTTGCAATTACTTTACATAAAAAGTGTATGTATGAAAGTTTGTAATTTGTTTTGACTCAATGTCTTACTTGTTTCGCAATCTTTTCCAGCATAGCCCATTTCGCAGGCACAAGTATAGTCGTTCACTCTATCAGTACAAGTTCCTCTATTCTCACAGGGGTCAGGATTACAATCGTCGATATCTGTTCAAAATGAGTTCCAATCACAATAAATGGGATAAAAGTGACGAGAATAACATTTCATTGTTGATATATTTATTTTATTTAGCAGATAACAGAAAAAAAATGGCATTTTAAGGGCTAATAATGTCATTTTTAATTTGAATTAATTCATTTGTAAAAGTATTCATACATTATTCAATTGAAATTGATCAACTAAATATATCTTGAATAAATAAAAATTCTTCCAAAATCGAGGACTTAGCAAGAAAATATATTCATGAAAAGAATATCATTGTCAGAGAAAACTTAGAGTGCTCCTGCCCGACAGAAAGGGTCACTAAAGCAAACGTTTTTGTTCCTTTAAAAAAAAAATATATATTTAATAGGAAAGATTGTTGTGTTAATCACAATTTCAAATCTGTTCTTTAAATGACCATGCACTTCCGTTTACCATGTTTCAACTTGAGATGATTAAGAGTGTAGTTTCCCTTATTTCTACACAAACAGATGGGACACCCTAATATCTTTGTCTCTACATTCACTCCTGTCGACTCTGAATAAAGAAAAACCTGCGAAATTTTTCTCACTAATGACTAAAGGTTTCTTTCATTTCATTTCCTTGTTCGCTTTTTTTTCTATAATGTCTTGATGAGCAAGTTGCAATTACTTTACATAAAAAGTGTATGTATGAAAGTTTGTAATTTGTTTTGACTCAATGTCTTACTTGTTTCGCAATCTTTTCCAGCATAGCCCATTTCGCAGGCACAAGTATAGTCGTTCACTCTATCAGTACAAGTTCCTCTATTCTCACAGGGGTCAGGATTACAATCGTCGATATCTGTTCAAAATGAGTTCCAATCACAATAAATGGGATAAAAGTGACGAGAATAACATTTCATTGTTGATATATTTATTTTCATTTAGCGGATAACAGAAAAAAAAAAACTGGCATTTTATGGGCTAATAATGTCATTTTTAATTTGAATTAATTCATTTGTAAAACTATTCATACATTATTCAATTGAAATTGATCAACTAAATATATCTTGAAGAAATTAAAAAAATTCCAAAATTGAGGACTTAGCAAGAAAATATATTCATGAAAAGAATATCATTGTCAGAGAAAACTTAGAGTGCTCCTGCCCGACAGAAAGAGTCACTAAAGCAAACGTTTTTGTTCCTTTAAAAAAAAAAATATATTAGGAAAGATTGTTGTGTTAATCACAATTTCAAATCTGTTCTTTAAATGACCATGCACTTCCGTTTACCATGTTTTAACTTGAGATGATTAAGAGTGTAGTTTCCCTTATTTCTACACAAACAGATGGGACACCCTAATATCTTTGTCTCTACATTCACTCCTGTCGACTCTGAATAAAGAAAAACCTGCGAAATTTTTCTCACTAATGACTAAAGGTTTCTTTCATTTCATTTCCTTGTTCGCTCTTTATCTATAATGTCTTGATGAGCAAGTTGCAATTACTTTACATAAAAAGTGTATGCATGAAAGTTTGTAATTTGTTTTGACTCAATGTCTTACTTGTTTCACAATCTTTTCCAGCATAGCCCATTTCGCAGGCACAAGTATAGTCGTTCACTCTATCAGTACAAGTTCCTCCATTCTCACAGGGGTCAGGATTACAATCGTCGATATCTGTTCAAAATGAGTTCCAATCACAATAAATGGGATAAAAGTGACGAGAATAACATTTCATTGTTGATATATTTATTTTATTTAGCAGATAACAGAAAAAAAATGGCATTTTAAGGGCTAATAATGTCATTTTTAATTTGAATTAATTCATTTGTAAAAGTATTCATACATTATTCAATTGAAATTGATCAACTAAATATATCTTGAATAAATAAAAATTCTTCCAAAATCGAGGACTTAGCAAGAAAATATATTCATGAAAAGAATATCATTGTCAGAGAAAACTTAGAGTGCTCCTGCCCGACAGAAAGGGTCACTAAAGCAAACGTTTTTGTTCCTTTAAAAAAAAAATATATTTTAATAGGAAAGATTGTTGTGTTAATCACAATTTCAAATCTGTTCTTTAAATGACCATGCACTTCCGTTTACCATGTTTCAACTTGAGATGATTAAGAGTGTAGTTTCCCTTATTTCTACACAAACAGATGGGACACCCTAATATCTTTGTCTCTACATTCACTCCTGTCGACTCTGAATAAAGAAAAACCTGCGAAATTTTTCTCACTAATGACTAAAGGTTTCTTTCATTTCATTTCCTTGTTCGCTTTTTTTCTATAATGTCTTGATGAGCAAGTTGCAATTACTTTACATAAAAAGTGTATGTATGAAAGTTTGTAATTTGTTTTGACTCAATGTCTTACTTGTTTCGCAATCTTTTCCAGCATAGCCCATTTCGCAGGCACAAGTATAGTCGTTCACTCTATCAGTACAAGTTCCTCTATTCTCACAGGGGTCAGGATTACAATCGTCGATATCTGTTCAAAATGAGTTCCAATCACAATAAATGGGATAAAAGTGACGAGAATAACATTTCATTGTTGATATATTTATTTTCATTTAGCGGATAACAGAAAAAAAAAACTGGCATTTTATGGGCTAATAATGTCATTTTTAATTTGAATTAATTCATTTGTAAAACTATTCATACATTATTCAATTGAAATTGATCAACTAAATATATCTTGAAGAAATTAAAAAAATTCCAAAATTGAGGACTTAGCACGAAAATATATTCATGAAAAGAATATCATTGTCAGAGAAAACTTAGAGTGCTCCTGCCCGACAGAAAGAGTCACTAAAGCAAACGTTTTTGTTCCTTTAAAAAAAAAATATATATTAGGAAAGATTGTTGTGTTAATCACAATTTCAAATCTGTTCTTTAAATGACCATGCACTTCCGTTTACCATGTTTTAACTTGAGATGATTAAGAGTGTAGTTTCCCTTATTTCTACACAAACAGATGGGACACCCTAATATCTTTGTCTCTACATTCACTCCTGTCGACTCTGAATAAAGAAAAACCTGCGAAATTTTTCTCACTAATGACTAAAGGTTTCTTTCATTTCATTTCCTTGTTCGCTCTTTATCTATAATGTCTTGATGAGCAAGTTGCAATTACTTTACATAAAAAGTGTATGCATGAAAGTTTGTAATTTGTTTTGACTCAATGTCTTACTTGTTTCACAATCTTTTCCAGCATAGCCCATTTCGCAGGCACAAGTATAGTCGTTCACTCTATCAGTACAAGTTCCTCCATTCTCACAGGGGTCAGGATTACAATCGTCGATATCTGTTCAAAATGAGTTCCAATCACAATAAATGGGATAAAAGTGACGAGAATAACATTTCATTGTTGATATATTTATTTTTATTTAGCAGATAACAGAAAAAAAATGGCATTTTAAGGGCTAATAATGTCATTTTTAATTTGAATTAATTCATTTGTAAAAGTATTCATACATTATTCAATTGAAATTGATCAACTAAATATATCTTGAATAAATAAAAATTCTTCCAAAATCGAGGACTTAGCAAGAAAATATATTCATGAAAAGAATATCATTGTCAGAGAAAACTTAGAGTGCTCCTGCCCGACAGAAAGGGTCACTAAAGCAAACGTTTTTGTTCCTTTAAAAAAAAAATATATATTTAATAGGAAAGATTGTTGTGTTAATCACAATTTCAAATCTGTTCTTTAAATGACCATGCACTTCCGTTTACCATGTTTCAACTTGAGATGATTAAGAGTGTAGTTTCCCTTATTTCTACACAAACAGATGGGACACCCTAATATCTTTGTCTCTACATTCACTCCTGTCGACTCTGAATAAAGAAAAACCTGCGAAATTTTTCTCACTAATGACTAAAGGTTTCTTTCATTTCATTTCCTTGTTCGCTTTTTTTCTATAATGTCTTGATGAGCAAGTTGCAATTACTTTACATAAAAAGTGTATGTATGAAAGTTTGTAATTTGTTTTGACTCAATGTCTTACTTGTTTCGCAATCTTTTCCAGCATAGCCCATTTCGCAGGCACAAGTATAGTCGTTCACTCTATCAGTACAAGTTCCTCTATTCTCACAGGGGTCAGGATTACAATCGTCGATATCTGTTCAAAATGAGTTCCAATCACAATAAATGGGATAAAAGTGACGAGAATAACATTTCATTGTTGATATATTTATTTTCATTTAGCGGATAACAGAAAAAAAAAACTGGCATTTTATGGGCTAATAATGTCATTTTTAATTTGAATTAATTCATTTGTAAAACTATTCATACATTATTCAATTGAAATTGATCAACTAAATATATCTTGAAGAAATTAAAAAAAATCCAAAATTGAGGACTTAGCACGAAAATATATTCATGAAAAGAATATCATTGTCAGAGAAAACTTAGAGTGCTCCTGCCCGACAGAAAGAGTCACTAAAGCAAACGTTTTTGTTCCTTTAAAAAAAAAATATATTAGGAAAGATTGTTGTGTTAATCACAATTTCAAATCTGTTCTTTAAATGACCATGCACTTCCGTTTACCATGTTTTAACTTGAGATGATTAAGAGTGTAGTTTCCCTTATTTCTACACAAACAGATGGGACACCCTAATATCTTTGTCTCTACATTCACTCCTGTCGACTCTGAATAAAGAAAAACCTGCGAAATTTTTCTCACTAATGACTAAAGGTTTCTTTCATTTCATTTCCTTGTTCGCTTTTTATCTATAATGTCTTGATGAGCAAGTTGCAATTACTTTACATAAAAAGTGTATGTATGAAAGTTTGTAATTTGTTTTGACTCAATGTCTTACTTGTTTCGCAATCTTTTCCAGCATAGCCCATTTCGCAGGCACAAGTATAGTCGTTCACTCTATCAGTACAAGTTCCTCTATTCTCACAGGGGTCAGGATTACAATCGTCGATATCTGTTCAAAATGAGTTCCAATCACAATAAATGGGATAAAAGTGACGAGAATAACATTTCATTGTTGATATATTTATTTTCATTTAGCGGATAACAGAAAAAAAAAAACTGGCATTTTAAGGGCTAATAATGTCATTTTTAATTTGAATTAATTCATTTGTAAAACTATTCATACATTATTCAATTGAAATTGATCAACTAAATATATCTTGAAGAAATAAAAATTCTTCCAAAATCGAGGACTTAGCAAGAAAATATATTCATGAAAAGAATATCATTGTCAGAGAAAACTTAGTGTGTCCCTGCCAGACAGAAAGGGTCACTAAAGCAAACGTTTTTGTTCTTATTTAAAAAAAAAATATTGTTAGGAAAGATTGTTGTGTTAATCACAATTTCAAATCTGTTCTTTAAATGACCATGCACTTCCGTTTACCATGTTTTAACTTGAGATGATTAAGAGTGTAGTTTCCCTTATTTCTACACAAACAGATGGGACACCCTAATATCTTTGTCTCTACATTCACTCCTGTCGACTCTGAATAAAGAAAAACCTGCGAAATTTTTCTCACTAATGACTAAAGGTTTCTTTCATTTCATTTCCTTGTTCGCTCTTTATCTATAATGTCTTGATGAGCAAGTTGCAATTACTTTACATAAAAAGTGTATGCATGAAAGTTTGTAATTTGTTTTGACTCAATGTCTTACTTGTTTCACAATCTTTTCCAGCATAGCCCATTTCGCAGGCACAAGTATAGTCGTTCACTCTATCAGTACAAGTTCCTCCATTCTCACAGGGGTCAGGATTACAATCGTCGATATCTGTTCAAAATGAGTTCCAATCACAATAAATGGGATAAAAGTGACGAGAATAACATTTCATTGTTGATATATTTATTTTTATTTAGCAGATAACAGAAAAAAAAAATGGCATTTTAAGGGCTAATAATGTCATTTTTAATTTGAATTAATTCATTTGTAAAAGTATTCATACATTATTCAATTGAAATTGATCAACTAAATATATCTTGAATAAATAAAAATTCTTCCAAAATCGAGGACTTAGCAAGAAAATATATTCATGAAAAGAATATCATTGTCAGAGAAAACTTAGAGTGCTCCTGCCCGACAGAAAGGGTCACTAAAGCAAACGTTTTTGTTCCTTAAAAAAAAAATATATATTTAATAGGAAAGATTGTTGTGTTAATCACAATTTCAAATCTGTTCTTTAAATGACCATGCACTTCCGTTTACCATGTTTCAACTTGAGATGATTAAGAGTGTAGTTTCCCTTATTTCTACACAAACAGATGGGACACCCTAATATCTTTGTCTCTACATTCACTCCTGTCGACTCTGAATAAAGAAAAACCTGCGAAATTTTTCTCACTAATGACTAAAGGTTTCTTTCATTTCATTTCCTTGTTCGCTTTTTTTCTATAATGTCTTGATGAGCAAGTTGCAATTACTTTACATAAAAAGTGTATGTATGAAAGTTTGTAATTTGTTTTGACTCAATGTCTTACTTGTTTCGCAATCTTTTCCAGCATAGCCCATTTCGCAGGCACAAGTATAGTCGTTCACTCTATCAGTACAAGTTCCTCTATTCTCACAGGGGTCAGGATTACAATCGTCGATATCTGTTCAAAATGAGTTCCAATCACAATAAATGGGATAAAAGTGACGAGAATAACATTTCATTGTTGATATATTTATTTTCATTTAGCGGATAACAGAAAAAAAAAACTGGCATTTTATGGGCTAATAATGTCATTTTTAATTTGAATTAATTCATTTGTAAAACTATTCATACATTATTCAATTGAAATTGATCAACTAAATATATCTTGAAGAAATAAAAAAAAATCCAAAATCGAGGACTTAGCAAGAAAATATATTCATGAAAAGAATATCATTGTCAGAGAAAACTTAGTGTGCTCCTGCCCGACAGAAAGAGTCACTAAAGCAAACGTTTTTGTTCCTTTAAAAAAAAAAATATATTTAATAGGAAAGATTGTTGTGTTAATCACAATTTCAAATCTGTTCTTTAAATGACCATGCACTTCCGTTTACCATGTTTCAACTTGAGATGATTAAGAGTGTAGTTTCCCTTATTTCTACACAAACAGATGGGACACCCTAATATCTTTGTCTCTACATTCACTCCTGTCGACTCTGAATAAAGAAAAACCTGCGAAATTTTTCTCACTAATGACTAAAGGTTTCTTTCATTTCATTTCCTTGTTCGCTCTTTATCTATAATGTCTTGATGAGCAAGTTGCAATTACTTTACATAAAAAGTGTATGCATGAAAGTTTGTAATTTGTTTTGACTCAATGTCTTACTTGTTTCACAATCTTTTCCAGCATAGCCCATTTCGCAGGCACAAGTATAGTCGTTCACTCTATCAGTACAAGTTCCTCCATTCTCACAGGGGTCAGGATTACAATCGTCGATATCTGTTCAAAATGAGTTCCAATCACAATAAATGGGATAAAAGTGACGAGAATAACATTTCATTGTTGATATATTTATTTTTATTTAGCAGATAACAGAAAAAAAATGGCATTTTAAGGGCTAATAATGTCATTTTTAATTTGAATTAATTCATTTGTAAAAGTATTCATACATTATTCAATTGAAATTGATCAACTAAATATATCTTGAATAAATAAAAATTCTTCCAAAATCGAGGACTTAGCAAGAAAATATATTCATGAAAAGAATATCATTGTCAGAGAAAACTTAGAGTGCTCCTGCCCGACAGAAAGGGTCACTAAAGCAAACGTTTTTGTTCCTTTAAAAAAAAATATATATTTAATAGGAAAGATTGTTGTGTTAATCACAATTTCAAATCTGTTCTTTAAATGACCATGCACTTCCGTTTACCATGTTTCAACTTGAGATGATTAAGAGTGTAGTTTCCCTTATTTCTACACAAACAGATGGGACACCCTAATATCTTTGTCTCTACATTCACTCCTGTCGACTCTGAATAAAGAAAAACCTGCGAAATTTTTCTCACTAATGACTAAAGGTTTCTTTCATTTCATTTCCTTGTTCGCTTTTTTTCTATAATGTCTTGATGAGCAAGTTGCAATTACTTTACATAAAAAGTGTATGTATGAAAGTTTGTAATTTGTTTTGACTCAATGTCTTACTTGTTTCGCAATCTTTTCCAGCATAGCCCATTTCGCAGGCACAAGTATAGTCGTTCACTCTATCAGTACAAGTTCCTCTATTCTCACAGGGGTCAGGATTACAATCGTCGATATCTGTTCAAAATGAGTTCCAATCACAATAAATGGGATAAAAGTGACGAGAATAACATTTCATTGTTGATATATTTATTTTCATTTAGCGGATAACAGAAAAAAAAAACTGGCATTTTATGGGCTAATAATGTCATTTTTAATTTGAATTAATTCATTTGTAAAACTATTCATACATTATTCAATTGAAATTGATCAACTAAATATATCTTGAAGAAATTAAAAAAATTCCAAAATTGAGGACTTAGCACGAAAATATATTCATGAAAAGAATATCATTGTCAGAGAAAACTTAGAGTGCTCCTGCCCGACAGAAAGAGTCACTAAAGCAAACGTTTTTGTTCCTTTAAAAAAAAAATATATATTAGGAAAGATTGTTGTGTTAATCACAATTTCAAATCTGTTCTTTAAATGACCATGCACTTCCGTTTACCATGTTTTAACTTGAGATGATTAAGAGTGTAGTTTCCCTTATTTCTACACAAACAGATGGGACACCCTAATATCTTTGTCTCTACATTCACTCCTGTCGACTCTGAATAAAGAAAAACCTGCGAAATTTTTCTCACTAATGACTAAAGGTTTCTTTCATTTCATTTCCTTGTTCGCTCTTTATCTATAATGTCTTGATGAGCAAGTTGCAATTACTTTACATAAAAAGTGTATGCATGAAAGTTTGTAATTTGTTTTGACTCAATGTCTTACTTGTTTCACAATCTTTTCCAGCATAGCCCATTTCGCAGGCACAAGTATAGTCGTTCACTCTATCAGTACAAGTTCCTCCATTCTCACAGGGGTCAGGATTACAATCGTCGATATCTGTTCAAAATGAGTTCCAATCACAATAAATGGGATAAAAGTGACGAGAATAACATTTCATTGTTGATATATTTATTTTTATTTAGCAGATAACAGAAAAAAAATGGCATTTTAAGGGCTAATAATGTCATTTTTAATTTGAATTAATTCATTTGTAAAAGTATTCATACATTATTCAATTGAAATTGATCAACTAAATATATCTTGAATAAATAAAAATTCTTCCAAAATCGAGGACTTAGCAAGAAAATATATTCATGAAAAGAATATCATTGTCAGAGAAAACTTAGAGTGCTCCTGCCCGACAGAAAGGGTCACTAAAGCAAACGTTTTTGTTCCTTTAAAAAAAAAATATATATTTAATAGGAAAGATTGTTGTGTTAATCACAATTTCAAATCTGTTCTTTAAATGACCATGCACTTCCGTTTACCATGTTTCAACTTGAGATGATTAAGAGTGTAGTTTCCCTTATTTCTACACAAACAGATGGGACACCCTAATATCTTTGTCTCTACATTCACTCCTGTCGACTCTGAATAAAGAAAAACCTGCGAAATTTTTCTCACTAATGACTAAAGGTTTCTTTCATTTCATTTCCTTGTTCGCTTTTTTTCTATAATGTCTTGATGAGCAAGTTGCAATTACTTTACATAAAAAGTGTATGTATGAAAGTTTGTAATTTGTTTTGACTCAATGTCTTACTTGTTTCGCAATCTTTTCCAGCATAGCCCATTTCGCAGGCACAAGTATAGTCGTTCACTCTATCAGTACAAGTTCCTCTATTCTCACAGGGGTCAGGATTACAATCGTCGATATCTGTTCAAAATGAGTTCCAATCACAATAAATGGGATAAAAGTGACGAGAATAACATTTCATTGTTGATATATTTATTTTCATTTAGCGGATAACAGAAAAAAAAAACTGGCATTTTATGGGCTAATAATGTCATTTTTAATTTGAATTAATTCATTTGTAAAACTATTCATACATTATTCAATTGAAATTGATCAACTAAATATATCTTGAAGAAATTAAAAAAATTCCAAAATCGAGGACTTAGCAAGAAAATATATTCATGAAAAGAATATCATTGTCAGAGAAAACTTAGAGTGCTCCTGCCCGACAGAAAGAGTCACTAAAGCAAACGTTTTTGTTCCTTTAAAAAAAAAATATATATTAGGAAAGATTGTTGTGTTAATCACAATTTCAAATCTGTTCTTTAAATGACCATGCACTTCCGTTTACCATGTTTTAACTTGAGATGATTAAGAGTGTAGTTTCCCTTATTTCTACACAAACAGATGGGACACCCTAATATCTTTGTCTCTACATTCACTCCTGTCGACTCTGAATAAAGAAAAACCTGCGAAATTTTTCTCACTAATGACTAAAGGTTTCTTTCATTTCATTTCCTTGTTCGCTTTTTATCTATAATGTCTTGATGAGCAAGTTGCAATTACTTTACATAAAAAGTGTATGTATGAAAGTTTGTAATTTGTTTTGACTCAATGTCTTACTTGTTTCGCAATCTTTTCCAGCATAGCCCATTTCGCAGGCACAAGTATAGTCGTTCACTCTATCAGTACAAGTTCCTCTATTCTCACAGGGGTCAGGATTACAATCGTCGATATCTGTTCAAAATGAGTTCCAATCACAATAAATGGGATAAAAGTGACGAGAATAACATTTCATTGTTGATATATTTATTTTCATTTAGCGGATAACAGAAAAAAAAAACTGGCATTTTAAGGGCTAATAATGTCATTTTTAATTTGAATTAATTCATTTGTAAAACTATTCATACATTATTCAATTGAAATTGATCAACTAAATATATCTTGAAGAAATAAAAATTCTTCCAAAATCGAGGACTTAGCAAGAAAATATATTCATGAAAAGAATATCATTGTCAGAGAAAACTTAGTGTGTCCCTGCCAGACAGAAAGGGTCACTAAAGCAAACGTTTTTGTTCTTATTTAAAAAAAAAGTATTGTTAGGAAAGATTGTTGTGTTAATCACAATTTCAAATCTGTTCTTTAAATGACCATGCACTTCCGTTTACCATGTTTTAACTTGAGATGATTAAGAGTGTAGTTTCCCTTATTTCTACACAAACAGATGGGACACCCTAATATCTTTGTCTCTACATTCACTCCTGTCGACTCTGAATAAAGAAAAACCTGCGAAATTTTTCTCACTAATGACTAAAGGTTTCTTTCATTTCATTTCCTTGTTCGCTCTTTATCTATAATGTCTTGATGAGCAAGTTGCAATTACTTTACATAAAAAGTGTATGCATGAAAGTTTGTAATTTGTTTTGACTCAATGTCTTACTTGTTTCACAATCTTTTCCAGCATAGCCCATTTCGCAGGCACAAGTATAGTCGTTCACTCTATCAGTACAAGTTCCTCCATTCTCACAGGGGTCAGGATTACAATCGTCGATATCTGTTCAAAATGAGTTCCAATCACAATAAATGGGATAAAAGTGACGAGAATAACATTTCATTGTTGATATATTTATTTTTATTTAGCAGATAACAGAAAAAAAAATGGCATTTTAAGGGCTAATAATGTCATTTTTAATTTGAATTAATTCATTTGTAAAAGTATTCATACATTATTCAATTGAAATTGATCAACTAAATATATCTTGAATAAATAAAAATTCTTCCAAAATCGAGGACTTAGCAAGAAAATATATTCATGAAAAGAATATCATTGTCAGAGAAAACTTAGAGTGCTCCTGCCCGACAGAAAGGGTCACTAAAGCAAACGTTTTTGTTCCTTAAAAAAAAAATATATATTTAATAGGAAAGATTGTTGTGTTAATCACAATTTCAAATCTGTTCTTTAAATGACCATGCACTTCCGTTTACCATGTTTCAACTTGAGATGATTAAGAGTGTAGTTTCCCTTATTTCTACACAAACAGATGGGACACCCTAATATCTTTGTCTCTACATTCACTCCTGTCGACTCTGAATAAAGAAAAACCTGCGAAATTTTTCTCACTAATGACTAAAGGTTTCTTTCATTTCATTTCCTTGTTCGCTTTTTTTTCTATAATGTCTTGATGAGCAAGTTGCAATTACTTTACATAAAAAGTGTATGTATGAAAGTTTGTAATTTGTTTTGACTCAATGTCTTACTTGTTTCGCAATCTTTTCCAGCATAGCCCATTTCGCAGGCACAAGTATAGTCGTTCACTCTATCAGTACAAGTTCCTCTATTCTCACAGGGGTCAGGATTACAATCGTCGATATCTGTTCAAAATGAGTTCCAATCACAATAAATGGGATAAAAGTGACGAGAATAACATTTCATTGTTGATATATTTATTTTCATTTAGCGGATAACAGAAAAAAAAAACTGGCATTTTATGGGCTAATAATGTCATTTTTAATTTGAATTAATTCATTTGTAAAACTATTCATACATTATTCAATTGAAATTGATCAACTAAATATATCTTGAAGAAATTAAAAAAATTCCAAAATCGAGGACTTAGCACGAAAATATATTCATGAAAAGAATATCATTGTCAGAGAAAACTTAGAGTGCTCCTGCCCGACAGAAAGAGTCACTAAAGCAAACGTTTTTGTTCCTTTAAAAAAAAAATATATATTAGGAAAGATTGTTGTGTTAATCACAATTTCAAATCTGTTCTTTAAATGACCATGCACTTCCGTTTACCATGTTTTAACTTGAGATGATTAAGAGTGTAGTTTCCCTTATTTCTACACAAACAGATGGGACACCCTAATATCTTTGTCTCTACATTCACTCCTGTCGACTCTGAATAAAGAAAAACCTGCGAAATTTTTCTCACTAATGACTAAAGGTTTCTTTCATTTCATTTCCTTGTTCGCTTTTTATCTATAATGTCTTGATGAGCAAGTTGCAATTACTTTACATAAAAAGTGTATGTATGAAAGTTTGTAATTTGTTTTGACTCAATGTCTTACTTGTTTCGCAATCTTTTCCAGCATAGCCCATTTCGCAGGCACAAGTATAGTCGTTCACTCTATCAGTACAAGTTCCTCCATTCTCACAGGGGTCAGGATTACAATCGTCGATATCTGTTCAAAATGAGTTCCAATCACAATAAATGGGATAAAAGTGACGAGAATAACATTTCATTGTTGATATATTTATTTTCATTTAGCGGATAACAGAAAAAAAAAAACTGGCATTTTAAGGGCTAATAATGTCATTTTTAATTTGAATTAATTCATTTGTAAAACTATTCATACATTATTCAATTGAAATTGATCAACTAAATATATCTTGAAGAAATAAAAATTCTTCCAAAATCGAGGACTTAGCAAGAAAATATATTCATGAAAAGAATATCATTGTCAGAGAAAACTTAGTGTGTCCCTGCCCGACAGAAAGGGTCACTAAAGCAAACGTTTTTGTTCTTATTTAAACAAAAAATATTGTTAGGAAAGATTGTTGTGTTAATCACAATTTCAAATCTGTTCTTTAAATGACCATGCACTTCCGTTTACCATGTTTCAACTTGAGATGATTAAGAGTGTAGTTTCCCTTATTTCTACACAAACAGATGGGACACCCTAATATCTTTGTCTCTACATTCACTCCTGTCGACTCTGAATAAAGAAAAACCTGCGAAATTTTTCTCACTAATGACTAAAGGTTTCTTTCATTTCATTTCCTTGTTCGCTCTTTATCTATAATGTCTTGATGAGCAAGTTGCAATTACTTTACATAAAAAGTGTATGTATGAAAGTTTGTAATTTGTTTTGACTCAATGTCTTACTTGTTTCGCAATCTTTTCCAGCATAGCCCATTTCGCAGGCACAAGTATAGTCGTTCACTCTATCAGTACAAGTTCCTCCATTCTCACAGGGGTCAGGATTACAATCGTCGATATCTGTTCAAAATGAGTTCCAATCACAATAAATGGGATAAAAGTGACGAGAATAACATTTCATTGTTGATATATTTATTTTTATTTAGCAGATAACAGAAAAAAAAAATGGCATTTTAAGGGCTAATAATGTCATTTTTAATTTGAATTAATTCATTTGTAAAAGTATTCATACATTATTCAATTGAAATTGATCAACTAAATATATCTTGAATAAATAAAAATTCTTCCAAAATCGAGGACTTAGCAAGAAAATATATTCATGAAAAGAATATCATTGTCAGAGAAAACTTAGAGTGCTCCTGCCCGACAGAAAGGGTCACTAAAGCAAACGTTTTTGTTCCTTAAAAAAAAAAATATATATTTAATAGGAAAGATTGTTGTGTTAATCACAATTTCAAATCTGTTCTTTAAATGACCATGCACTTCCGTTTACCATGTTTCAACTTGAGATGATTAAGAGTGTAGTTTCCCTTATTTCTACACAAACAGATGGGACACCCTAATATCTTTGTCTCTACATTCACTCCTGTCGACTCTGAATAAAGAAAAACCTGCGAAATTTTTCTCACTAATGACTAAAGGTTTCTTTCATTTCATTTCCTTGTTCGCTTTTTTTCTATAATGTCTTGATGAGCAAGTTGCAATTACTTTACATAAAAAGTGTATGTATGAAAGTTTGTAATTTGTTTTGACTCAATGTCTTACTTGTTTCGCAATCTTTTCCAGCATAGCCCATTTCGCAGGCACAAGTATAGTCGTTCACTCTATCAGTACAAGTTCCTCTATTCTCACAGGGGTCAGGATTACAATCGTCGATATCTGTTCAAAATGAGTTCCAATCACAATAAATGGGATAAAAGTGACGAGAATAACATTTCATTGTTGATATATTTATTTTCATTTAGCGGATAACAGAAAAAAAAAACTGGCATTTTATGGGCTAATAATGTCATTTTTAATTTGAATTAATTCATTTGTAAAACTATTCATACATTATTCAATTGAAATTGATCAACTAAATATATCTTGAAGAAATTAAAAAAATTCCAAAATTGAGGACTTAGCACGAAAATATATTCATGAAAAGAATATCATTGTCAGAGAAAACTTAGAGTGCTCCTGCCCGACAGAAAGAGTCACTAAAGCAAACGTTTTTGTTCCTTTAAAAAAAAAATATATATTAGGAAAGATTGTTGTGTTAATCACAATTTCAAATCTGTTCTTTAAATGACCATGCACTTCCGTTTACCATGTTTTAACTTGAGATGATTAAGAGTGTAGTTTCCCTTATTTCTACACAAACAGATGGGACACCCTAATATCTTTGTCTCTACATTCACTCCTGTCGACTCTGAATAAAGAAAAACCTGCGAAATTTTTCTCACTAATGACTAAAGGTTTCTTTCATTTCATTTCCTTGTTCGCTTTTTATCTATAATGTCTTGATGAGCAAGTTGCAATTACTTTACATAAAAAGTGTATGTATGAAAGTTTGTAATTTGTTTTGACTCAATGTCTTACTTGTTTCGCAATCTTTTCCAGCATAGCCCATTTCGCAGGCACAAGTATAGTCGTTCACTCTATCAGTACAAGTTCCTCTATTCTCACAGGGGTCAGGATTACAATCGTCGATATCTGTTCAAAATGAGTTCCAATCACAATAAATGGGATAAAATGACGAGAATAACATTTCATTGTTGATATATTTATTTTCATTTAGCGGATAACAGAAAAAAAAAACTGGCATTTTAAGGGCTAATAATGTCATTTTTAATTTGAATTAATTAATTTGTAAAACTATTCATACATTATTCAATTGAAATTGATCAACTAAATATATCTTGAAGAAATAAAAATTCTTCCAAAATCGAGGACTTAGCAAGAAAATATATTCATGAAAAGAATATCATTGTCAGAGAAAACTTAGTGTGTCCCTGCCAGACAGAAAGGGTCACTAAAGCAAACGTTTTTGTTCTTATTTAAACAAAAAATATTGTTAGGAAAGATTGTTGTGTTAATCACGATTTCAAATCTGTTCTTTAAATGACCATGCACTTCCGTTTACCATGTTTCAACTTGAGATGATTAAGAGTGTAGTTTCCCTTATTTCTACACAAAAGGTGGGACACCCTAATATCTTTGTCTCTACATTCACTCCTGTCGACTCTGAATAAAGGAAAACCTGCGAGATTTTTCTCACTAATGACTAACAGGTCTACACTAACAGGTAGGACACCCTAATATCTTGGTCTCTAAATTCACTCCTGTCGACTCTGAATAAAGGAAAACCTGCGAGATTTTTCTCACTAATGACTAAAGGTTTCTTTCATTTCATTTCCTTGTTCGCTCTTTATCTATAATGTCTTGATGAGCAAGTTGCAATTACTTTACATAAAAAGTGTATGTATGAAAGTTTGTAATTTGTTTTGACTCAATGTCTTACTTGTTTCGCAATCTTTTCCAGCATAGCCCATTTCGCAGGCACAAGTATAGTCGTTCACTCCATCAGTACAAGTTCCTCCATTCTCACAGGGGTCAGGATTACAATCGTCGATATCTGTGCAAAATGAGTTCCAATCACAATAAATGGGATAAAAGTGACGAGAATAACATTTCATTGTTGATATATTTATTTTCATTTAGCGGATAACAGAAAAATCAAAAAAAAAAACTGGCATTTTAAGGGCTAATAATGTCATTTTTAATTTGAATTAATTCATTTGTAAAACTATTCATACATTATTCAATTGAAATTGATCAACTAAATATATCTTGAAGAAATAAAAAAAAATCCAAAATCGAGGACTTAGCAAGAAAATATATTCATGAAAAGAATATCATTGTCAGAGAAAACTTAGTGTGCTCCTGCCCGACAGAAAGAGTCACTAAAGCAAACGTTTTTGTTCCTTTAAAAAAAAAATATATATTTAATAGGAAAGATTGTTGTGTTAATCACAATTTCAAATCTGTTCTTTAAATGACCATGCACTTCCGTTTACCATGTTTCAACTTGAGATGATTAAGAGTGTAGTTTCCCTTATTTCTACACAAACAGATGGGACACCCTAATATCTTTGTCTCTACATTCACTCCTGTCGACTCTGAATAAAGAAAAACCTGCGAAATTTTTCTCACTAATGACTAAAGGTTTCTTTCATTTCATTTCCTTGTTCGCTCTTTATCTATAATGTCTTGATGAGCAAGTTGCAATTACTTTACATAAAAAGTGTATGTATGAAAGTTTGTAATTTGTTTTGACTCAATGTCTTACTGTTTCGCAATCTTTTCCAGTATAGCCCATTTCGCAGGCACAAGTATAGTCGTTCACTCTATCAGTACACGTTCCTCCATTCTCACAGGGGTCAGGATTACAATCGTCGATATCTGTGCAAAATGAGTTCCAATCACAATAAATGGGATAAAAGTGACGAGAATAACATTTCATTGTTGACATATTTATTTTCATTTAGCGGATAACAGAAATCAAGAAAAAAAACCGGCATTTTAAGGGCTAATAATGTCATTTTTGATTTGAATTAATTCATTTGTAAAACTATTCATACATTATTCAATTGAAATTGATCAACTAAATATCTCTTGAAATGTTTTTCTCTTTTCCAAAATCGAGGACTTAGCAAGAAAATATATTCATGAAAAGAATATCATTGTCTCAGAAAACTTAGTGTGCCCCTGCCAGACAGAAAGGGTCACTAAAGCAAACGTTTTTGCTCTTACTTGAAAACAAATCATTGTTGGGAAAGATTGTTGTGGTAATCACAATTTCAAATCTGTTCTTTAAATGACCATGCACTTCCGTTTACCATGTTTCAACTTGAGATGATTAAGAGTGTAGTTTCCCTTATTTCTACACTAACAGATGGGACACCCTAATTTCTTTGTCTCTACATTCACTCCTGTCGACTCTGACTAAAGAAAAACCTGCGAGATTTTTCTCACCAATGACTAAAGGTTTCTTTCATTTCATTTCCTTGTTCGCTCCTTATCTATAATGTCTTGATGAGCAAGGTGCAATTACTTTACATAAAAAGTGTATGTATGAAAGTTTGTAATTTGTTTTGACTCAATGTCTTACCTGTTTCGCAATCGTTTCCAGTATAGCCCATTACGCAGGCACAAGTATAGTCGTTCACTCCATCAGTACAAGTTCCTCCATTCTGACAGGGGTCAGGATTACAATCGTCGATATCTGTTCAAAATGAGTTCCAATCACAATAAATGGGATAAAAGTGACGAGAATAACATTTCATTGTTGATATATTTATTTTCATTTAGCGGATAACAGAAAATCAAGAAAAAAACCGGCATTTTAAGGGCTAATAATGTCATTTTTGATTTGAATTAATTCATTTGTAAAACTAATCATACATTATTCAATTGAAATTGATCAACTAAATATCTCTTGAAATGTTTTTCTCTTTTCCAAATTCGAGGCCTTAGCAAGAAAATATATTCATGAAAAGAATATCATCGTCTCAGAAAACTTAGTGTGCCCTGCCAGACAGAAAGGGTCACTAAAGCAAACGTTTTTGCTCTTACTTGAAAAAAAATCATTGTTGGGAAAGATTGTTGTGGTAATCACAATTTCAAATCTGTTCTTTAAATGACCATGCACTTCCGTTTACCATGTTTCAACTTGAGATGATTAAGAGTGTAGTTTCCCTTATTTCTACACTAACAGATGGGACACCCTAATTTCTTTGTCTCTACATTCACTCCTGTCGACTCTGAATAAAGAAAAACCTGCGAGATTTTTCTCACCAATGACTAAAGTTTTCTTTCATTTCATTTCCTTGTTCGCTCTTTATCTATAATGTCTTGATGAGCAAGGTGCAATTACTTTACATAAAAAGTGTATGTATGAAAGTTTGTAATTTGTTTTGACTCAATGTCTTACCTGTTTCGCAATCTTTTCCAGCATAGCCCATTTCGCAGGCACAAGTATAGTCGTTCACTCCATCAGTACAAGTTCCTCCATTCTCACAGGGGTCAGGATTACAATCGTCGATATCTGTGCAAAATGAGTTCCAAACACAATAAATGGGATAAAAGTGACGAGAATAATATTTCATTGTTGACATATTTATTTTCATTTAGCGGATAACAGAAAAAAGACAACAAAACCGGCATTTTAAGGGCTAATAATGTCATTTTTGATTTGAATTAATTCATTTGTAAAACTATTCATACATTATTCAATTGAAATTGATCAACTAAATATCTCTTGAAATGTTTTTCTCTTTTCCAAAATCGAGGCCTTAGCAAGAAAATATATTCATGAAAAGAATATCATTGTCTCAGAAAACTTAGTGTGCCCCTGCCAGACAGAAAGGGTCACTAAAGCAAACGTTTTTGCTCTTACTTGAAAACAAATCATTATTGGGAAAGATTGTTGGGTAATCACAATTTCAAATCTGTTCTTTAAATGACCATGCACTTCCGTTTACCATGTTTCAACTTGAGATGATTAAGAGTGTAGTTTCCCTTATTTCTACACTAACAGATGGGACACCCTAATTTCTTTGTCTCTACATTCACTCCTGTCGACTCTGAATAAAGAAAAACCTCCGAAATTTTTCTCACCAATGACTAAAGGTTTCTTTCATTTCATTTCCTTGTTCGCTCTTTATCTATAATGTCTTGATGAGCAAGGTGCAATTACTTTACATAAAAAGTGTATGTATGAAAGTTTGTAATTTGTTTTGACTCAATGTCTTACCTGTTTCGCAATCGTTTCCAGTATAGCCCAGTACGCAGGCACAAGTATAGTCGTTCACTCTATCAGTACAAGTTCCTCCATTCTGACAGGGGTCAGGAGTACAATCGTCGATATCTGTGCAAAATGAGTTCCAATCACAATAAATGGGATAAAAGTGACGAGAATAACATTTCATTGTTGATATATTTATTTTCATTTAGCGGATAACAGAAAAAAAAAAAAACCGGCATTTTAAGGGCTAATAATGTCATTTTTAATTTGAATTAATTCATTTGTAAAACTATTCATACATTATTCAATTGAAATTGATCAACTAAATATCTCTTGAAATGTTTTTCTCTTTTCCAAAATCGAGGCCTTAGCAAGAAAATATATTCATGAAAAGAATATCATCGTCTCAGAAAACTTAGTGTGCCCCTGCCAGACAGAAAGGGTCACTAAAGCAAACGTTTTTGTTCTTACTTGAAAAAAAATCATTGTTGGGAAAGATTGTTGTGGTAATCACAATTTCAAATCTGTTCTTTAAATGACCATGCACTTCCGTTTACCATGTTTCAACTTGAGATGATTAAGAGTGTAGTTTCCCTTATTTCTACACTAACAGGTGGGACACCCTAATTCTTTGTCTCTACATTCACTCCTGTCGACTCTGAATAAAGAAAAACCTCCGAAATTTTTCTCACCAATGACTAAAGGTTTCTTTCATTTCATTTCCTTGTTCGCTTTTTATCTATAATGTCTTGATGAGCAAGTTGCAATTACTTTACATAAAAAGTGTATGTATGAAAGTTTGTAATTTGTTTTGACTCAATGTCTTACCTGTTTCGCAATCGTTTCCAGTATAGCCCAGTACGCAGGCACAAGTATAGTCGTTCACTCCATCAGTACAAGTTCCTCCATTCTCACAGGGGTCAGGAGTACAATCGTCGATATCTGTGCAAAATGAGTTCCAATCACAATAAATGGGATAAAAGTGACGAGAATAACATTTCATTGTTGATATATTTATTTTCATTTAGCGGATAACAGAAAATCAAAAAAAAAACCGGCATTTTAAGGGCTAATAATGTCATTTTTGATTTGAATTAATTCATTTGTAAAACTATTCATACATTATTCAATTGAAATTGATCAACTAAATATCTCTTGAAATGTTTTTCTCTTTTCCAAATCGAGGCCTTAGCAAGAAAATATATTCATGAAAAGAATATCATCGTCTCAGAAAACTTAGTGTGCCCCTGCCAGACAGAAAGGGTCACTAAAGCAAACGTTTTTGCTCTTACTTGAAAACAAATCATTATTGGGAAAGATTGTTGTGGTAATCACAATTTCAAATCTGTTCTTTAAATGACCATGCACTTCCGTTTACCATGTGTCAACTTGAGATGATTAAGAGTGTAGTTTCCCTTATTTCTACACTAACAGGTGGGACACCCTAATTTCTTTGTCTCTACATTCACTCCTGTCGACTCTGAATAAAGAAAACCTCCGAGATTTTTCTCACCAATGACTAAAGTTTTCTTTCATTTCATTTCCTTGTTCGCTCTTTATCTATAATGTCTTGATGAGCAAGGTGCAATTACTTTACATAAAAAGTGTATGTATGAAAGTTTGTAATTTGTTTTGACTCAATGTCTTACCTGTTTCGCAATCGTTTCCAGTATAGCCCAGTACGCAGGCACAAGTATAGTCGTTCACTCCATCAGTACAAGTTCCTCCATTCTGACAGGGGTCAGGAGTACAATCGTCGATATCTGTGCAAAATGAGTTCCAAACACAATAAATGGGATAAAAGTGACGAGAATAATATTTCATTGTTGACATATTTATTTTCATTTAGCGGATAACAGGAAAATCAAGACAACAAAACCGGCATTTTAAGGGCTAATAATGTCATTTTTGATTTGAATTAATTCATTTGTAAAACTAATCATACATTATTCAATTGAAATTGATCAACTAAATATCTCTTGAAATGTTTTTCTCTTTTCCAAATTCGAGGCCTTAGCAAGAAAATATATTCATGAAAAGAATATCATCGTCTCAGAAAACTTAGTGTGCCCCTGCCAGACAGAAAGGGTCACTAAAGCAAACGTTTTTGCTCTTACTTGAAAACAAATGATTATTGGGAAAGATTGTTGTGGTAATCACAATTTCAAATCTGTTCTTTAAATGACCATGCACTTCCGTTTACCATGTGTCAACTTGAGATGATTAAGAGTGTAGTTTTCCTTATTTCTACACTAACAGGTGGGACACCCTAATTTCTTTGTCTCTACATTCATTCCTGTCGACTCTGAATAAAGAAAAACCTCTGAGATTTTTCTCACCAATGACTAAAGGTTTCTTTCATTTCATTTCCTTGTTCGCTTTTATCTATAATGTCTTGATGAGCAAGGTGCAATTACTTTACATAAAAAGTGTATGTATGAAAGTTTGTAATTTGTTTTGACTCAATGTCTTACCTGTTTCGCAATCGTTTCCAGTATAGCCCAGTACGCAGGCACAAGTATAGTCGTTCACTCCATCAGTACAAGTTCCTCCATTCTGACAGGGGTCAGGAGTACAATCGTCGATATCTGTGCAAAATGAGTTCCAAACACAATAAATGGGATAAAAGTGACGAGAATAACATTTCATTGTTGACATATTTATTTTCATTTAGCGGATAACAGGAAAGTCAAGACAACAAAACCGGCATTTTAAGGGCTAATAATGTCATTTTTGATTTGAATTAATTCATTTGTAAAACTAATCATACATTATTCAATTGAAATTGATCAACTAAATATCTCTTGAAATGTTTTTCTCTTTTCCAAAATCGAGGCCTTAGCAAGAAAATATATTCATGAAAAGGATATCATAGTCTCAGAAAACTTAGTGTGCCCCTGCCAGACAGAAAGGGTCACTAAAGCAAACGTTTTTGTTCTTACTTGAAAACAAATCATTATTGGGAAAGATTGTTGTGGTAGTCACAATTTCAAATCTGTTCTTCACTTCCGTTTACCATGTGTCAACTTGAGATGATTAAGAGTGTAGTTTCCCTTATTTCTACACTAACAGGTGGGACACCCTAATATCTTTGTCTCTACATTCACTCCTGTCGACTCTGAATAAAGAAAAACCTCCGAGACTTTTCTCACCAATGACTAAAGGTTTCTTTCATTTCATTTCCTAGTTCGCTCTTTATCTATAATGTCTTGATGAGCAAGGTGCAATTACTTTACATAAAAAGTGTATGTATGAAAGTTTGTAATTTGTTTTGACTCAATGTCTTACCTGTTTCGCAATCGTTTCCAGTATAGCCCAGTACGCAGGCACAAGTATAGTCGTTCACTCCATCAGTACAAGTTCCTCCATTCTGACAGGGGTCAGGAGTACAATCGTCGATATCTGTGCAAAATGAGTTCCAAACACAATAAATGGGATAAAAGTGACGAGAATAACATTTCATTGTTGACATATTTATTTTCATTTAGCGGATAACAGGAAAATCAAGACAACAAAACCGGCATTTTAAGGGCTAATAATGTCATTTTTTATTTGAATTAATTCATTTGTAAAACTAATCATACATTATTCAATTGAAATTGATCAACTAAATATCTCTTAAAATGTTTTTCTCTTTTCCAAAATCGAGGCCTTAGGAAGAAAATATATTCATGAAAAGAATATCATCGTCTCAGAAAACTTAGTGTGCCCCTGCCAGACAGAAAGGGTCACTAAAGCAAACGTTTTTGTTCTTACTTGAAAACAAATCAGTATTGGGAAAGATTGTTGTGGTAATCACAATTTCAAATCTGTTCATTAAATGACCATGCACTTCCGTTTACCATTTGTCAACTTGAGACGATTAAGAGTGTAGTTTCCCTTATTTCTACACTAACAGGTGGGACACCATAATATCTTTGTCTCTACATTCACTCCTGTCGACTCTGAATAAAGAAAAACCTCCGAGACTTTTCTCACCAATCACTAAAGGTTTCTTCCATTTCATTTCCTTGTTCGCTCTTTATCTATAATATCTTGATGAGCAAGGTGCAATTACTTTACATAAAAAGTGTATGTATGAAAGTTTGTAATTTGTTTTGACTCAATGTCTTACTTTCGCAATCGTTTCCAGTATAGCCCGCTACGCAGGCACAAGTATAGTCGTCCACCCGATCAGTACAAGTTCCTCCATTCTCACAGGGGTCAGTAAGACAATCGTCGATATCTGTGCAAAATGAGTTCCAAACACAATAAATGGGGTAAAAGTGACTAAAATAAAATTTCATTGTTGATATATTTATTTTCATTTAGCGGATAACAGGAAAAGCAAGACAACAAAACTAGCATTTTAAGGGCTAATAATGTCAATTCATTTGTAAAACTATTCATACATTTTTCAATTGAAATTGATCAACTAAATATCTCTCGAAATGTTTTTCTCTTTTCCAAAATCGAGGCCTTAGCAAGAAAATATATTCATGAAAAGAATATCATCGTCTCAGAAAACTTAGTGTGCCCCCTTCCAGACAGAAAGGGTCACTAAAGCAAACGTTTTTGTTCTTACTTGAAAACAAATCAGTATTGGGAAAGATTGTTGTGGTAATCACAATTTCAAATCTGTTCTTTAAATGACCATGCACTTCCGTTTACCATGTGTCAACTTGAGATGATTAAGAGTGTAGTTTCCCTTATTTCTACACTAACAGGTGGGACACCCTAATATCTTTGTCTCTACATTCACTCCTGTCGACTCTGAATAAAGAAAAACCTCCGAGACTTTTCTCACCAATGACTAAAGGTTTCTTTCATTTCATTTCCTTGTTCGCTCTTTATCTATAATGTCTTGATTAGCAAGGTGCAATTACTTTACATAAAAAGTGTATGTATGAAAGTTTGTAATTTGTTTTGACTCAATGTCTTACCTGTTTCGCAATCGTTTCCAGTATAGCCCGCTACGCAGGCACAAATATAGTCGTCCACTCCATCAGTACAAGTTCCTCCATTCTCACAGGGGTCAGTAAGACAATCGTCGATATCTGTGCAAAATGAGTTCCAAACACAATAAAAGGGGTAAAAGTGACGAAAATAACATTTCATTGTTGATATATTTATTTTCATTTAGCGGATAACAGGAAAAGCAAGACAACAAAACCGGCATTTTAAGGGCTAATAACGTCAATTCATTTGTAAAACTATTCATACATTATTCAATTGAAATTGATCAACTAAATATCTCTTGAAATGTTTTTCTCTTTTCCAAAATCGAGGCCTTAGCAAGAAAATATATTCATGAAAAGAATATCATCGTCTCAGAAAACTTAGTGTGCCCCTGCCAGACAGAAAGGGTCACTAAAGCAAACGTTTTTGTTCTTACTTGAAAACAAATCAGTATTGGGAAAGATTGTTGTGGTAATCACAATTTCAAATCTGTTCTTTAATTCTCGCTACCCCAAATAGCGATTCTGCCGAGATCCGGGGAAAATCCTGAAAACGCGCTTGCATTATGGGATAGCTTTTCGACATTACAGCTTCCTGTGCAGGCGCTATATTACTAGGCGCGATAGCGCAAACGTAAAACGCCGTCGCCACACAACGTGTATGCACCGAATATGTCGTCTGCTCGGTCTTGTTTTTTTTTCGCAAATATTTCAACGTTTATTTGAACATTTCATTCGTTGTTTTTTGCGTCTTTTGACATCAGTGACGATGGTTTTCTTTTGTGAGGCTGCACAGTGCTGGGCTCATGATTCCAAGCGTAAGAACCCTGAAAATGGGGGTGGATGAAGGCCGTGACTTGGGATGAGACTCTATACCGGAAGTTGTAGTGACGACCCGAGAGAGTGAAAATTACCTCGTCTCGCGAATTTCGAGATTTTCGTACCTATTTAGGGTAGCGAGAATTGACCATGCACTTCCGTTTACCATGTGTCAACTTGAGATGATTGAGAGTGTAGTTTCCCTTATTTCTAAACTAACAGATGGGACACCCTAATATCTTTGTCTCTACATTCACTCCTGTCGACTCTGAATAAAGAAAAACCTCCGAGATTTTTCTCACCGATGACTAAAGGTTTCTTTCATTTCATTTCCTTGTTCGCTCTTTATCTATAATTTCTTGAAGAGCAAGGTGCAATTACTTTACATAAAAAGTGTATGTATGAAAGTTTGTAATTTGTTTTGACTCAATGTCTTACCTGTTTCGCAATCGTTTCCAGTATAGCCCGCTACGCAGGCACAAGTATAGTCGTCCACTCCATCAGTACAAGTTCCTCCATTCTCACAGGGGTCAGTAAGACAATCGTCGATATCTGAGTAAAATGAGTTCCAAACACAATAAATGGGGTAAAAGTGACGAGAATAACATTTCATTGTTGATATATTTATTTTCATTTAGCGGATAACAGGAAAAGCAAGACAACAAAACTGGCATTTTAAGGGCTATAAGGATGAAATATGCTACTCTTATTATAAATCTTTTATTTCAAGATGACAAATCATCCAATGGACGGTTTTAGTTTGAACACACCTTAGGTCCCTTAGCAAAGACATTTTGGGTAAAATCTCATTTTTGAAGGAAGCTTCATTTGCCCCTGCAAGAAAAATGGGAAGGAAAGCAAAATTCTTTCATTTCAAGACGACAAATCGTCCTATGGATTGTCTTACTTTGAAGACAATTAAGGTCGAACAGTTGAATCTTTACGATATAGATGAAATATGCTACTCTTATCTTACCATAAAATATGTCTTAATTAATAGAGACCGTTATGTGAATCACATTATTGACGCTATTATTTAAATGGCCATACACTCCTATCAAACATGTGTCTACTCAATATCAACAGAAGTGTAGTTACTCTCCTTTCTGCTCCTAAATGTTAAAAACACCAATTAAGAAAGTAAGAAATTGTTCAAACATATCTTGGTAGAATTAATAACATTAATTTTGTGTTTCTTTGTTCAACCTTTATCTATAATTCTTAAATGAACAAAACGTGTACGTATGTTGGAAGATAATATGATTCGAGTTAAAGCTTTACCTATTCCACACAGAGTCCCAGTATAGCCATCAATACAGGCACAAGTAAACGAATTTACATTATCAATGCATTTTCCTTCATGCATACAAGGAGTGCTATGACATTCGTCGATATCTGTGTAAAATGAGTTTTAAAGACAATGAATGGGATAAAAGGGATTAAAAAATATAATTTGCATTTTGACATCTTTTCTGTATTTGGCAAATAGCAGGAAAATGAAGTCAAAACTGATATTCTAAATGCAAAATAATGACAGTTCTGAAATGAGTTAATTTGTAAAACTATTGGAAGATAAATATAATGAGGTAAGTGTCTACTTAGAATCAAGAGAACTAAAGTTTTTCTCATTTATTTACTAAACCAAAATTATGGAACACCTTTTCAAAATTTTGTTTGTGCGTTTACTTCCGTTGAATCTCATGTTAGAAAAATCATTATAGTTTTTGTGTATCTAATGATATTATGTTTCTTTCTTTTTATCGGCATGTTTGTCTCCGTATATTTTATTTCTTGATGAGCAACAAGTATTTTCCATTATATTTTGCGTTAAATTAAAAGGGTATGCATGTAGGTATACGATCTGCTTTGACTTGATAGCTTACCTGTAGAACAACCAGGCCCAGTATAGCCGACAATGCAAGAAGCACATCTATAGCTGTTAGCTCCATCAGTACATGTTTCATCATTCTCACAAGGACTGGTAGCACAATCGTCGATATCTGTGCAAATTGAGTTTTAAACATAATTAATGGGATAAAAGTGACGAGAAAATAATTTTCAAAGCATCCGATTCATCCAGTCTCTTTGGCAGATAAAAGGAAAATGAAGTAGGAACTTGTATTTCAATGCAAATTATTGACCGTAGAGGGAGGAATGAATTCATTTGTTAATCTATTGATAAATAAATCGAGTAAGGTTAATGAACTAAATATCTGTTTATAACGCTCAAATCTTTCCAATTATCATGGCGATAGAAAGAAAAAAAATTCTCGAAAAAAACTCAATATCTGACAAACCTTGATGTGCCCCTGCCCAAAAAATTGAAACACCCTTTTCAATTTTTGGTTGCAATTTCACTTCTGTTGACTCTAAATTAAGAAAACCATCACACATGTTTCCTCCTTCATGACTCAATAATTTCTTTTTTTCTCTATTTTCACTCTGTATCTATAATGGCTTGATGAACGAGGAGCAATGGCTGTACATACACAAATGTATGTATGTAGGTATGTAATCTGCTTTGACTTAATAGCTTACCTGTTTGGCACATATCCCCATTATAGCCAGGAACACAGGCACAAGTAAAGGCGTTCACTCCTTCAGTGCAAGTTCCTCCATGTGTACAGGGATCAGAAGCACATTCGCCGGCACCTGTGCAAATTGAGTTCCAAAGACAATGAATGGACTAAAAGCGACGAGAAAGACAAGAGTTATATTAATTTGGCGGATAACAGGAGAAATAAGTCAATACTCGTATTATAAATTAGATCAATAACGGTGGAAAATAAAGTCAACTTCAGTGGTACAACCAGGCACGTAGCCATGGGGGGGGGGGGGGAGCACGGGGGGGGGGGGAGGCACGTGCCCCCAAACAATGTCCAGGATCGGTTGAACTTTTTTAGACCCCTTTTTTTTTTAACCTCGATCGATTACATGTATGTGTCTCCCCCCCCCCCCCAAACATCAAACTCTGGCTACGTGCCTGGGTACAAATATCAAAGCATTAAATCAAAATGAAGTAAATGAAGTTAATATGTCTTTTAATGTTCGAATCTTTTCCAAAATCGCGGCCTAAGAAAGAAAACGTCTTTTTGAAAAACAATTATCATTGACTTTCAAAACTGAGTCTATTTTTACCATATCTGAATAACGCCTAGATGATAATGTTCATGACCCAGAATCATGTATAGATGGATATCAGCTGGACCTATTTGATAGAAATCGTAGGGGAGGATGTGTGGGGGTGTTGCAGACCACCTGATGTGTACTCGAAGATTCGATCTTGAAATTTGTGAAATAGAGGCTGTATGGATATCTTAATTGGAAAACATTACAGGTCACCAGGGTCAATGATTAAATATCGTAATGCTGTTGAAAGGTCGATAGCTCCACTAACTGAATGAAGCCAAGAGATCGGTGTGCTGCTTAGTAAAAAAGGGGAATCTAAGTTCATTGGTAAACTTTGTAGAAAGACAAACATGCAGCAAATTATCACAAAGAACCACTCGAGTTACCGAGACAAGTAGTACTCTGATTGATAAAGTTCAAAAAATTATTCCTAAGGCGAGGCGTCAAAAATATCGATACCAGCTGGCTCCCGCCTCACGTATTGGCGGATCGAGGCTGCAATTCCGCCCGAAGCCTGGCTGGGGCAATTAATTTTCACTTATTAGCCGAGCCGGCTTGCGCCAGGCTGGGATCTGACTTTTACCCCGGAATCTTTAATCGGCCCATCCACCCCCGCCTGGCGGCACGTCTATAATTGACTCAGCCAGGCTGCCGCCAAAAATAGGTTGTTAAAGTTGCAACTTTAAAGTTTCCAGCTGGCGGTCGCCGTACGGAGATGCTTAAAGTTTTAGTGGCGGCAGCCAGGCGGTGATGCTTGTAGTCCAGAATCTGCACGGTCCTTTATAATTTCCCCACACTTGATCCAAGCCGTCGAAGATGGCGTTATCAACAGACTCATAATTATGCTCACCAGCCCGCGCATATTTTTTTTACACGACTGTTTACCCACTTCAGTCAAATATACTGTGCAAACGACTAGAGACAGAGTCTAGTATTACCCTTAGCAGTTTTGTTGGAGGATCTGTACGTGTGTACATGTATACTCGTTATTTGTGTCGGGTTAAATCTATCCTCTATTCTCTTTCATTATGTATTTCTGTGTTCTTCTTCAATCTATCCTCTTCTCTTTTGTCATGTATTTTTTTCTTCTTCAATCTATCCTTTTTCTCATTCGTTATATTTTATTTTTCCTTCAATCTTTCCCCAGTTCTCCTTCGTTTTGTATTTTTTTTTGTTCTCCTTTATTCTAACCTTTTCTCTTTTGTTTTATGTATTTCTTTGTTTCTCCTTCAATCTATCCTTTTCTCCTTCGTCATCTATTTTTTTGTTTTAATCTGATAGATTCCCTTTCTCCTTCTTTATATGTATTTCCCTACTGTTTTTCCTTAGTCTAGATCTTTAATCCTCTTAGCTCTTCAATCATGCATTTCTATGTTCTTCCTTTGACTTATCCTCTTCTCTTTCCTTATGTATTTCCTTGTTTTTCCTTCTCCATATCCTCTCCACTATCCTTGTTTTCCCCTTTCTATAATTTCCTTCCCTGTCATGGGTGTACTTGCTTGGCTTGCACATAGTGCGCTGACGACTTAGACTCTTTCACCAGAGCACTTCTTGGAATTTTTTCACGAAAATGGCTAAACAGTTGTGTAAAAAAATATGCGCCACCAGCCCAGCCTGAGTTTCGCCGGGCGGCGCATATTTTTTTTACACAACTGTTTAGCCAATTCAGTCAAATATACTGTGCAAACGACTAGAGACAGAGTCTAGCATTACCCTTAGCAGTGTTACACAGTGTACATACTCGTTATTTGTTTCGGGTTAAATCTATCCGCTCTTCTCTTTCATTATGTATTTCCTTGTTTCTCCTTCAATCTATCCTTTTCTCTTTTGTCATGTATTTCTTTTTTTCTTCAATATATCCTTTTTTCTTCTTCGTTATTTCTTTGTGTTTCCTTCATACTAACCCCCAGTTCTCCTTTGTATGTATTTCTTTTGTCCTTCATTCTAACCTCTTCTCTTTTATTGTATGTATTTCCTTGTTTCTCCTTCAATCTATCCTTTTCTCTTTTGTCATGTATTTCTTTTTTTCTTCAATCTATCCTTTTTCTTCTTCGTTATTTCTTTGTTTTTCCTTCAATCTATCCCCCAGTTCTCCTTCGTATGTATTTATTTTGTCCTTCATTCTAACCTCTTCTCTTTTATTTTATGTATTTCTTTGTTTCTCCTTCAATCTATCCTTTTCTCCTTCGTCATCTATCTTTAATTGTTTTAAACTGATAGATTCCCTTTCCTTCTTTATGTATTTCCCTGTTTTTCCTTAGTTTAGATCTATGATCCTCTTACCTCTTCAATTATGTATTTCTATGTTCTTCCTTTGACTTATCCTCTCCTCTTTCCTTATGTATTTCATTGTTTTTCCTTCTCCATACCGTCTCCACTATCTTTGTTTTCCCCTTAGCTATTATATCTTCCCTTCCCTGGGTGTACGTGCTTGCACATAGTGCGCTGACGACTTAGACTCTTTCACCAGAGCACTTCTTGGAATTTTTTCGCGAAAATGGCTAAACAGTTGTGTAAAAAAAATATGCGCCGCCGGGCGTCTTAATTTAATGATCACGCCATCATCGGCTGGTAGCAAGTAAGTAGGAATAGGTAGCGTTGGTGTGGTGGAGATCAAAATTAAATAGGCCAGATTATGGACTTTGATGCTTGAAGTTGCAACTTGTTGAAACGTACTGAGCTTTCCCTAAAAAATGGCGCTCATTTTCCGATTGTGACGTCATTTCAAGCTATGTTTACATTTCTATTCACGCCGGGCTTTGCGTACAAAAATGGATGGACGTTAAGGCAACGAGGGGAAAGATACAGTGATAGAACTTGACAAAAACTTAGCAACACCCAACAAATCTTGAATACAGAATGTTTCAAGCAAACGTGGCTGCCGTGATCCTGGGAACATAGTTTAGACGTATAGCTTTGAGGGCGATTGTACGGAAGCTTAAACGTGCCTGTTCACAGCGAAACGCACCTGTTTTTAAATTGCTTGGATTAGCAAGTGTGCGCTTGTAAAAACGACACTTGGCTGGAATGCTCCCCCAGGGAGTATGTGTGCGGCAAAGCCTGAATCCGATGACCGGGGTAATAATTGTGAAGCGCTTCGAGAAGGCCTTCGGTCCTGAACAGCGCTACTATAATATAAGAACTAGCTATCATCATAATTATTATTGACAATTTAAGTGTATAATTTCAAATATTTCATGTCATTTTATGTCTTTATATCCACTATCTTACACCATTTAAATTTGGTGTCCACTCAGGGGCGTCTCCAAAGTGGGGGGGGGGGGGGGTGCGATCTGTCATGATATTGTCGGTAAATTGGCTGCCGTCGGGAAAAAAAGGGAAAAGGGGGAGGGAAAAAAAGAGAGGGAAAGAGAAAGAAAAGAAAAAAGAAAAAGAAAAAAAGGAAAAGAAAGGAAAGAGAAGAAAGAAAGAGAAAAAAGATTAAGAGGGAGGAAAGGAAAGAAACAAACAAAAAGAAAAAAGAGAAAAGGGAAACAAAAGAAACGGGGGAGGAAAGAGAGGAGAGAGAGGGGAGGTAAGGGTCTGAGAGAGGAGGAGTGGGAGTACAAGTTTGAAGTCGGTGAGATGTATATTGTCGGCCGACAAGTTTTTTGGTTAGTGATCGCGAGGAGGCGCGATAGCTCAGTCGATAGAGCATTGGTCTCGTTATCCGGTGACCCGGGTTCGAAACCAAGTCGATGCGCTAGTGCCCTTTGGTAAGGCATTAATCCTCATTACCAGGTCCCTCGGAGAGGACCTAAAGTCGTCGGTCTTCTGGTTGCTTACTAAAAAGCATGTATTGCTTTCTTAGCTGTCAGGTAAAATAACCACCACTATCACCTATCACAACCCCCCTCCACTGAGCGAAAATAACGGTCTGCGCGATTTTCAAATTTCCGGCGGCAAAAATAAAACAAAAATTATACTACTACCACTACTAATAATATTACTGCTACTGCTGTTGCTACTACTAGTCTACTACTACTATTACTACTACTTTACTGTTACTACTACTTATACTACTGCTGCTGTTGTTACTACTACTACTAGGCGCGGTCCAGGATTTAATTCTTAAGGGGGGCCCACATTTGAAATTAGGCGAGCCAAATATTGGTACGTAATGGGGGGGGGGGGGGGTAGACATGTAGGCCCCGCCGTTGAACGTTTCTCAGCGGGGATCAAGGGGTGGAGCCCCCAGAAGCTCAGGGGGTATAGGCATTTAATTACTGTCAGATGAGCATATTTTGATACCGTATTTGTGACACTGGCAGGACATAAAATTGTTTTGGGTCCAGAGGGCGGAGCCCCCAGAAGCTCAGGGGTTTTATACATTAAATTATCGTCAGATGAGCATAATTTTATACCTTATTTGTGCCACTGGCAGGTCACGAATTGACGTGGGGTCCAGGGGGGAGCCCCCGGAAGCTCAGGGGTTTTGGGCAATAAATTACGATCAGATGAGCATATTTTGATACCTCATTTGTGACACTGGCAGGACACAAATTGGTGTTGTGTCCAGGGGGTGAAGCCCTCAGAAGCTCAGGGTTTTTTTATACATCAAATCATCGTCAGATGAGCATAATTTTATACCTTATTTGTGACACTGGCAGGTCACGAATTGGCGTGGGGTTCCGGGGGCGGAGCCCCCAGGAGGTAAGGGGTTTTGGGCAATAAATTACGGTCAGATGAGCATATTTTTATACCTTATTTGTGACACTGGCAGGACATAAATTGGTGTTAGGGCCCTAGGTGGGGTCCAGGGGGCAGAGCCACCGGATGTCAAGGGGTTTTAGGCATTTAATTACGGTAAGATGAGCATATTATTTGCAAATTGAATGACGCAATTAGCTTTTTGAATGTTGATCTACATAGTCATTCAATTTCGCACGAACTTGAATGAACGTAACATTATTGGGATGCTAAGCTAGTTTACAAAGTTTGGCCGGAAAACCTATAGTATCATTATCATAGGGATTTAGATATTTTTTTAATTACTATAGTTTACCCAAAATTATATTTCTGTAAATGTAAATGGGTTTGTAATTGCAAAAACCAGAAAGTCTGAAATAATATGTTAACAGTTTCTTAATTCCGAAAATGAAATGGACCGGGCTATTTATTATTGACATTTCGTTCTCATTTTCTTTATCACACGTTTTGTAATCTTGACACAGTTCATTCTTTCCCAATCTCTTTTTAAAACACCAATTTAGATTGGCCGCTTTTCAAAGACATGAACAAATTATTATGACGTGCGCTTTGTTCTTTCTTTTTGTTTATCCACGCACTATAGTCCTGTAGTCTCTTTCTATTCTTTACGCGTTTTAGAAGAGGAAAAAGACGAAAAAACACACCTGAAAACAATGTGTTTATTTAACACCTTCTCGTTCTCTCAAATGTTCTCAATGTCTAGCCATGATAACTCTGTCTCATTTTGTCTCGACATGCCACTATTGCCAATATAAAGATCCTCTAATGCCCCATTGTACTACTTGTAGCTACTAATTGCTCCCTCTATATAGAAGACAAGCCTTTGATAAATCGGTGACCATTGGTCCCCATGATCCTCTCTTCTTATGTTAATCGAGAGCTGAGTTGATGAGATAGCCATCTGTCAATGAGCACCCTGGGCGGTCTATTAACTCCTAGCCAAACTAGTACAGTCCGTCTTTAAAGACAACATTACATCTATGCCTAAGAAATTAAGGCCTATTTATTATCCGCTACTTTACTACGCCTCTGCAAGTATCCTGATGGGCCTTTGCCATTTGAGTCCGATCGTTCACGAGACCCGCCCCCCCCCCCCCCCATCCTCACACACACACATGCCTTGCCGAGACATCAACATATTATGGTATCAAATGAACACCTATTCTACTGACCAAATATTTAATTGGGCGATTCCCAAATCCTTAATCCCCAACCCGAACGATAGAATCTGGCAAACCGCAAATCTGGACAACGGCAATCGAACAATAACGTTGAGTCGCTGAGCGCGCGACTACGTAGTAAAAGCTATATGACAATAGATGCTCGCCGTTGACTTGTTTGTAAATAGGGACTTTTAGATTTGCGTGGACTGATACGTGTGACGTCCTTTCAAGGCAGTGCATTAAAAGGACGTCGACCGTAGCAATCCACATTGTCTTCGTGCAAAACTAAAAGTCCCTAATAACCGATAAAGGTGTACGTTAGATAGAGTATTTGATCGTGGATCCTAACTTTTCCTTTTCTTTTTGTATATGTCTGTTTAACTTATTTTGTTCTATTTGTTTCCATGACGCACCGCCCCAAGAAAAAACAATAACAACAACATAGTCAGGAGTAAACAGGTACTAAATACAATAGAAAAAGAAAATGAGAATGATAATGAAGAGAATGAATGTACACATATTTGAGAACATTACAGTTAACTTTAAAAACATTACGGTAAAACAAAAATAATAACAAGTGCAATGCGATGCTGGTGTATCGCATTTGTCTGCCTTCAGAGGGTTAACAGAACATACATGTATATGCTTTAGTTTTTATCTACGTTCTGTGATTTTATGATTTTTCACTACCAACATTTTGAAGCTTACAAACTTAGTCGTAATGAAAGTCATATCTTAAAAAGGGGGATTTGGAAAAAGAGCGACGTTTAATAGAGCAGATACAATAACAACACATTCTGGCTTTTCAATATGCGTATTGTCTTCTAGGACTATACAAAGTTTGTTTGTGTAGTCGCATATAGGCTACATCTTTCTATGTACGGGGTTTGAAGGCTTGGCTAATTCCAAAACCTTGTAGTACACACCAATACGTACATGTTACATGATCAACCTTAACTAAGTTTGCGCCCCCTAAGTTTCAGAACAATTTGCGGCACCTCAATAAAATATAAATTTCTGCACCCTAAGTTTCCGAGTTCAAATTTGCGCCCACTTAGTTTCAGTTCAATTGTGCGCCCCCCCCCCCTCGATAACATATTAACATCCTACCCCCCCCCCCCCCCAAGTTTCAGATCAATGTGGCGCGGGCCGAACAATGTAATATATACATTTTGCGCCCCCTAAGTTTCAGAACAAGTTGCGGCACCTCAATAAAATATAAATTTCTACACCCTAATCTTAGATCAAATTTGCATCCCCTTAGTTTCAGACCAATTTTGCGCAGCCTTAATAACATATAAACGTCCTACCCCCTTAGTTTCAGATCAATTTGGCGCCGCCTCAATAAAATATAAATTCCTGCCCCAAAGGTTTCAGATCAATTTTGCACCCCCTCAATGAAAGATCCATTTTGCGCCCACCTTAGTTTCAGATCAATTTTGCGCCCCCTCCTTAGTCTAAGAGAGATGTTGCGCCCCACAGGTTAAGATAAATTTTGCGCTACCTCAATCGAATATAAAAATGCCGCCCCCTTAGTTTCAGATCAATTTTGCGACCCCCCCCCCCCCCGAAGTTTCAGATCAATTCTTCGCCATCTCAGTAAAAGACCAATTATGCGCCCCCGGTCAATAATGTATATATTTTCCGCCACCTAAGTTTCAGATCAATTTGCAACTCCTCAATTAATCAGCACTGTCATTTTTCTCTTCTTTTTTCCAAGTTTAATATTTTTCGGTATATACTTTCAATTATTTCGCTCTATATCTAACACGTCACTTTAATACGGCGAATAACATGTGAACGCAACGTTGCCATATGATGGAAGGCACGTTTGAAAGGGGGAGGAAGAGAGAGAGATAGAGAGAAAGAGGGGGGGGGGAGGGGGTGTCGAAGACCAAAGGGGAACCTTTGACCCATGTATTGTTCGTGAATACTGTTTAATGCACCCATAGGCCTGCAGGGATGGGGCATATATAGTACCTTTAATATACAAAGAGTTGCGACACGAAGCGTCCGTTTTGTTGCGTTTTGTTGGAAACAGATATGGCGTTTGAATTATAATTTGGACATGCATGAAGTAATCAGTTGATTGAGTTAAAAAACAAGCCCGGATGCGTATGGCATGGAAAATTAAGGCATGCCATTAATGGCGTGCGACCTATGCCTTGGACGTGTCGGGCAGCATGCTAAGACATTTTCGACGTCATGCTTTACTCAATATATTTACAGAACATTCATCAAGCATTGAACATTAGACAAATCTAACATTATTAAAAAAGAATCACCCCTCCCTCCACACACATAGCCTATGCCATGCCGATACTTTGGGTAATTCAAGTTAGGCAGCCTTAATCCGCGCCAGAACAATAGAATCTGGCAAGCCGGACAAAAGCGATCAAACTGGCGTTGAGTCACCGAGCGCGCGACTACGTAAAAAGCTACCAGTATAATTATGACAACAGATGCTTATAGTTGTTGAGCTCGCCGTTGACCTGTTGTTTATTATTTATATTTATATACAGTCCCCAAATAACCGATGAAGGTGTACGTTAGATAGAGTATTTGATCGTGAATCCTAACTTTTCTTTTTCTTTTTGTATATGTCTGTTTAACTTATTTTGTTCTATTTGTTTCCATGACGCACCGCCCCACGAAAAAGCAATAACAACAACATAATCAGGAGTAAACAGGTACTAAATACAAAAGAAAATGATAATGATAATGACGAGAATGAATGTACGCATATTTGAGAACATTACAGTTAACTTTAAAAACATTACGGTAAAACAAAAAGAATAAAAAGTGCGATGCGATGCTGGTGTATCGCATTGTGCATTGTCTGCCTTCAAAGGGTTAACAGAACATACATGTATATGCTTTAGTTTTTATCTACGTTCTGTGATTTTATGATTCTTCACTACCAACATTCTGAAGCTTACAAACTTAGTCGTAATGAAAGTCATATCTTAAAATGGGGGATCTGGAAAAAGAGCGACGTTTAATAGAGCAGATACAATAATAACACATTCTGGCTTTGCAATGCATATTGTCTTCTAGGACTATACAAAGTTTTTTTTGTGTAGTTACATATAGGCTACATCTTTCTATGTACGGTATTTGTTACTTTATAACCCAATACGTATATGTTACATGATCAACCTAAACTATACATTTTGCGCCCCCTAAGTTTCAGAACAATTTGCGGCACCTCAATAAAATATAAATATCTGCACCCTAAGTTTCAGATCAAATTTGCGCCCACTTAGTTTCAGTTCAATTGTGCGCCCCCCCCCCCTCGATAACATATTAACATCCTACCCCCCCCCCCCCAAGTTTCAGATCAATGTGACGCGGGCCGAACAATGTAATATATACATTTTGCGCCCCCTAAGTTTCAGAACAAGTTGCGGCACCTCAATAAAATATAAATTTCTACACCCTAATCTTAGATCAAATTTGCATCCCCTTAGTTTCAGACCAATTTTGCGCCCCCTTAAAATAGAAACGTCCTACCCCCTTAGTTTCAGATCAATTTGGCGCCGCCTCAATAAAATATAAATTCCTGCCCCAAAGGTTTCAGACTCAATTTTGCACCCCCTCAATGAAAGATCCATTTTGCGCCCACCTTAGTTTCAGATCAATTGTGCGCCCCCTCTTTAGTCTAAGATAGATGTTGCGCCCCCGAAGGTTAAGATAAATTTTGCGCTACCTCAATCGAATATAAAAATGCCGCCCCCTTAGTTTCAGATCAAATTTGCGCCCCCTTAGTTTCAGACCAATTTTGCGCCCCCTTAAAATATAAACGTCCTACCCCCTTAGTTTCAGATCAATTTGGCGCCGCCTCAATAAAATATAAATTCCTGCCCCAAAGGTTTCAGACTCAATTTTGCACCCCCTCAATGAAAGATCCATTTTGCGCCCACCTTAGTTTCAGATCAATTGTGCGCCCCCTCTTTAGTCTAAGATAGATGTTGCGCCCCCGAAGGTTAAGATAAATTTTGCGCTACCTCAATCGAATATAAAAATACCGCCCCCTTAGTTTCAGATCAAATTTGCGCCCCCTTAGTTTCAGACCAATTTTGCGCCCCCTTAAAATAGAAACGTCCTACCCCCTTAGTTTCAGATCAATTTGGCGCCGCCTCAATAAAATATAAATTTCTGCCTCAAAGGTTTCAGACTCAATTTTGCACCCCCTCAATGAAAGATCCATTTTGCGCCCACCTTAGTTTCAGATCAATTGTGCGCCCCCTCTTTAGTCCAGGAGCTAGTAATACCAGATTGCCAGCAGGTTAAACTTCTCGGCATCATTATCAGAAGCGACCTCAATTAAGTGGGATGACCACGTAAGTCATATCACCTCCAACGCTTCCAGGAAATTGTACCTGATACGATTGCTAAAGCGATTTGGAATGCCAACTTCTGACCTTATTACTTTGTTCACTTCATACATTCGTCCGATATTGGAATATTGTTGCATTGTTTGGCACTCTTCATTAACTTTGCAGCAAATCGCGACCATCGAAACCATACAGAAGAGAGCATTGAGGATGATACTTGGTACGCAATATGAATCATACGACCAAGCATTGCTTTCATGTTACATGATCTCTTTGAAGGCACGTCGAGATGAATTGTGCAGGAAGTTTGCTGCACAGTTGTTCAGAAACTTTCGTGACTGGCTCCCAGAGGCGAGGTCATCTCGTCGCCAACTCCGAAACGGTGATAAATTGATAGAAACCAGATGCAGAACAGAACGTTACCGAAAAAGTGCCATACCTTACATAGTCCGGCTATTGAACACAGAATTGTAATCTCTTATACATACATTTTTAATGGAAACTGCTTTAAATTGCATTGATTAAGTTATGTAACCATTTGTTGTTTTTTTAAGAAGAGAATTTTTTTCGATATTTCTTTATTTAAATTTTACTTTCCTTAAAACGTTTAATTTGTTTATTTGTTTGTACTTTCCTAAAAACTTTGTGCAATACATTTAACTTATTACCATGTGAATATTGTAAATCGATGATTTACTTCTAATGAACAAACTTATATTTTATCATTCCAAAGTTGAGTTTTTAATTTGAAATATAATCTTTTGCAATTTCTCATCTTGTCTTAAGATGTCTGCAATGGTTTTAAAATTTAAATAATCGCTAAACTTCTGATGTAATTTGAACAACCCATTTTTCTAAAACTAACCTTTGAACTCTTTGGTTTTCTGTTTATATATTTTATATTTGATTTTTATTTTATGTCAAACTATGTTTATTGTATTTGATATGTATATTTTTGTAATTTTGCATGTTTTTATCTGTGAATTGTACCGCAATCCAGCCTTTTACGGCTGCGAAGATATTTTTTAATAAACCTTGAATTGAATTGAATTGAAAAAGATAAATGTTGCGCCCCCGAAGGTTAAGATAAATTTTGCGCTACCTCAATCGAATATAAAAATGCCGCCCCCCCCCTTAGTTTCAGATCAATTTTGCCACCCTCCCCCCCCCCCCCCCCGAAGTTTCAGATCAATTTTTCGCCATCTCAGTAAAAGACCAATTTTGCGCCCCCGGTCAATAATGTATATATTTTCCGCCACCTAAGTTTCAGATCAATTTGCAACTCCTCAATTAATCAGCACTGTCATTTTTCTCTTCTTTTTTCCAAGTTTAATATTTTTCGTTATATACTTTCAATTATTTCGCTCTATATCTAACACGTCACTTTAATACGGCGAATAACATGTGAACGCAACGTTGCCATATGATGGAAGGCACGTTTGAAAGGGAGAGGAAGAGAGAGAGAGAGAGAGAGAGAGAGAGGGGGGCGGGGGGGGGGGGTGTCGAAGACCAAAGGGGAACCTTTGACCCATGTGTATTGTTCGTGAAATGCATGCAATACTGTTTAATGCACCCATAGGCCTGCAGGGATGGGGCATATATAGTACCATAGAGTCACCGAACGCGCGACTTCGTATAGTAAAAAGCTACTAGTATATGACAACAGATGCTTATAGTTGTTGAGCTCGCCGTTGACTTGTTGTTTATTATTTATATTTATATACAGTCCCCAAATAACCGATAAAGGTGTACGTTAGATAGAGTATTTGATCGTGAATCCTAACTTTTCCTTTTCTTTTCATACAGTATATATTCAGACAAATGTCTGTTTAACTTATTTTTTTCTATTTGTTTCCATGACGCACCGCCACACGAACAAGTAACAACAACAGCATAAGGCAATTAACAGCCAGTCATTCACCCAATAGTGTCTGACAGTGAAGTCAAGCAAGTAAACCGGTTTCATTGCATAATTTGAATATTAGGACATTGCTCAAGTTTAAATTTCACAGATAGGACATACATAACATATTCATAATTCCTGCAAAGTTCTACAGAATTTGATGTAGGCTGCAAAAGGGACATAGTATGTTTAAAATGGATCTATTTCTGATTTTATAATTAAAAAAATCCCCTCAGCCATCTTGGCTGCAGGGAAAATGTACCAAGCGGCCATTTTGAAGAAGAAAAAAAAAGAAGAAAAAAGGCCTCCTCCTTCCTATTTTTTGAAAAGGCAGGACGCTAAACATTTTTATTTTATTTGGCCTAATGTATGTCGCCGTCATGTTTTCAAGTTCTGATGAGTTGCGTTTTAAAGTTCAGTCTAGAAATCAGGGGCACTTTATCTTTCGAAGAAAATATAATTCTTAGGTCGCCTCTATCGGTTATTTTGGGGACTAAATAGATATGAATGAGGCCAAATAACAAAAACGAAGTGTTTCTCGCCTCCTTTTTGGCCGCCGCTTCCCTTTTTTTTTTTTTACTATTCCGGAACGCCCCCCCCCCCCAACAAAAAAGCCTGTGATATATATTTTGTTTAAATATCTTCTAAAGTGATACAAATCATTTAATTTGTCATACATTACATCACTATACTCACTTAGCACAATATCTGTGAATAAATGGGCTTGGCCAGCTATAATAAGCAATTGGCAGCCATCTTGGAAAAAAAAAGAAAAATATAGGATTTCCCGGCCAAATTCGCGAGTTTGTCATTCAAATTAATTTGTCTTGCGTTCAAATTCGACGGTTTTTCTAGTTTTCAAATCTATGGAATTTTCGTTAGAATCTACGTATGTTTCATTCCAATTAATAAACAATGTGCTTCTTTCGCTATTTGGTCATTCGATTTGGCTCAACACGATTTTCTGACAACGCGACGATGTACTTCTAGCATTCTAATTCATTTGTAGCATTCAAATTAGCACTTTGTGCACTTAAATTGATGGTCAATATACATTTCTCGTTTATTACACACTTTTTATAGCTCATTCTTTTTCTTCCAAGATTTTTTTTTCATGTGTATTTCATCTTATTTAATTTTCTTGCATTTATACACTTATACTTATTAGATTGATCTGATATTCATCAGCATTTAAGTTTGATTGTTAAGTAGAAAAAAACGACTTGCATCTACGGACCTGATGGTCTCGGTTTATTTGTAAATGTTCATGGAAGGAAGTTGTTTGTCTGATGTTTCATCATAAATTTATCATAATTTCATCATAATTTCATTATGGAAGAAGGGTACAATATTGTGACTGGGGTAGGGACTAGAGTCAACAATTTGAACATGATTCATTATTTAGCCATGTCTTTAGTTATCGATCTGCTGGCGGGCAAGTAAACTATGATACTCTTTAAGAAAAACAGAGTGGTGTGCTGGGTATAAGAGACGATGTGAATTACTTTTGTAAAATTCCGAGTCTGTAGTAAAAAGGGGCCTCTGAGGGTACCCCCACATTTCCCGGGTATATGAACATGTCTGTGCAGAAATGCCTTATCCCTTGATTTCGCCCCTTCTTTACTCTATGTCTGACTACACCCATCTGCATTGTCCTGAAAATAAATAAATGGAATAACAGCTTAGACCCCAATGGCAAATGATGCATTTTAACTGCATTATTTAAAAACTGTAAAAATTTGTTGCAATTCTTCCCTCTAACATTCCTAACTTGAATAAAAAATATTACGAATACGAATGACAGGAGTTAATTTGAATGATAAAAAATACGCTTCGACAAGTGAATATTAATTTGAATGCTATTTGAGCAGTTTCTAAATTGAATGGCAGATCTATGAAACCCTTCGACCAAAATCCTAAATTAAATACAAATACTGGAAAATTGAATGATAATTGGCATGGCAAAGCCGATCTGCGCTAACTTAAATGCAAAGTAAATGAATTCGAATGACAAACACGCGAATTTGGCCGGGAAATCCTATAGTAAAAAGTAATGCCCTGCATGCCTCCTCCGTTTTGTGTTAAAGTCTGGACGAGAAACACGTTATTTTTATTATTTGGCTTAATAACAAACACGTCAACGGCGAGCTCAACAATGAAGTATCTGTTGTCATAATACTAGTAGCTTTTTACTACGCTCGGCGACTCAACGCTTTTTCGTGGGGCGGCGCGTCATGGAAACAAATATAAAATATAAAGTTAAACAGACATAATAAAAGGAAAAGTTAGGATTCACGATCAAATACTATATCTAACGTACACCTTTATATGTTATTTGGGGACTTAATATATACAAATAATAACAAACAAGTCAATGGCGAGCTCATCAACTAAGCATCTGTTGTCATAATTATACTAGTAGCTTTTTACTATTCGCGCGCTCATTCAACACTTAGTTTGATCGCTTTTGTCCGGCTTGCCAGATTCTATTGTTGTGGCGCGGGTTAAGGCTGCCTAACTTGAATTACCCAAAGTGTCGGCATGGCAAGGGTGTCGATTTGTATCCGTGGTTGGGGGGGGGGGGGGATGATAGGTGCCAAAATATTTTCGGCAATGGATCAAAGCAACCAAAGTGGTAGAAGCGTGTGGTAAGTTGCACCCAAGCGCGTAGCCAGGATTTTAGGGGGGGCGGTAGTGAGCACGCGAAGCGCGGTTCCTAGGGGGTTGGGTGCAGGGACGGGGAGTCCCCCCCCCCCCCGCGCAAAGCGCGGAAGCTTTGACGTTTCACTAAATTATTAGAGAAAGAAGACGATTCGTTGGACCGTTCTCGACTCTTAATCCTTGTTTGAATCAAATTCCCCTTCCTCCTCGCGTAGCGCGGTAGCTCCGACGTTTTATTAGATTATTACAAAAAGAAGACGATTCGATGTACCATTCTCGACTCTTAATCCTTGTTTGAATCAAGTTCCCCTTCCTCCGCGCGTAGCGCGGAAGCTCTGACGTTTCATTAGATTATTAAAGAAAGAAGACGATTCTATGTACCATTCTCGACTCTTAATCCTTGTTTGAATAAAGTTCCCCTTCCCCCGCGCGTAGCGTGGAAGCTCTGACGTTTCATTAGATTATTAAAGAAAGAAGACGATTCGATGTACCATTCTCGACTCTTAATCCATGTTTGAATCAAGTTCCCCTTCCCCCGCGCGTAGCACGGAAGCTCTGACGTTTCATTAGATTATTAAAGAAAGAAGACGATTCGATGTACCATTCTCGACTCTTAATGATTAATGTTTGAATCAAGTTCCCCTCTGACGTTTCATTAGATTATTAAAGAAAGAAGACGATTCTATGTACCATTCTCGACTCTTAATCCTTGTCTGAATTCATTTTTGCCCATTCCTGCGCGAAGCGCGGAAGCTCTCACATTTTATTACATTATTAGAGAAAGAAGACGATTTGTTGTATCGTGTCCTTCATGAATTCAGTTTCCCCCCTACCGTTCGAAGCGCGGAAGCTTTAATGTTTTAATAAATTATTACTCTTAATCCTTGTCTGTATTCATTTTCGCCCATTCCGCGCGTAGCGCGGAAGCTTTCACGTTTCATTAAATTATTAGTAAAAGAAGACGATTAGTTGTATCGTGTACTTTGACGTTTCATTTGATTATTACTCTTAATCCACGTCTGAATTCAGTTGCCCCCCCTGACAGCTTTGCCCTGTTCGCTAAATTATTAGAGAAAGAAGACGATTCGTTGTACTGTTCTCTATATTAATCCTTGTCTGAGTTCAGTTTCCCCACTGAAAATAAGTTGTGTCACAAATAAGTTGTGACATAATAATCTTTCTCCAAAAATGAAAAATGTTTTAGGAAATATCAAGAAATAAAATGAGTGAAAAAATAAAAAATAAAGATACAATGACGTGAATTTTAAAAAGGGTGAACGGAAACAACATAACAACTAGTGAACTATTTTATAAGTCATACTAATGTCCGAAAATCTTTCACCTTGTCTCCGATCTCATCACACGAAATCGTCACAGAGTTCATCTATGTTTACACTGTCCAGGATTGTCTGATGTGCATTGCAGATTGCTACTTTTGTGCTTCGCGCTTAACATTAATTTAGCTCGTTGCTTTTGATGCTGCGTCTTCGCATTTGGCGCACTGCATTTCTATGATGCTGTTGATTGAACAAATTGAATAAATTCATCAATTCCTGATGAAGCCGTATGAGCGAGAATTCAATTTATTCTTGTCTCATATACGGTTGTCTTATTTACTTCGTATATATGTATGTATTATGAAAATGTGTATATTGATGGTCATCTTGCGAGTAATAACCATTAACTACTCTCATCGGACTCTCATCATTAATTTTTCTCTTCATTTTTTAATATTTTTTTTATGGTGAATTATTGGGGGGGGGGGATGATTGTACAGGCCATCCCCCCACCTGAAATATTGGGGGGGATATATCCCCCCCCCCATCCCCCCGGGATCGACACCCATGCGGCATGGCATAGGCTATGTGTGTGAAGGGGGGGGGTTGTCGGATGTTCAATGTTTGATGAATGTTCTGTAAATATATTGAGTAAAGCATGACGACTAAAATGTCTCAGCATGCTGCCCGGCACGTCGGGGGCATGGGTCGCACCCCATTAATGGCATGCCTTATTTTCCCCTGCCGCACGCAAGGGGCTTGTTTCACCCAATCAACTGATGACTCCAAGCATGTCCAAAGTATAATTCAAACGCCATAACTGTTTCCAACAAAACGCAACAAAACGGACGCTTCGTGTCAAAACTCTTGGTATATAAAAGGGACTCTATGCGCCAACCCTGCAAAGCCTGTAGGCGCATTAAACAGCATTGCATGGATTTCACGAACAACACATGGGTCAAAGAAGAGGAAGAAGCAAAGAAAAAGGGGTAAGGAGATCGAGGGCCTTGCCTCTCAAGCTGTTGCCTCCTTAACCCTCCCCAACCCAACTCCAATCCAAAAAAAATTAAGAGCGAAAGAAGGAAAGGGAACGAAAAAAGGAAAAGAGGAGATAAAGGAAAGGGGAAAAGAAGAAAAGAAAAGAAGCCAACAAGTTGTGGATCGGGGGAGGCAAAATTCAAACGTGGTTTATTTCTAATTCCATAACCTTACGGTGACTTACAAATGTTGCTAAATGATGGTCATTTGACGGTAATTTAACGCCTAAAACCCCTGAAATTCTTGGGGGCTCCGTCCCCTAGACCTCAAGTCAAAGAGTGTCCTGCCAGTGTCACAAAATAATATGGTATCAAAAAATACTCACCTGACCGTAATAAAAACGCCTTTTATAAACCCCTGAGCTTCCGGCGGCTCTGCCTTTTGGACCAAACCAAAGGCCCTAAAGCGGGCCCCCGAATGTTTATCTGACCGTAATTAAACGCCTAAAATCCCTGAGCTCCCGGGGGCTCCGCCCCTGAACCCCATGCCAATACGTAACCTGCCAGTGTCACAATAAGGTCCCCCCCCCCCCAACAAAAAAAAAGAGAGGAGAAAAAGGAAGAGGACGGTAAAACTGTTTATACCTTCTACCCTTTTCTATTATCGACCTTTTTACTCAATATATCTACAGAAAATTCATTTAATAAAAAGCTATATGACAATATATGCTTTATTGTCTTGCTTGCCGTTGACATGTTTGTTTTTATTATCTATTCAGTCCCCAAATAACTGATAGAGATGTACGTTAGATTTATATGTTCTAAACTCTTCGAAAAACAAAGTACCCCTGAATTCTAGACTGAACTCTATCTTTCAAACGTAACTCATCAGAACATGACGGTGGCATATTATAATATTGATATCGACTTGACAAAGATAATTATTATCTCCCTCACCTCGACTTGACAAAGATAACATTTTGGCAGGCATATTTAAAAACAGATCATTTTGGCGGGCATAGTTAAAATCACGACTTCACTTTCAACCAATCAGGTGGCAGGATTAGGAATGATTCTTAAAGTAAGGTATATAATAGGATTTATATCATTGAAGCATAACAAAAATAAATACAAATATATGATTTGGGTATTATAAACAATAGGCGAGCCAATAATTTAAAATAGCAAATCTTATGTTGTTACCAAAAAAAAAATTTTTTAATAAAAAATTTAATAAAAATACAAGGCATCTAATCCGTTTACAGGCAGGATGCATCTACATAAAGTGAGCCCACATATATCCACGGTACGACTGGTCTCTTTATTGAAAAAGGCATATCAGAAAAGAATGACCACATATTTGTCTCTAGTGACAAGGTGTTATTGTTGTTTTGGGGTTTATAAGGCTGTCCAATCTGAAAAGATTATTTTCGCAAGGCTATACTGTTTTTTCGAGTTATTTATCAGTGATCATAAGATGGCGCTGTTTCTTTTGCTCTGACAAATTAGATTCTGCTTTATGAATATATCGATTGGCAGGATGTGGCGGTGAGCCAGGCCGCGGGGTGGCTGTTTCAATTAGGCCCAGACGACCTCATTGAGAAGAGGCTCGGCTTCCATGCGAGAGGCTGGAGTTTGGCGGCATATCACTGTCCTCCTGCCGGCGGCAGCCAGGCTGAGCTCATGTTTTCTAGCTTTTTCCGAGGCTCGGTTTCCATTCGAAAGGCGGCAGCCGGCGCATGCTTTTGGATACCATTTCCTACCGCCAGCGGTAGCCGGCTCAGCTAATTAAAAAAATGCAGCCAAGACGCATAAGTGCAGTTAGCTGCCGCCGGCTGGTATATTTATTTTGACGCCTCGCCTAAGAATCTATAACAAAGTAATATTATTCCCCTTGGTCTGTGTGACCATAACACTCTACGAAAGCTATGCAGAGCCGAGGTCAAACCTAGAATGATTACCAATATATCGTACAAACGCTTCTGTGAAAGTACATTTCAGAGGGAACTTTAAGAGCTTGACCTGTCCACATGTCTAGACAAAAATGATATTAAACTTGCCTGTAGTGTGTTTCACAAAGACTAAGATCGACTTTGAGTTAGACTTAACTATGGCAGGCTTTTCATGTTACTGGTTGCTCTCACCTTTGGTCTCTCAATTATGATCTTTAGAAAATATTTTCCTTCAATAATGAACTATCACAAAATGTTAATTCTGTAAGTATGTGACCATGACTTTTACGTCCCTTGAGAGACAAATGCCAGGAAATGGTTAGAGAAAATAGTGGCATGAACGGCCTGTCATAGTTAAGTCCAACTTAAAGTCAATCTTAGCCTTTGTGAAACACTCCCGAGGTCTACTTGGAGGCGTCAGTTGTTGAAGGTATGTGGTAAACACGCCCCTCTTCACTCACCGAGTGAACACTATTACAACCCAGTGGGCATCTAATAAATAATGTGTCCCTTACTCGTTTGAGAGATTGGTTGAAAAAAAACTGAAAACAGAATACTAATACAGATTGAATTCATTATCGATCATTATTATCTGGGTAAGTCATTTAAAGGTACTAGGCTATGTCCCATTTACAGGCCAAAACAATGAAAAGGTTAAATTCCAACGGCATTTGAAAGGAATTACTAATTTAGAACTTCCCTAAAAAATGGGGGGCTTGAAAATTTCTTTAAGTGGGAAAATAACGACCATTAATTGTCGAATCGATTTAAGAGCTATAGAGCCAGTAAGTAAATGTCTGATTTTCTGACCATTGTACCGAATGGCCGTACCTTTTATGCTGCGCAAAGATTCAATCAGTTTAATTTTGGCCATTACAAGAAGTTGGTTATTGATGTAGACAAATGTTCGTGTATTCCTTACAGCTCATTTAATGGATGTTATTATCCAAGAAGAAAAAATGCCAGTTAGGACCTCAATAGTGCCTGACAGTGAAGTCTAGCAAGTAAACGGGTGGCATAATTTGAATATTAGGACACTGCTAACGCTTAAATTTCACAGATAGGACATACATGACATATTCATAATTCCTGCAAAGTTCTACATAATTTAATGGTGGCTGCAAAAGGGACAGAGTATCTTTAAGAAACAGTTTTATCATAATTTTAATTTTTATTTTTAATCCAGAAATCCACGATATTATGCAAAGTATTAAGAAAGTTGACTCCTATTGACAAGTCATCTACGCTGTCTGTAAATTGTCCTAATATTAGAGATGTCATTGGAAACGATTGAACGAAAATTTTATATGAAACGGATAATTATTTTTTTGTGACAATCGGTCCAGTTGTAAGAACTGACTTCAGAAACTGTAAACCGGCATTGGATCATTCGATTTATAATACTTGTGTACCACCACAAATATTAGATATTTTGAACAATTTGAAAAAACCGTTGAAAAAACGAAATAACGCCTTTTACGTCGTATTTCAGCCAATGCCGATGTTTGCTTTTGTGTTGGCATTTTCGTGTTGCTTATATTACACACAAATAGCCGGCTCATGTATTGTTATTTTTAATTAAATAATTAATTAACGGTCACCGTGTTTTTTGTGGAGCTGAATTGGTATGATTGTATTGGCTCAATTTCACACATTTTGGGGCACTATAAATGTCATAGATAAGAATAGGAGCAATAACCATGCACTTTGCACTTTGAAGGCATTTGCGGTCTGAAAACAGGACTCAACTATACCTTTAGCAATGTTACCAAGTCCCTTTAAGTAGACATGGTCATTAGCAGGACATGCTCATACCCTGTAACGATTGAACAATATAATCACTGCTCTCTACGTATGTTTGCAGGCAGAGGAAACGTACAGGCCTTTCAAGAAACAATATATTGTATTCATGAGTCATTACTTTAATTAATTATATTGTTTTGGATTTAGAGTAATAGTGTTAGGGTAATATACCAGTTGTATGATGTCTTGCTAATGTACTATTTAGGATTATATATAGATGTCTTGTTAATAAAACATGTAAGGTTATATATATACATGTATATATATACACACAATTATACTGAATTAATTTAAGACTTTTTACCCTAATAAAGCCGGGCTATTTGAGGTCTTAATACGGCCGGGGGCGTATTTTTTATTTACACGGCAGCGAGGGGAATTTCTCAATTAATTCCAATGAAACCGCTCGCGACGAGTCTAGACTAGACCGAATCGGAGTACGAGTACAGCAGTGCAGTGTTAGGGAATGTAGATCTAGAGAAGGAAACGATGAAAGACATCTAAAGGAAAAAAAGAAAACAAAATAGTCTCGATGTCTTATGCAATAAACAGTGACGGCAGTATGATATTATGTGTGACACCATGGCACAGAGAAATCGAGAGCGTGAACATAATAAACATGCCCTCGGCCACGTACCAACAACACAGAGTACATCGACACCACAAGTCATATTCAGTACAGGCACTACAGACTAGACTCTCCGCGAGCGGTTTCATTGGAATTAATCGAGCTTTTCCCTTCGCTGCCGTAAATAAAAAATACGCGGCCGGGGGGGGGGGCATTATGGCCCCCCTCAAGATCGTGGCCGTGAAACGGCCGATCGCCGCGAAAATGTGCACGCATGTCAAGTGAAGTGTATAAAATACTATGGTAAATTTAATTATTTTTTAATTCACTCATTTGCATATTTATGGTTATTTATGCAAATTAGGACATAAAAAACATTTTTTTTTTTTTTTTTTTTTTTTTTTTTTTATCCATAAATCGTTTATTCTTCACATTTAAACATTAGTTTTTACTACATATATTCTTTAGACCATTTGGAATAATAAAACCCCCTCTAAAAAAATGGAAGTGCGGTGTTATTCTTTATGTTATATATTGATTTGATTTCTTCTATAAAAATGTATTTTATTGTTTTTGTTTTACTTTAATTTTTATCTATAATTGAACTATTTACAACCCCAAAATAAACACCCAAATATAAACAAGACCAAATAACCAATAAGAGAAGAGGATAGATTGAAGGAAAAACAAAGAAATGCATAACGAAAGAGAAGAGGATATATTGAAGGAGAACGAAGACGTAATGAAAGAGAAGAGGATAGATTGAAGGAAAACCAAAGAAATGCATAACGAAAGAGAAGAGGATAGATTGAAGGAAAAACAAAGAAATACATGACGAAAGAAAAGACGATAGGATCTTAGGGCTTCAAACACTTACAACATGGGCGGCGATTTCTTTATGACCCGGGGGAGGGGGGGGGACGACGAAATGCGAGGGACGAGGGAACATGGTGAGCAACAGGGGCCAGTGGCGTAATGAGCAAAAACGATGGGGGGAGGGTTTGGGGGGCTAAAGTATTTACGATCAGTTAGAGCAAAGCAAGTGGAGCGTCAATAGCATGGGGTTCAAGGGCGAAGCCCTGGTGGGAGTCAAGGGGCGGAGCCCCATGAAGGTCAGGAGTTTTAGGCTTTTAATTACGGTCAGATGAGCATTTAGGGTTTTACGCATTTATTAACAGTCAGATTATTATAAATGGTTTGTTTTATTGAAAATCATCTCGCAGCCCGAAGGCTGAATTGTGTGACTTTTTATTACAAATTGATAAAATCATTACAATACAATAAATACATATGAAATCAGACATTACATGATATAAATTCAGATGAGCATATTTGGATACCTTATTCAGTTGTGACACTAGTAGGTCACTAATTGGAGTGCGGTCGCCCCCAGAAGCTCAGGGGTTTTAGGTATTTAATTACGGTCAGATGGGCAACCAGGGGCCCGCCCTAGGACCCTTGGTGGGGTCCAGGGGGTAGAGCCCCCGGGAGCTCAGGAAAAATAATGCCATTTTAGCAACATTTGGCAATCACTGGTATCAAATTGAAATAAACCATTTTTGAATTTTATTGGTGGAAGGGGAAATTAATACTGCCCCCCCATCAGTTCGCCAGTGAAAGGGGCGGAGGTGGCGGAAGTGATTACTTCCATAGAGCTTCATGACAAGTCTTATTATATAGCTCTATGCTACCCCTCACAGGTTTTTGAAGTTTTGTTAGTATAAAAACAAGCAATATACTTTTTTCACACTTCACATTTAATTCGCTGGTATCTATTGTGCAGTCTGAAGGGTTGTAAATATTTATTAGGTCAATTTTAGTATGTAGGCAGGAAGGGACTTCTTAACTATTATCCTGCCACCGGGTTAATCCCTGCAGTGCCAAGCCCCAAATCCCGGCAGTGCCAAGTTTATAACGAGATAATCGGATTAACGCGATAGTACTAGCGCGTGCAAAACACTAGGCACAGTCCAATGGGCATGAACGATAACTGCTATTACATAATTATGTGTGCAATCATGCAAGAAGCAGAGGAGCAATAGCTTGCTAGCGTGTACATGGCACCTTAACAATAGCGTGCATGCAGCCTTATGGCGGGCTATGAGTTAAAAGAGCAAGCTGAATATTCCTTTTTTTGTGTAGCCCTGATCTTTTTGTAATCTTGTAAACGTACATTGTAAACCATGTTTACGTGATACCAACAATATTTACTTTGTATATTTTAAAGGATATTATGCGAGGGAGCGAGAAGATTGTTGCATTTGTATTAGTCTAAACGCTGCACTCATGGGCCCTCCAGAGCCTAAAAGTATGTTTCAGTCTTTAGTCATTATTTGCTACACATTTTTAGTGTGCACTTTTTCAAATTTTCCGGAGGGGGGACTGTACCCCCCCCCCCCGGATCGCCGCCCCTGACTCCCACATTTCGCTTTCAATTACAGAACGCTCTAGCTGTCTCCAAGGGAATAGATCCTCGGAAGGTGAAGAAATATATGTGTCGTGTGAAAAGCCAGGGAAGGACACAGACACAAAACCTCCACACACAGAGAAAAGGAGGTTCGATTTCACTCCTTATAGGGAGTAAATGCTTGTCGCATAAGTGACACCCCTCAGGGAGTAAATTTACTCTCCAATGTAGGGAGTAAATTTACACCCCACAAGAAGGTGTAAATTTGCACCCCAAGGTTATGATTTTACTCCCTTTAAGGAGTGGAATTTGCACCCAATGGTGCTTAATTGACACCTTTTGGTTCCATTTTCATGAAAAATGGGTTCAAATTTACACCCGTGGGGTTGAATTTTATACCCTATATGATCGATTCCACACCCTGTGGGGAGTAAATCTACACCCTTCTTATGCACAGCATCAACCAATTGATCATCCCTAGAGCAATCAATCATCCAAGCTTCGTAATCACTGATTCTCACCCTTTTGTCTGCGTTTCACTGCTCTAAAGAAATCAGACCAGAATCTCGAGTTATATGTCGCAAAGCTTTCATGCTTACCTAAACAACAGTTAGTGTGAACTCAACACAAGTGCTGTAAGAACCAACTTAAAGCTAGCCTCGGTGAGGCTGGATGGACGTAACGGATCAAATGTAGTAGAAATACCTAAACACACAATCTTGCCTTCTCGAATATCTTCCCTTTACTTACACGTATAAGAAGGCAATTATATACTAGTTAGTAAAACAACACTTCTGCTAATTTCATTGAATTATCAAGTATAACCTTTGGTACAACCCCTTATTCTTGATCAAATAACTTTCACACATATAATATGCCCAAATGAAACATGATAATTCCCCCAACATGACCAAAAATATGTAAATTATGCTAATTTTCCTTCATTTGGCAGTACCTATATCGACACGATGCGCTCGTCTGACTAAAATAGGGTGTAAAATTACACCCCTCAAATGACTATTCTGTACACCCTTGCGTATTTCCGTGTTTTACTCCCTAAAAGGTGTAATAGGGGGCGCCCTATTTTCCAATTTCGTTTTACTCCCCAAGAACACCTTTTATTTATCTGTGTGCATGGGTGCGATGTGACGTGTGTGGACGTTGGCCCCACTTACTTTGTGTTTTGCTCAAATTAGAATCCACAAAAGAGGACTATGTATGCCCTTTTTGTGAAGCGACCGTTCAGTAAACCTCAACTTAAGGCCACAGTCCATGGGCCAGTACCCAATTTTTCACATATCGGTCCCTTTCTGGATCCACCCCCCCCCCCCCCGTCTCCCCAAAGAAAAAATATTTCAAATTGTTACATGTGTGCACAATATTAATGTGTCAACCTTACGAAAGTGGTGTTTTCATAATGATTATTGATCTCCTTTAAATTTCTGTTTAAATGAAATACTTTAGAAGACAACTGTTACAGTCCAACCAGGAGTGTTGGGCATGCTTGAAAGCTTCTTCTAATCTGTCCTGACTAAAATATGCAATATTGTTCAATTTCTGAATTCTTTGTTGAAAAACTTGCTTGCTGGCAATAGTGCATACATGTTTTATACATTTTGAATATCTAGTCCGGTTAATAATGATTTTATTATTTGACACAATATCCTATGATAAGCGAAACGATTTGCTTTTGTATCATATGACAAATGACAATTAAGGTTTCCCCTGAAAATTGCATTACAATGTATATTCATCGTCATCGAAAATGTAGTATAATATACAACAATGAGCAAATAATTGTTTCCAGACCAATGATTTAAGTGAGAAGAACTTACATTTAATATTGAAGCTGTTGCCGTTTGTAAATACATGAACTTGAAATAATAAGTACCCTTAAAAGTGTCGCAATATATCATGTTTGAGTGAGCATGAAGTGTAATGGTGTAGGTGTCATTGAGACTATATAGCCTTTACACCGTGTCATTTATCAAGAATATATCTCCAATCAAATCAAACTGCGTGATGCTATCAAACAACTTAACAACATCAATCTTCTATTATCCTAAATAAACCTGAGAAACTTGAAAATTGCAATACAATGTAAATTCATTATTAGTGAAAATGTAATACAATATACAACAATGGGCAAATAATTGATTCCAGACCAATGATTTATGTGAGAAGAACTTACATTTTATATTTAAACTGTTGCCGTTTGTATATACATGAACTGTAATAAGTAGTCTGAAAGTGTCGCAATATATCATGTGTGAGTGAGCTTGAAGTTTAAGGGTGTATGTTTGTTTGAGACTATATAGCCTTTACACCGTTTCATTATTGAGATATATCTCCAATCAAATCAAACTGAATGATTTAATCGAACAACTTAACAATATCAATCTAGCTTAAAGTGATTCGGTAACATTGTTGAAGGTTGATGAAAAAACAGCGTAATTTTTGTATGAAATGTGACTTATTATATTTCTTCTACTGTACTAACTCTCTAACATGCAAAATAAAACTGAAACAAATCCACTGTGCGACTTCCTCTAACAGTAAATTCGCCCGACCATTTTTGAATTTTTTCAACCGCTTTTCCATGAAAATAAGACATATAAAAGGCTTTTAATTTTTTACAACACTTGAATGTCTGAAATGGTATATAGCCAATGCATTCCTTTGTAACAATTTTCATTCACCTTAACTGTAATTAAACTGTAATAATAGAGTTGGGAGATTTTTTACCGAATTTGTAATAATGGTACAAAAATTAGCATTGAAGTCACTATTTTCTCTCATCTGAACAATGTTACCAAGTCATTTTTAATGGCGGGGGCACTAAGTTTAATGGTGTAGCTTTGTTTGAGACTATATAGCCTTTACACTGTTTCATTAATGAGATTATTATCTCCAATCAAATCAAACTGAGTAATGTTATTGAACAACCTAACAATATCAACCTTCCATTCTCCTAAATAAACCTGGGAAACCTCGGTCTATAGATACACAAAAGGAGATTACTAAATTTGGTGCCTGGCTTAATGGCGGTAGTTAGCCTTTACACTGTTTCATTAATGAGATATGTCTTCAGTCAAATCAGACTAGTGATGTTATCTAACAACTAACCAGTATTAGATTTCCATTTTCCTAAATAAACCATTACAACGTTTGATATTATTAAAAGATAGTGCCTGACTGGATGGGGATCGCACTCTGTTTAAAGGTAAATACCGGTAGTGGTAAAATTGCGGTTCAAGGGTTTTGGGGTGCAAAATCCATTCAATATTGTTTAAATATTGCCTTCAGAGGTTTATATGGCAATACTTCAACCTAAATTCGCAAAAAATTGAAATATATGCCCAAATGTTCACCGTTATGTTCAATATTGAAGTGCATTCGCGATATCTACCCAGGCCGGATCGATATGATAATTTACTAAATATATCCATTAGTAGGCGGTTTCCCGGCAAAATTGGTATCATCACGTATTAGTCAAAACATATTCTTTCACAGATTGGTATAAGAGCTTCCATTTCATTTTTTGAGAGGAGGTGTTTCCCAAACTGGTATTTACCTTTAACGGTGTAGGTCTTTTAAATGTATACACAGTTTGGAGAACAACCTGGGGGGGGGGGGGAGGGTTTGCACATAATCTGCATTTTAAGTGAGGAAAGACAAGAAAATAACAACCATCACACGGTATAATTTTTCCAAACTTCATAACTATCAGCTTTAATTGCAAGACGCCCGTCTGTGACGTAAGGAATAATGCCAATTCAGATATCCACTTTTTGTGCGCAGAGAAAATCCACTGCACGTGCATTAGTTAAAACCCCTGATCAGTGGTTTCTCGTTAATTGTACGAGCAGAGAAAAATTACTGCACGTGCAGTAGTTGTTTTTGTGCCCAGAGACAAGCCACTGCACGTGCAGTAGTTAGAGACAAGCCACTGCACGTGCAGTAGTTAATACCCATGGCTTTATAGACGTATAGTCGTATGATTGGATAGTTGTATAGTTGTTGGTTATGACACTTCGGCCCGCACGCGCATATTTTGTTTACACAACTGTTTAGCCACTTCAGTCAAATATACTGTGCAAACGACTAGAGACAGAGTCTAGCATTTCCCTTAGCAGTTTTGTTGGATTGCTTGAGCTGTACTTGTGTACATACTCGTTAAAGTAACTGGTTACATTGTTGAAGGTTGATGAAAAAAATTGCTTAATTTTTGTATAAAATGTTACTTACTATATTCCTTCTACTGTACTAACCCTATGACATGCACAAAATCCTGAACAAATTCTGAAACCACAAAGATATCTATGGTTTACTTTCAAGGCGTCGATGTACAACACCCTCTAACAGTGATTAACAGTAAATTCTCCCAACCGTTTTTGAATTTTCCCAACCGTTATTCCATGAAAAAAAAAGACATAAAACAGGCTATAAAAAATCTGTGAACACTTAAATGTCTGGAATGGAATGTAGAGCCATTTTTTTGCTTTGTGACGATTTACATGCACCTAGAATGTAATTAAATTGTAATAATATAGTTGGAAGAATTAAGGAATCGATCAGATCAGTTTTTCCCAATTTGTACCATGAATAATGGTCCGTTTTTACTCAAATTTTCAGATTATCTTTAATTGTACATCTAGCATTGAATTCACTACCTTAGCACCACTATATCTCATCTGAACAATGTTACCAAGTCCCTTTTATTATCTCTTTCATTATGTATTTCTGTGTTCTCCTTCTATCTATCCTCTTCTCTTTTGTCATTTTTTTTCTTTTTTTCTCTTCAATCTATCCTTTTTCTCCTTCGTTATATATTTCTTTGTTTTTCCTTCAATCTATCCCCCATCATCACCTTTGTTATGTATTTCTTTTGTTCTCCTTTAATCTTACCTCTTCTCTTTTGTTTTATGTATTTCTTTGTTTCTCCTTCAATCTTGACTATCCTTTTCTCCTTCGTCATCTATTTCTTTGTTTTAGTCTGATCATAGATTCCCATTCCCTTTCTCCTTCTTTATGTATTTCCCTGTTTTTCTTTAGTCTAGATCTATGATCCTCTTAGCTCTTCAATTATGTATTTCTATGTTCTTCCTTTGACTTATCCTCTTCTCTTTCCTTATGTATTTCCTTGTTTTTCATTCTCCAAATCCTCTCCACTATCCATGTTTTCCCCCTTTCTATCATCTTCCCTTCCCTGGGTGTACGTGCTTGCACAAAATAGTGCGCTGAAGACCTAGACTCTTTCACCAGAGCACTTCTCTTGGAAGTTTTTCGCGAAAATGGCTAAACAGTTGTGTAAACAAAAATAAGTGCAGCCCGGCCAACTTTGGCTAGCAGGCAGTAGGAGGATATCGGGTTAGTGATCTTACCTGATACTCTGACTGTTTGAACACCGAGCACTATCACAGCGATTGTTGTAACTAGATTTAGTATAGACCCCATGCTTGAGGGCGTCCTTCCTCCACCAGAGGCAATTTCAAAGATCCTAAATGATTAAACAGAAAATGGTGCAATCGATGTAATTTACAAGGTGTAATACACTATGGGGTGAGGAGAGACTGGCATATATGATGTTCACTTGTACAGTATCTAACATGAATTGATTGAGGCAGTGCAATAATTTCGTATGAAACTTAAAAGTATACGTAAGCATAACAGTTGACAACAGTTCAAAAGTTGTAGATCATTATAAAAAGCAGTCACGGGTTAACAAAAGCAACCTTCCTCCAATACAGTGCGTATACAAAAAGGATACCCAACTTTGGTAGTTTATAATTGAAATCTCATTGCTCTATTTTATTGTTATTTTTCTGATATTGTTATTTTGGTATTTTTTGACAACGCCCAGTACAAGCAATGCAAGTTTGTATAGGTAATGCAAATGTATTTAAATGTTTTAAAACTTTTTCATGAAATTAAATAAACGTAATTTAATATCAAATTATGAATCCATTGTTTGACTATAAGAGTTAATATACCATTATATATTAGTACAATGAGAATACTATACCTTGCCATTTTTGTATTTATATGATAAAATGGTTTAAGAAGAATTTTCTTGTACCATAAGGCTAGCCTGACTAAAACGACTTAACTAATCAGTACATAATAAAAAAAACAGATATGGGGCCTGTCATCACGAAATGAGTCCAGTGTCGCAAACAAATTATTCCTGTTTTTAAGTATTATATGAATCTACATTAAGTAAGCTTTAAATTAAGGGGTCACACATTAAAATTGATAAATTATATCCAGAAATATGAACAAAAACCTAATTGGACTTTATAACAATGGGATTACCCAGTTTTGAGATAATTAGGTGTAAAGTTAATGATGCGTAACATATTATAGTCTGGTCAACAACAACATAGCAACAACACACTTCCCATCATTCGATTTAAATGAAACGTTCAACAAACAAAGAAATAATAAGTCGATTTTTGGAAAAATCTTAAATGTGGTAGGTGGGTCAATTTTCAGTACATACACACTATACATCGCTATTACTACGATTGAGCTAATGCGACACTGGACTCATTTCGTGGTGACTGGCCCCATATACTCTTCACTTCATTATATAAAGAAGGGCCGCTGTACTTCAAACATAAAGCCACTCCTTTAATCTACAGCGGTATAATACAAAGCAGATTAGGTGTCTTACCTTGTACAAAAGTACGATGTCTGCTAACAACCAGTTCGCCTAAGATCAAGGGTAAGAGAGCAATGCAAATAGTACAAGTCCAAGCCCGAGGTATGATGACTTAAAAATGACACAGCTAACCAGTCTACCAACAATAACCTTGTTGTTTGGCGACACACAAGAAATATGGGGCGGGGCTACGGCAGCAGACGAACGTTGATTAGACGAATCGTGTTGAGTTTCGTTGAAGCTACAAATCAATCATATCCGAATTAGGGATAAACCTAATGAGAAGGTTGTGTTATTTAGGACCAGTAATGTGAACGACGAGGAATATTGTATATTCCCGGGGACATGTCTGTAAATGTAATCTTCTTTTATCACATACTTTATTCATTCAATATAACATCATTGGAGAGGATTCCTTTTTCTTACCTGACTGCTAAGAAAGCATGAGTATGCCCGTAAGTAAGCAACTAGGGACATACGGTTTTAAAGATAAACTCGAGTTCTAGTTAAACAAACAACAACAAAATGAATTCTCACAGAATCAAACGAAACTTATACTGAATGTTCAATATTACATATAAATGTCATTTGCCAAGAAATTTTGGTAGAAAATGTATACTTGCTGTGTAATGGGCAAGAAAAGAAAAGGAAATCAAGGTAAGTAGGCTCAACACCATTTGTTTAGTCCTATATATATCTTTCTTTTTACAGTGCTTGTTACTTTACCAAGACTGGGCCAAATTTATTATGATTTGGATGACTCCAGAACCTTGAAGTACACACCAATACTTACATACTACATGATCAACTTTTCTGATCCATTCCACACCTTTCCTTTCACAATGCAATCGCCTGACCAGAACTCAACTTTATCTTTAAGTCCTCTCCGATGGACTTGGTAAACAAGGAGTAATGCCTTACCAAAGAGTAACAGCGCATTGACTTGGTTTCGAACCCGGAACCTTCCGGTTACGAGACCAAAATATTACATATATTCAATAAACAACAAATGAACATACATTGGACTAATACACGTATTATAATAATAATAATAATAATAAATTTATATAGCGCAGCTTTTATACAAAATATATTCAGCTGCGCTGGTTAAGAGCTCCTTTTTACTAAATTCTACAAATTAAATAAGATCTCTCAGTTGAACAAATAAGTTTTTAAATTGGATTTAAAAACATTGAGAGATGGAGTGCTTCGTATTTCTATTGGAAAGCTATTCCATAGTTTGGGGGCAGCAATAGCAAAAGCACGGTCCCCAAGAGTTATTTTAGTTTTGCCATGGGGAATCTGAAATAATAATTTATCTGTGGAACTGCGATGATGAATTTATGATGAATGATGAATTTATTTTTGGTAGTTGGTACATAGGTTCGGGTATGTACTTCCAACGACTTGCATAGGTAGATGGGTGTAACAGTCCAGTCCCACCAACGAGACAGGTCAAAGATTGACACCAAACCGACAACAGATGTTTAAAAACAATTACATTATCCCCGAATGGTCATGAATCGGTCGGTCTGATTCGGAGTGCCTTTTTGGTGGTGTGACTGAGGTATACCATAACCTTACAAATAAACCTTTTATTTCAAGCAATGGTGCAAAACGCCCGATTGAATTCGTTTACGTTGAAATGGAGAAAAATTAATGCTGAAAATTATAACGGCCTTCATTCTCCTGTCGTAAATAACGGGTGAATTTCACAAGCGGGAGAGCAACGGTTTTATCTTTGTTTACATTAGGCAAAATGGATTGGTAATTTCATGGGTGTGACTCTGAAAGGGGGACTATGAAAGGGTTCGAAGTAAATAGGTTTGTCTTATGTAAACATCTTCAAGGTTGTTCTGTTTCAGATATGAATTATTGGCATGCACATAGCATTCAGGGAATTGGATAAATATAGGATACTACGAAATAAAATACCATAACCTTACAAATAAACCTTTCATCTCAAGCAATGGTGCAAAACGCCTAATTAAATTCGTTCTCGTTTAAATGGAGAAAAATTAATGCTGAAAATAACAAAGGCCTTGATTCGCCGTCGTAAATAAGTTATCCCAGGTGTACCAAGGTGAAGTAAATGGGTACCTGGTAGGATTATTCCTTGAAATACACTGTGCGCTGATAACGGTTGCCGGAGCTAAAGCTAGGGTAATAATTTCCAAAGCTCTTTGGAAGCACATAGAGACGATATATAATGTGACATGTACTATACAAGAACCGAATATTATTATCATTATTATCATTACCCTTACTTAAAGACATCGTTTAACAATGTTAAATCTGAGATACATGGCCCTACGTGTTATCAGTCTCTTTGATATGGTGTAATGTTGAAGCCCTTAAAACAAAATTGCGCTTCAAAATGATCATGAAATGCCTCAAAAACATAAAAATCTTTGAGTGACCGGTTTTACCATACTCGTTTTCCAATCATAAATATCTTGATAATCAGACAAGCGATCAGCTTGTTAAAGTCATGGGGTTCCTGACAGGCGCGTCGGAAGCAGTTTGGGATGGGGGGGGGGGGCAACCATTCCAGGGGGATCATCTTCCAGGGGCAGTGGCGTAATGAGCAAAAACGTTTGGAAGGGGGGGGGGCAGAATCATCACCATTCTTACACGTTAAATTCAGGCCCCGCGGAACGTTTTTCAAAGTGGAGTATTAACGATCAGGCAGAGCGTAAATTAGCGTGGGTCCAGGGCATGAGCCCTAGCAGGAGGTCAATGGGCTGAGCCCCCGGAAGCTCAGGGTTTTTAGCCATTAAATTACGGTCAGATAAGCATATTTAAAAACCTTATTTGTTACACTGGCTGGTTACTAATTGGCGGGAAGTCCAGGGGTAGAGCCCCCTGAAGCTTTGGGGTTTTATGCATTTAATTACGGTAAAAAAAGTGAATTCTCACAGAATCAAACAAAACTTATACTGAATGTTCAATATTACAAAATGTCATTTGCCAAGCAATTTAGGTAGAAAATGTATACTGGCTGAGTAATGGGCAAAAAAAGAAAATGAAATCCAGGTAAGTAAGCTCAACACCATTTGTGAAATCCCACATATATTTTTCTTTTTACAGTGCTTGTTACTTTACCAAGACTGGGCCAAATTTGTTATGGTTTGGATGACTCCAGAACCTTGAAGTACACACCAATACTTACACAGTTAACATTTTTGTGAACAAGTTGTTTAAAAGTTTAAACAACTCTTGATTAACGGGTGACCTGATCTGAGAGTTGTTTAAAATGTTAAGCATCTCGAGTTGTTTAAAGTTTAAACACTTAGTTGATCAACATTTTGAACAACTTGTTTAAAATCACAATTCAAACAACTGGTGTTGTTTAAAGACGGTTGTTTAAAAAGGAGCTGTTGTTCAGTGGGGGTTGTTTACACCAACTGGGTTGTTGAAAGAAAGTTGTTTAAAAAGGAGCTGTTGTTCAGTGGAGGTTGTTTACACCAACTGGGTTGTTTAAAGAAAGTTGTTTAAAAAGGAGCTGTTGTTCAGGGGGGTTGTTTACACCAACTGGGTTGTTTAAAGAAAGTTGATAAAAAGGAGCTGTTGTTCAGTGGGGGTTGTTTACAACAAAAGGGTTCTATGATTGGGTATAATTTGGGTTTGATACTCTGAATAAGTGCACCACTACTTCTGGGTCTCTAAACAGTGTGAGTCAAAAAAAAGTTTACACCTAGAAAATTGCTAATTATTAAAAAAATCATCGATGAACATTAAACTGTTATATGTCTTATGAAAGAGTGTTTTATCCCAAATCATTTGGTACCATTTTTGTGTGGTATGTGTTCACGCTTGGATGAACAGGAGACATTGTTTGCGAGAGTGCAAAAATCGAATTGCGCCAAAGTTGCCTATGTGATGTTTGAATAAAGCAATTGGGATTTGGGTATTAATTCGGTCTTTGCAGATCCAAATAACACCCCTAACAAAATTAATCATGCCACACATATCAAATATCGAATATCAAATATCAACGAACATTTGTGCGCGTGGTTGTGGATGTGTGTGACTTTGCCCTTTGCAAAAAGCATATGCAATGCATTTCATTTGATACATTCAATCCATTCTCTCACTCCGCTAATCCCAACATAATACAAACTGAAGGCATCACTTTGGCGCAAGTCGATTTTTGCACTCTCGCAAACAATGCCACCTGTTCATCCAAGCGTGAACACATACCACAAAAATTGTACCAAATGATTTGGGATAAAACACTCTTTCATAAGATGTATAATAATTTACTGTTCATAGATTATTTTAAAAATAATTAGCAATTTTCTAGGTGTAAACTTTTGTTTGACTCACACGGTATAGGTATATGAAGACTAACAATATGGTAGGGTAATTCTGCAATTCATGAATTAGCGCCAAAACAGTGCCCATTTTGCATGAGCGCGCATGCACGGACGTATAAACTGCATATATAGGGATGCATGCAATCTCTATGGCAAGGAATTTAGCACACGTTATAACCGAGTGCGCGATCAGTGCCGAACTGCATGACGCGACGATTTGAAGTCTACCTATATTCTGACATTTGCGTACAGATACTGAAAATTTTAACTGTGAACGTACGCTATAAGTTAAAAACTTCAAATTGGTTAATAGAAAAATGATTTCAATTAAGCCATTGAATCCCCAGTCACTTAGAAGCGCGTCGGTAGCTTGGTCGGCCATGATGTGTGTTGTGTTGTGGGTTGGAAAGTAATAACTATTAAGCTAAATAAATGTAAGTATAGAGACAAACAAAATGGAGCCTGCAGAAACACGTGTGGTTGCTTTGGTAGTTTAATCCAGACTCAATATCCATGTGCTCTTACATATGTATCAATCTGTGTAGTCAACAGAAGACCCTTGCATACACTTGCATTGTGTGTATGCATCTAATATGAATAACAATGAGCTGTGCCTAAACAGCTGCACTGCATTTCTAAGTGGCATGTTAATTTCAATTGCATGCTAGTTTCAAGGAACCTGTTTCTAAACATAACAATGTGAAATAAAGCTTTTAACCAACGCGCACTTTATTGGCACGAGACACATGACGTCATATGTAAACAACACTGTCTAAAAGCTCTCGTATAGTAAATATAGCAGTCATTAAATTATAAAAAGCGAATGTTTAACAAAATTACTTTCGTTTCGAGCAACATCGTTTACAATTTGTTCAACTGTTATTTAAGATAGTGTACAACTGTAAGTGAACATCACTTTTTTAAGCAGCGTTTTTACTGTGTACATGCTACATAATCATTTTTTCTGATCCATTCCATACCTTTTCTTTCACAATGCAATCGCCTTACCAGAACTCAAACTTATCTTTAAGTCCTCTCCGATAGACTCGGTAAAGAGGAGTAATGCCTTACCAAAGGGTAACAGCGCATTGACTTGGTTTCGCACCCGGAACCTTCCAGTTACGAGACCAAAATATTACATATATATTCACTAAACAACAAATGAACATACAGTGGAGTAATACACGTATTATACGATGATGAATTTATTTTTGGTAGTTGGTACATAGGTTCGGGTATGTACTTCCAACGACTTGCATAGGTAGATGGGTGTAACAGTCCAGTCCCACCAACGAGACAGGCCAAAGATTGACACCAAACCGACAACAGCCGTTTAAAAACAATTACATTATCCCCGAATGGTCATGAATCGGTCGGTCTGATTCGGAGTGCCTTTTTGGTGGTGTGACTGAGGTATACCATAACCTTACAAATAAACCTGTTATTTCAAGCAATGGTGCAAAACGCCCTATTGAATTCGTTCACGTTGAAATGGAGAAAAATTTAATGCTGAAAATTATAACGGCCTTCATTCTCCTGTCGTAAATAACGGGTGAATTTGACAAGCAGGAGAGCAACGGTTTTATATTTGTTTACATTAGGCAAAATGTATTAGTAATTTCATGGGTGTGACTCTGAAAGTAGTCTGCAGGCACAGACCCTAATTTGACACTTAATCAAAAAATCATTGTGCCTTGAGAGAAGTCTAGCCCAGCTACCTACTGGTTGTGTCAGGAGCAGCTACAGTACATGGCCTATGGTAGTCTTATAGTGCAGACTCACTTTTACGACTGACCAGGGTCTGTGCTTGCAGACTACTCTGAAAGGGGGACTATGAAAGGGTTCGAAGTGAATCGGTTTGTCTTATGTAAACATCTTCAAGGTGTTTTGTTTCAGATATGAATTATTGGCATGCACATAGCATTCAGGGGATTGGATAAATATAGGATACTACGAAATAAAATACCATAACCTTACAAATAAACCTTTCATCTCAAGCAATGGTGCAAAACGCCTAATTAAATTCGTTCCCGATGAAATGGAGAAAAGTTAATGTGAAAATAACAAAGGCCTTGATTCGGCGTCGTAAACAGGTGTTCCCAGGTGTACCAAGGTGAAGTAAATAGGTACCTGGTAGGACTATTCCTTGAAATACACTGTGCGCTGATAACGGCTGCCGGAGCTAAAGCTAGGGTTATAATTTCCAAATCTCTTTGGAAGCGCATAGAGACGTTATATAATGTGACATGCACTATACAAGAACCGAATATTGTTATTATTATCATTACCCTTACTTAAAGACATCGTTTAACAATGTTAAATCTAAGATGCATGGCCCTACGTGTTATCAGTGTCTTTGATATGGTGTAATATTGAAGCCCTTAAAAAAAATTGCGCTTCAAAATAATCATGAAGTGCCTCAAAAAAGTAAAAAATCTTTGAGTGACCGGTTTTACCTAACTCGTTTTCCAATCATAAATATCTTAATAATCAGACAGGCGATCAGCTTGACAAAGTCATGGGGTTTCTGACAGGCGCGTCGGAAGCAGTTTGGGATTGGGGGTGGGGGGGGGGGGGCAAACATTCTAGGGGGATCATCTTCCAGGGGCAGTACTAGTGGCGTAATGAGCAAAAACGTTTGGAAGGGGGGGGGGGCAGAATCATCACCATTCTTACACGTTACATTCAGGCCCCGCGGAACGTTTTTCAAAGTGGAGTATTAACGATCAGGCAGAGCGTAAATTAGCGTGGGTCCAGGGCCTGAGCCCCAGCAGGAGGTCAAGGGGCTGAGCCCCGGAAGCTCAGGGTTTTTAGGCATTAAATTAAGGTCAGATAAGCATATTTAGATACCTTATTTGTTACACTGGCAGGTCACTAATTGGCGGGAAGTCCAGGGGTAGAGCCCCCGGAAGCTTTGGGGTTGTATGCATTTAATTACGGTAAACAAAGTGAATTCTCACATAATCAAACAAAACTTATATTGAATGTTCAATATTACAAAATGTCATTTGCCAAGCAATTTAGGTAGAAAATGTATACTGGCTGAGCAATGGGCAAAAAAAGAAAAGGAAATCAAGGTAAGTAAGCTCAACACCATTTGTGAAGTCCCACATATATCTTTCTTTTTACAGTGCTTGTTACTTTACCAAGACTGGGCCAAATTTATTATGATTTGGATGACTCCAGAACCTTGAAGTACACACCAATACTTACATGCTACATGATTAACTTTTTTTGATCCATTCCACACCTTTTCTTTCACAATGCAATCGCCTGACCAGAACTCAACTTTATCTTTAAGTCCTCTCCGATGGACTTGGTAAAGAGGAGTAATGCCTTACCAAAGGGTAACAGCGCATTGACTCGGTTTTGAACCCGGAACCTCCCGGTTACGAGACCAAAATATTACATATATTACATATATATTCAATAAACAACAAATGAACATACATTGGACTAATGCACGTATTATACGATGATGAATTTATTTTTGTAGTTGGTTCATAGGTTCGGGTATGTACTTCCAACGACTTGCATAGGTAGATGGGTGTAACAGTCCAGTCCCACCAACGAGACAGGCCAAAGATTGACACCAAACCGACAACAACCGTTTAAAAACAATTAAATTATCCCCGAATGGTCATGAATCGGTCGGTCTGATTCGGAGTGCCTTTTTAGTGGTGTGACTGAGGTATACCATAACCTTACAAATAAACCTTTTATTTCAAGCAATGGTGCAAAACGCCCGATTGAATTCGTTTACGTTGAAATGGAGAAAACTTAATGCTGAAAATAACAAAGGCCTTGATTCGCCGTCGTAAATAACGGGTGAATTTCACAAGCGGGAGAGCAACGGTTTTATCTTTGTTTACATTAGGAAAAATGTATTAGTAATTTCATTGGTGTGACTCTGAAAGGGGGACTATGAAAGGATTCGAAGTGAATAGGTTTGTCTTATGTAAACATCTTCAAGGTTTTTTTTTTCAGATATGAATTATTGGCATGCACATAGCATTCAGGGGATTGGATAAATATAGGATACTACGAAATAAAATACCATAACCTTACAAATAAACCTTTCATCTCAAGCAATGGTGCAAAACGCCTAATTAAATTCGTTCCCGTTGAAATGGAAAAAAAGTAATGCTGAAAATAACAAAGGCCTTGATTCGGCGTAGTAAACAGGTGTTCCCAGGTGTACCAAGGTGAAGTAAATGGGTACCTGGTAGGTTTATTCCTTGAAATACACTGTGCGCTAAAAACGGCTGCCGGAGCTAAAGCTAGGGTAATAATTGCTAAAGCTCTTTGAAAGCGCATATAGACGATATATAATGTGACATGTACTGTACAAGAACCGAATATTATTATTATTATTATTACCATTACTTAAAGACATCGTTTAACAATGTTAAATCTGAGATGCATGGCCCTACGTGTTATCAGTGTCTTTGATATGGTGTAATATTTAAGCCCTTAAACAAAATTGCGCTTCAAAATTATCATGAAGTGCCTCAAAAAAGTAAAACATCTTTGAGTGACCGGTTTTACCATACTTGTTTCTCAATCATAAATATCTTGATAATCAGACAGGCGATCAGCTTGTTAAAGTCATGGGGTTCCTGACAGATGCGTCGGAAGCAGTTTGGGATGGGGGGGGGGGAACATTCAAGGAGGATCACCTTCCAGGGGCAGTGGCGTAATGAGCGAACAATTTTACAGAGGGGGGGGGGGGGCAGAATCATCACCATTCTTACACGTTACATTCAGGCCCCGAGGAACGTTTTTCAAAGTGGAGTATTAAAGGAAACCAAAACCGTCATACTAACTTACTTTTATTGTAAAGTTTAAAAGATTTGAATAAAATCAGTGGAAATTTGAACAAAATCGGGCAAGGAATAAGAAAGTTAGAACTTTTTGAAATAACTAGTCACTAGAGGGCGGTATTCAATTTGATGACATCATCTGTGAACAACTCTCCATGCCTTTTGTACATAAAATTTCACAATTTTGTTGTTTTCTTCGTATTTATTTGTGTTCTTGATCCTACTTCATAACATGTGAAGTAGAATATCATTTTGCATTTTATATCTTGCTTTCAGGGGAGTACATTATCTCAATCACAAGAAAGAAGGAAAAACATGAAATTTGATGTGCAAAAGGCATGGAGAGTTGTCCACAGATGATGTCATCAAATTGAATACCGCCCGCTAGTGACTAGTAATTTCAAAAAGCTCTTACTTCCTTATTCCTTGCCCGATTTTGTTCAAATTTTCACTGATATTTTTCAAATATCTTAAACTTTACAATAAAAGTAACTTAGTATGAAGGTTTTGGTTTCCTTTAACGATCAGGCAGAGCGTAAACTAGCGTGGCGTCCAGGGCCTGAACCCCACCAAGAGGTCAAGGGGCTGAGCCCCCGGAAGATCAGGGTTTTTAGGCAATAAATTACGGTCAGATAAGCATATTTAGATACCTTATATGTTACACTGGCAGGTCACTAATTGGCGGAAAGTCCAGGGGTAGAGCCCCCTGAAGCTTATTTGGGGTTTTATGAATTAAATGACGGTAAACACAGTGAATTCTCACAGAATCAAACGAAACTTATACTGAATGTTCAATATTACAAATAAATGTCATTTGCCAAGCAATTTAGGTAAATGTATACTGGCAGAGTAATGGGCAAGAAAAGAAAAGGAAATCAAGGTAAGTAGGCTCAACACCATTTGTTTAGTCCTATATATATCTTTCTTTTTACAGTGCTTGTTACTTTACCAAGACTGGGCCAAATGTATTATGATTTGGATGACTCCAGAACCTTGAAGTACACACCAATACTTACATGCTACATGATCAACTTTTTTCTGATCCATTCCACACCTTTTCTTTCACAATGCAATCGCCTGACAAGAACTCAACTTTATCTTTATTCACCGATGGACTTGGTAAAGAGAAGTAATGCCTTACCAAAGGAAAACAGCGCATTGACTTGGTTTCGAACCCAGAACCTACCGGTTACGAGACCAAAATATTACATTTATATTCAATAAACAACAAATGAACATACAGTGGACTAATGCACGTATTATACGATGATGAATTTATTTTGGTAGGTGGGACATAGGTTCGGGTATGTACTTCCAACGACTGGCATAAGTAGATGGGTGTAAGAGTCGAGTCCCACCAACGAGACAGGCCGAAGATTGACACCAAACCGACAGCAGACGTTTAAAAACAATTACATTATCCCCCGAATGGTCATGAATCGATCGGTCTGATTCGGAGTGCCTTTTTGGTGGTGTGACTGAGGTATATCATAACATAACAAATAAACCTTTCATTTCGAGCAATGCTGCAAAACGCCCGATTGAATTCGTTCACGTTGAAATGGAGAAAAATTAATGCTAAAAATAACAACGGCCTTCATTCTCCCGTCGTAAATAACTGGTGAATTTCACATGCGGGAGAGCAACGGTTTTATCCTTGTTTACATAAGGCAAAATCTATTGGCAATTTCATGGGTGTGACTCTGAAAGGGGGACTATGAAAAGGTTCGAAGTGATAAGGTTTGTCTTACGTAAACATATTCAAGGTTGTTCTGTTTCAGAGATGAATTATTGGCATGCACATAGCATTCATGGAATTGGATAAATATAGGATACTACGAAATAAAATGGCATAACCTTACAAATAAACCTTTCATCTCAAGCAATGGGGCAAAACGCTTAATTAAATTCGTTCCCGTTGAAATGGAGAAAAATTAATGCTGAAACTAACAAAGGCCTTGATTCGCCGTCGTAAACAGGTGTTCCCAGGTGTACCAAGGTGAAGTTAATGGGTACCTGGTAGGATTATTCCTTGAAATACACTGTGCGCCGATAAGGGCTGCCGGAGCTAAAGCTAGGGTAGTTCTGAAGCTCTTTGAAAGCGCATATAGACGTTATATAATGTGACATGTACTGTACAAGAACCGAATATTATTATTATTATTATTACCATTACTTAAAGACATCGTTTAACAATGTTAAATCTGAGATGCATGGCCCTACGTGTTATCAGTGTCTTTGATATGGTGTAATATTTAAGCCCTTAAACAAAATTGCGCTTCAAAATTATCATGAAGTGCCTCAAAAAAGTAAAAAATCTTTGAGTGACCGGTTTTACCATACTTGTTTCTCAATCATAAATATCTTGATAATCAGACAGGCGATCAGCTTGTTAAAGTCATGGGGCTCCTGACAGGTGCGTCGGAAGCAGTTTGGGATGGGGGGGGGGGGGGGGCAAACATTCAAGGAGGATCACCTTCCAGGGGCAGTGGCGTAATGAGCAAACAATTTTAAAGAGGGGGGGGGGGCAGAATCATCACCATTCTTACACGTTACATTCAGGCCCCGAGGAACGTTTTTCAAAGTGGAGTATTAACGATCAGGCAGAGCGTAAATTAGCGTGGCGTTCAGGACCTGAGCCCCACCAAGAGGTCAAGGGGCTGAGCCCCCGGAATATCAGGGTTTTTAGGCAATAAATTACGGTCAGATAAGCATATTTAGATACCTCATGTGTTACACTGGCAGGTCACTAATTGGCGGAAAGTCCAGGGGTAGAGCCCCCGGAAGCTTATTTGGGATTTTATGAATTAAATGACGGTAAACAAAGTGAATTCTCACAGAATCAAACGAAACTTATACTGAATGTTCAATATTACAAATAAAAGTCATTTGCCAAGCAATTTTGGTAGAAAATGTATACTGGCAGAGTAATGGGCAAGAAAAGAAAAGGAAATCAAGGTAAGTAGGCTCAACACCATTTGTTTAGTCCTATATATATCTTTCTTTTTACAGTGCTTGTTACTTTACCAAGACTGGGCCAAATGTTTTATGATTTGGATGACTCCAGAACCTTGAAGTACACTCCAATACTTACATGCTACATGATCAACTTTTTCTGATCCATTCCACACCATTTCTTTCACAATGCAATCGCCTGACAAGAACTCAATTGCAACTTTATCTTTATTAACAGATGGACTTGGTAAAGAGGAGTAATGCCTTACCAAAGGGTAACAGCGCATTGACTTGGTTTCGAACCCAGAACCTACTGGTTACGAGACCAAAATATTACATTTATATTCACAAAACAACAAATGAACATAAAGTGGACTAATGCACGTATTATACGATGATGAATTTATTTTGGTAGGTGGTACATAGGTTCGGGTATGTACTTCCAACGACTGGCATAGGTAGATGGGTGTAATGCTAGGAGTCCACTGGGCCGGCGCCAGTTAGTGCCAGTTTGCGCCAATGCAATTTACTGTGGCGCCTAGTGTCGCCAATAAGGTGCCTAGTGGCGTATAGTGGCTCAAACTGCCTCCCAACTGGTTCGTGGTGGCCCGTAACGGCGCCAAATTTGAATGTGGCGGCAAGAAAATTTCAAAATGTTTGAAATTTTCGTCGCGCCACTTGCATCGAGCAATCAGCGCCAAGTGTCCGCCAAGTGGCACCAAATGGCGCGAACATATCACCCTTTGGCGCAAACAATCCGCCTATTGGAATCCACTGGAATGTAATGGCGCGCGCCAAGTTGCGCCAATGAGATTTCGCGTCACATGGCGCCACTTGGAGCCAAGGGGCACCTTGTTTGCGCCACTACGCGAGCCAAACGGCACCCGATTGGTGACTACTTCGCGCCGAATGCCACCTGGTTGCCCGTCATTCGGCGCCACTTGCCGCCTATAAAAGCAGGGCGGCATCGCAGGACTTTCTCACCGTGATGGCGGCAGTTCTTCAAGCTCCAGGGATGAGGTTGTGCTGGGCATCCTCCTGGTCCAACATGCGGACGTCCAGTGTCTGATAGCGCTTCCTGATGAGGTTGTTCAGCATGACGGCAGCTTCAACGAGCAGGCGGACTGTGTCTGGTTCCTGTCTCATCTGGCCAAGGAAGCACTGGAACCACAGAGCCAGAATGCCAAAGGCATTTTCAACCACACGCCTTGCCCTGGACAGCCTGTAGTTGAAGATCTTCTGCCGTTGAACCATGTTACGACGGCCATAGGGCTTCATCATGTACGTCCTCATGGCGAAGGCATCGTCTCCCACGAAGAAGTACGGCATAGGGTGCTCTTCATCATCATGGGGAAGAGGAGCTGGATCTGGGATGCCTAAAGTGCCAGCTTCAATGCACTCCTCCAGTTCACTGTTGTTGTGGATCTGGTCATCAGACTGATGGCCAAACCCATCCACATCGATCCACATTAACTGGTACTTTTAATCTACCAGAGCCATCAGGACAACCGAGAAGTACTGCTTGCAGTTGAAGTAAAGGCTCCCTGATTTGTTGGGCTTCTGGAGATGGATGTGCTTTCCATCATAGGCTCCCAGACAGTGAGGAAGATTCCATCTGGCTTCAAAATCACCTGCAACCTCAAGCCAGCCTTCATTGGTTGTGGGGAGGGAGATGACTTCTGCAGTATACTCATCCACTATCGCTCTGGCTACATCAGGAACAAACTTCTGGATGGTTTCCTTGCTCACTCGGAAGTTGTAAGACAGCTCGGCATAGGTGGCCCCAGTGGCGAGATGGCGCAGGAAGACGAACAACTTGAGACCAGGGGGAATGGCCTTCCTGAAGTGGGTGTCCTTCTTCTGCAAGTGGGGTGTAAGCCTGACCAACAGGTCATCAAACATCTCTGGGGACACCCTGGTGTAGTTCTTGAACTTCCTCCTGTCATAGTGTGGTACTGTCCACGTTCGGCCCTCAACATGGGTCTAAACCACCAGTTGTGCTTCCTTTTCTTCTTAGGAGGCTCTTCTTCTTCAGGACTGGCCAGCATAAGTTGATAGGCAGTGGCCACCTCAGCATCTCTCATCATCTTCTGATGGAGCAGCATCATCACTCCAACATTATCAAAAGCCTCACACATATCAAAATTGTAAATATTTAGTAGAGATGTTGTTCATACAGCAGCTGAGGAGGGTCTGAACCAGGTAGCCGATGGCCGGTATTTATATAGTCGGCAAGTAGCGCCAAGCGGCGGCAAGTTCAAACCAATTTGGCGACCTTTGGCACAAAATAATCACCAAGTGGCGCAAAGTAGCCGTCTATTGGCGCGAATGGCGCCAACAGGGTGAATTTTGGAATCAAATGGCCGTGTAATGGCGCGAACTGGCGCGACCTGGCGCAAACTGGCGCAACAGTTTGGAGCAAGCCGGGTGGCATTTGGCGCACGCCATATGGCACCCAGTTTATTCCACTTGGCGACACATGCCGAGCGGACAGTAATTCGGCGCCACAGCGAGCCACTACGCGCCAATCACATAATCTTTGGCGCAAACTGGCACCAACTGGCGCCGGCCCAGTGGACTCCTAGCATAAGAGTCCAGTCGCACCAACGAGACAGGCCGAAGATTGACACCAAACCGACAGCAGACGTTTAAAAACAATTACATTATCCCCCGAATGGTCATGAATCGATCGGTCTGATTCGGAGTGCCTTTTTGGTGGTGTGACTGAGGTATACCAAAACATAACAAATAAACCTTTCATTTCGAGCAATGCTGCAAAACGCCCGATTGAATTCGTTCACGTTGAAATGGAGAAAAATTAATGCTAAAAATAACAACGGCCTTCATTCTTCCGTCGTTAATAACGGGTGAATTTCACAAGCGAGAGAGCAACGGTTTTATCCTTGTTTACATAAGGCAAAATGTATTGGTAATTTCATGGGTGTGACTCTGAAAGGGGGACTATGAAAAGGTTCGAAGTGATAAGGTTTGTCTTACGTAAACATATTCAAGGTTGTTCTGTTTCAGAGATGAATTATTGGCATGCACATAGCATTCAAGGGATCAGATAAATATAGGATACTACGAAATAAAATGGCATAACCTTACAAATAAACCTTTCATCTCAAGCAATGGGGCAAAACGCCTAATGAAATTCGTTCCCGTTGGAATGGAGAAAAATTAATGCTAAAAATAACAAAGGCCTTGATTCGCCGTCGTAAACAGGTGTTCCCAGGTGTACCAAGGTGAAGTTAATAGGTACCTGGTAGGTTTATTCCTTGAAATACACTGTGCGCCGATAAGGGCTGCCGGAGCTAAAGCTAGGGTAGTTCTGAAGCTCTTTGAAAGCGCATATAGACGTTATATAATGTGACATGTACTCATAGGCGTCAATCCTTACGTAAAACCTAATGTTCAGGGGGGGGGGGGATGATCTATTCATCCATCCCCCCTGAACAATAGGTATTACGTAGGGATTGACGCCCATTCATGTACTATACAAGAACCGAAAATTATTATCATTATAATGACCCTTACTTAAAGACATCGTTTAACAATGTTAAATCTAAGATGCATGGCCCTACGTGTTATCAGTGTCTTTGATATGATGTAATATTGAAGCCCTTAAACAAATTTGCGCTTCAAAATGATTATGAAGTGAAGTAACCTTACGGGCTCCGTCCGATGAGCAGGTGTGCCGATGGCTCCTGGAAGGTGCCCTGCCGGGGCCCGGTCGGTGTCCTCAAGGCGCCAGGCAGGGTGCCGTGCGGTGCACTGAACTACAGAGAAAAAATGTCCCACTTTTTAAAAGTTGTATTGTTTGAATATAAATATTTAATCATGGGTTTCATGATATATCTGGATAGAGTTATCCTCCCAGTACCTTTAGGTACCATTTTCATATGAATCTCTGCATGCATCTCTAAATATCAGACAATCTTTACAAGACTGCCAGATCTCACTTGCGCCAAGTTACTGCGTGAGGAATACAACAGTGCATTAAACATAGACAGTCAGACACGCGCACACGCACACACACATACACATACACACACACACACACACACACACACACACGCACACGCAAACACAACATACACGGTGACAATTGTTTCATAATTACCCCTTTTCTGATTGAGCATTGATTATATCAAGATCGCTGAATGTTTAAGTGACATAACCCTAAAAATCTTTCCCTTTTGTACACATTCACTACCACCATCATGTCATCATCATCATTTTCATCATCATAATCTTCATCATCATCATCATCATTATCATCATTCTCATCATCCTCATCATCATCATGAATCACAACATCCGCCAATACGCACCAAGAGGACAGCGGTCACTCAACTTTTCGTACGATAAGAAGAATTCCCAACTAAAAAGTAACATATTTCTATATTTCCTTCTAAAAAAAAGCACTTGTATTCTCGGCATAGCTTCTGTTTTCTTTGTGTTTTTAATAGAGCTATAGAATTTCGCATTTTTTTTAAACGACAAAAATACACTCGAAGAAAAACTGTTTATACCTTCTACCCTTTCCTATTATCGACCTTTTTACTCAATATATTGACAGAAACTTCATTTAATAAAAAGCTTTATGACAATATATGCTTCTTTGTCTTGCTTGCCGTTGACATGTTTCTTTTTATTATCTACTCAGTCCCCAAACAACTGATAGAGATGTACGTTAGATTCATATTTGCTAAATCCTTCGAAAAACAAATTACCCCTGATTTATAGACTGAACTCTATTTTTCAAACGCAACTCATCAGAACTTGAAAACATGACGGCGGCATATTATAATATAATATGAATATTATCTGTCTCGCCTTGACTTGATAAAGATGATATTATCTCCCTCACCTCGTCTTGACAAAGATAACAAGGCTTCTAATCCATTTACATGCAGGGTGCATCTACATGAAGTGAGCCCACAGATATCTACGATATGACTGGTCTCTTTATTGATAAAGGCATATCAGAAGTGAATGACCACATATTTGTCGTTAGTGACTAAATTTTGTTGGGTTCATAAGGCTGTCCAATCTGAAAAGATTATTTTCGCCAGGCTATACTGTTTTTCGAGTTATTAATCAATGATGATAAGATGGCGCTGTTTCTTTTGCTCTGACAGATTAGATTCTAGTTTATAAAGGTATCGTTTGGACGGATGTGGCTTTTCCAATTAGGCCGGCGGTGGCCAGACGACCTCATTAAGACGAGGCTCGGCTTCCATGCGAGAGGCGGCAATTTCAGGGCATGTCACTGTCCTCCCGCCGGCGGCCGCCGGCTGATCTCATGTTTTTCAGCTTTTTCCGAGGCTCGGCTTCCATTCGATAGGCGCAGCCTATTTAAAGAAATACGCTAATTGAAATGAGCTAATTAAAAAAATACAGCCAGACGCATAAGTGCACTTAGCTGCCGCCAGCTAGAATATTTATTTTTGACGCCTCGCCTAAAGAAAAAGCAGTCTCACTTATATTTATTACCAGTTATATACAATTTTAACTGAAACTGTAAGGAGTGCCCTTACAATATATACAGAAGCACAAATTCGTAGTCTTAATTTTGGTAGAAAATTAAGTTGGAGACCACATATTCAGGTGTAGTAAAAAGATATATATATCTGTTGGTGAATTCGATACTGCAAGGAACAGAGAACTTCACCTTGGTTCCTTCAAGAATACCAAAGGCAAATATATTGAATCATTGAAGAAAATAACTGGTATAACATCGGAAATTTGTTTAACTCTATGATTATTGTCTATAAAGCTTTACTACGTTCACTGTATGACTATAAATGCGAAGTATATGATTTGGCTTAAAGGGCTAGTTCACTGTTAGTGAAGTGGCACGCCGATTTGGGTAAAATATTGAACTAAAGGGGGCGCCCTAGCAATTGAGAAATTTGATTTACTTGATTGTTTGGGTGGTTAATAGTTCGACATTGTATATATCTACAGTAAAATAGAACAAGTCTCAACTTTCGAGGTACTGGCTTTTGATTAGAATTAATTATGTTTCCGAAAGTATGCCAGTAACGGGTAAACAACTCATGGACTTCAATTTCTGTGTTAGATTTACAGGTATTGTTTGTGTGTAGGCTCCTCCTACTTTTTCCGGGAGGCAGTCAGAACCACTCTATATATTGTGCCTTGCTTACAAATAACGGTATTGTGTTAAGAAGAATATATATCAATTGTATGTATAGCAATTTACCCGAATCGATTGGAGTTCGGCTACGCATTTACCTAAGCAATTAAAGTAAATGACTGTTTATACATATAATACACAGAATGATATTACTAAACATGGTGCCTAGCTGGACGGTGGTGGCGCTCGATTTAATGTTGTAGGTTTTTTAAAAGACTATACAGGTTTTACAATGTTTCATTAATGAGATATATTTCGAATCAAATAAGACTGAACAATGTTATCGAGCAATTAAGCAATATCAGTTTTGTATTTTTCTTAGGTCTATTAATGCATGGTGCTGGCTAGATGTAGGTATATATTTGAATTGGCACTTTACAATTAATACAATTATCAAAATTTATCTTGAATCAAGTAACATTCGTGATGTTATCGGAATAAAAACAAAGGATGGATTTCGTATTTTTACAAATAAAAACAGAGAAGTCTCTCTACAATAGACTCAATGGTATTTACAAATACTGGGTATAAAAAAAAAACACCTGACACTTTTGATTTGTAACAACTTTTAAATTGGTAGGCAAACGTTTTACTTGCATATTCATGAAATACAGGTAATCATTTAATGGCACATCTTTTATTCATGGTATATCGATAGGCAATTATGCACTCCAAACTTCACAACTTGTAGGCCCGGATGAACGATTTTGAAAAGGGCTTTCGTTTGTCACACGCTCCAGCGGCCTTTACTCTCATAGACCACTATTCAAAATGAAAATGTGTATAGGGTAGGATTTTGGCCCAAGTTCGAAATCCTCTTCTGAACAAATTAAAACAAGCTCTACCATCTAATTCTAATCCAGAATTTAAAAAAAAAAATATCTGGCCGTCAACTATCGAAATGTAATCAACATGCAAGTACCTGAAAATAAGTGTCCATTTTTGTACACCCAGTACATTGAGCTGCTTGGTGCACATGTTTTCTATGTTATTTTTTCTACAAATCATCTTTTTGAAAGTTTCTTAGTAAGTAGCCACAAAAGAATAATGCAACCGGGCATGGTGGCTCAGTCGTTAGAGCGCCCGCCTTATGAACGGGAGGTCATGGGTTCGAACCCTGGCCGAGTCATACCAAAGACTTATAACAGTGGGACCTTCTGCCTTCTAGCTAGACGCTCAGCATATTAGATTGGAGAAGGGTAGTAATAACATATTATGTTATGTAGGGCCCGCTGGAAGAGCAGTTTCATAACTGAAGTGGCTACCCTGGGTAAATAAAACGTTATTATTAGGTGATACGTATAAAACATACGTTTCACCTTTTGATTTCGTCAAGATTTTTATTATTTATTTATTAAGTGATACGTACGTAGAGGTATTACCTTTTGATTTCGTCAAGATTTTTATTATTTATTTATTTAGTAGGTGATACGTATGAAATATACGTATCACCTTTTGATTTCGTCAAGATTTTTATTATTATTTATAAGGTGATACGTACAGTACGAAGTCTACGTATCACCTATTGATTTCGTCAAGATTTGTAGTATTAGGTGATTCGTACGTAGAAGTATCACCTTTTGATTTCGTCAATATTTTTATTATTAGGTGATACGTACGTAGACGAATCACCTTTTGATTTCGTCAAGATTTTTCTTTATTATTATTATTTTTTTTTAAATTATTATTCTTCCTCGAATTTGTTCGCAGGATATCTCAAGAATGAATAAAGCTATTATCATAAAACTTTTCCTGATGATAGATATTAGTCTAACTTAAAACTGCGTGACTTTTCAATGGCTCAAAATTATCGTGACGTCATCCAGGCGCCATTTTGTGAAAATCAACTTATGATCATATCTTTATAACGGAAAGTTATTTCTCATTCATAATTATCATGATTAAGATCAATATCCGACCGGTCAAGTTGAGGTCAATAAAAGTGCGAAAATGCGCGCGTGCGCGTTCGTCCGCGCGTTTACGCAAGCGCAAAAATTTTAAATGCTCCAAATCATCCCAAATTTTTTTTTTGCATACGTTTTGTGCCATATGGAGCATTTGACAAAAAATCACGCGCATGCGCGCGCGTTTTTTGCGCGTTCTAGCATTTTGCAACATAGAATCGCCGAATTTTCTCCGTCATCATATTTGGCACATTTTTCCAAGCATTTTGATAACTTGTTCATCTTTTAATAACGTAATGAGCGCCCGTCAAAGTTGGCAGCGCGCGAGGACCTGTGTTATCTTTATCCACAATACATGAGCAAAAACATGCCTATACAAAATTCTTTGTAACTCTTCAGAATAGATAGGAACTCCCAATATTTTTTCATATTTAGATAGATTATGAGTCGTAAATATGATTTTATGTCTCATTTGACCCTCGATTGACTCATGACGTCATCATAATGGCCTCCAAACTCAAAATTTCAATTTGCATATTATGACGTCAGCATATTTTTAGAAAATTGATTGTATCTCTGTAGATACTGATCGATTTTCTTGTAGCTGAGACAATTTTCTACAAATGCAGTAGCCACAATTTTTCATTTTGACAAAGACATCATGGCGTATTTTTGCGATTAAAGGAGGCATGTCAATTTTTCACATTTTGCGTGTATTCTCTATTAGACATGACTTTTTCTCAAAACTGGATTCTACATTCCTGTCTTTCGCGAACAAAATCTCCATTGTTTTAGCTTACTTTTCGCTGAGCTTCGAGTATGTTGTAGCTGAGACCATAAGCTATCACAAATTTGCTTTTTATTTTTCGACCAGATGCCGGGATTATGCTCATATTGCACTTCCAAAGTAGGATTTGAGCATTCGATTTCCCGTTTACGTGTAATTTCTATCGGAAATGTTTTGGTATATCGGTAACGCACGTGACTTTCAACCTCGAGATCCCTGGTTCGAGTCCGGGTGTCGCCAACAATTTTTTGTTTTCACTTTTTTTTCATTCTTTTTGTCCTTTCACTTTACATTCTCCTTTGAATATTAAAACATGTAGATTCGCAAATAATGTATAAAACAACCCTATTTACTTTGGTATTACCCTATTTTCACTTAATCCATTACTTTTTGCGTTTAATCCCTATGGGAGATGACTTTTTTTGAAATCTGGATTCTACATTCCTGTGTTTTGAGCAATATCGTCGATATTTCTGCTTGGATTTTGTTGATTTTCGAGTATGTTGTAGCTGAGACAAGTTGCCACAAGATTTATGTAGACTATCTAACATTATCATGACGTTATCATAGTCAAAAATTCAATCATAGGTGACTTGTCAATCATCATATATAACAATTCTCAATCGGATACCTGAAGCGGGCGCTATACCACTTTCAATCATGGTCATCTGGAAGGCATTGTTCTCAATTGCATCTCTCTCTCTCTCTCCTCTCTCTCTTGCTCTTTTACTTCTCCTCTCATGTTCTGCTCCTCTCCTTTTTTGGTCTGTCTCTGCATCTATCTCTCTTCTCTTTCACCCTCTCCCTCTCTCTCTCTCTCTTGCCTCGCCTCCCTCTTATTATCTTGGTCTGTCTCCCTCTGCCCTACAGTTGACCATCATTACCATAATGATGATAATCATTTATCAATTACATTTTCATTTCTTTGAATAAGATAAAATCATAAAAATGTGTTCTTCATGATGTAAATTAGAGTCAAAGGTGTAACTGGTTACTGTACAGGGTCAACGGTCATATATTGTTTCAATCTTCCCGAGATCCATGATGATCAAGGCACCATTTTGTGAAAATCAACTTATGATCATATCTTCATAACGGAAAGGAATTTCTCATTTATAATTATGAGGATTAAGATCAATATCCGTCTGGTCAATTTCAGGTCAATACGTGCAAAAATGCGCGTACGCGTTTGAGCGCGCGTTAACGCGCGCGTAAAATTTCAAATTGCTCAAAATCGTCTTAATTTTTTTTTACATTCGTTTCAGGCCATTATAAGCATTTCATAAAAAATCGCGCAAAAACGCGCATATTTGCGCGTTTTCGTGCGTCACGGCCGAACGAGAAATAATTACCCCTCATTTTTTTTAGACAGGATATTCCTCATATTTTTCTAAACAATTTGATACCATGTTCATCTCTTTATCTCTGTTAATAACGTAATGAGCGCCCGTTGAAGATAAATATCCATGCGTGCTAGCTCATGTATTACATAGCATATATGGGCAAAAACATGCCTATAAAAAGTACATCGGGATGAATAAGGACTGCCATTTTTTTTCATATTTAGATAGAGCAAGGAGTTAGTAACTCCTTGGATAGAGTATGAGTCAGAGATATGATTTCATGTCTCAGTTGGCCATTAGGTATATTTTTACATAATCATGTTTACCTTGGAACTCAAAATACGAATTTGCATATTATGACGTCAACATATTTACGGAAAATGATTGTATCTCTGCAAATATTGATCAATTTTCTTCTAAGTTTTGATATGTTGTAGCTGAGAAAATTCTTCACAAGATTATTACCAATATTTATTCATTTTGATGACGTCATTAGATTTTTGCTGAATATGCGTCTTATGCCTATGGGAGGTGATTGATACTACATTTTAGTCTAGACTTGTTCATTATGTTGCGTAAGTAGTGCGTCGAAATATCAGTTCAATGATTGATAGGCTCTGCAATCAGGCAAAAATTTGAGCTTGTTTAGTAAATTAATAGTTTAATCATATAACAATTCTCTATCGAATACCTAAAGGGGGCGCTATACCACTTTTAATCATTGTCATCGTCATTTAAAAGAAACAAATCATCATCATCAATATCGTCATTATCGTATTTATGAATATTATCATTAGATCAACATTGGCACACGCTCATGATACAAAAATAGCTTACGTATCACCTAATTCGTCAAAGTGACGAATTACAGTCTAGTTATTATTATTGTTATATATATAAATGCAGAAGTTTGAAGTCGGTAAGATGTATTATCTTGGTCGGCCGGCAATCTGTCACTTTTGTATCGGCCAAAAGAAACATTTTCGATTTTTTTTTTTTTTTTTTTTTTTTTTTAAATTTGAAAATTTGAAAATCTGAAAATCGCGCCGGCCGAAAAGTCGCTCAGTGAGGGGGAGGGGGGGGGGGGGGGGGGGGGGGGGGGGGGGGGGGGGGGGTGAGCACATTTTTTTTTTTTGGTCCTTGAATTTGTTTTCATTTCATTTTTTTTCACGTCAAAATCACGTGATTTTACATGATTTTTTTCTCAGGGGGGGGGGGGGGGGGGGGGGGGGGGGGCCGGGCCCGGCCCCCCCCCCCCCTGGATTCGCCACTGCCTGGTAGGAATTTATTCCTTGAATTGCTAGAGCGCCGTATGGCAGCCGTGCTAATGCCAGGGTAATGATCAGGAGCGCCAGGAGGGTGACTGACTGACATGAGCGCTATACAAGAACTTACTATTATTATTAATGTTATTAAGAGTCGGGAGCGGTATAACGAATCGTCTTCTTTCTCTAATAATGTAATGAACTGTCAGGGGGGGGGGGGGGGGGGTGATGACAAATGATAGTTTCTTGCCCCGGGTTTTTAGGGTAAAATTTGTAGACATTGGGATATTGGCATTGATATATTTTTCGGTAAGTGGTGGCTAGTTTTGTCTGTAATCGGCGGCCTCTAACCCCCCCCCCCCCCCCAGTGGCGGATCCAGGGGGGTGGGGGGCCCGGCCCCCCCTCCTTGAGAAAAAAAATCATGTAAAATCACGTGATTTTAACCTTTTTTGGGGTTGGGCTCACTACCCCCCCCCCCCCCCCCCCCCCCCACTGAGCGAATTTTTGGCCGGCGCGTTTTTCAATTCCTCCCCCTTCCTCCACTGAGCGACTTTTCGGCCGGCGCGATTTTCAAATTTTCGGGAGCCAAAAAAAAAAAAAAGTTGGGCCCCCTCCCCTAAGAAATCCTGGATCCGCGCCTGCCCCCCCCCCCTCCACTCCCACGGAAAAAGGTCTAGCGACGCCCCTGCCTATATGCTGCAAAACCGTATTTTGTACTCTACAGAAACAAACTAAAATAGTGGCTTTACAGGTACACGTTCCAAAAACGATGGAATCCTTACATATGTTGAAACAAAGTCTCGATCTCCTTCTGGCTTCTTCATTCTTTTCTTTTCTTTTTAGTTCTCGATTGTCTATGATTGCAATTGTTTCAAAAGTCTCTCTCTCTATCTCTATCCGTCTCTGTTGTGTTTATACTTCATTCCGTCTCATTTATACACCTTTCCCTTCTCTTTCTTCTCATATTCTATACAATTCCCACTTCTCCTTGAATGACTTATGTATTAATGAACCATTTGATGATCAGTCATAAAGCAATCGTTAATATATAATCTCTTATCTATTAATAATAATAATGATAATAATAAATAGTGATAATTTGTATACCAACAATCTTGATATTATTGATTATAAATGTTGATAATATTAAAATTAAAAATGATGATGATGATGATGATTATAATAATAATAGTATACCAACACGTCTTAAATTGTCTGTATTGAAAAAATACACTCTATGAATCACACATGAACTCAAATAACTATTCAGCAGTCTTCCCTATTGGAACATTTATTTCAATTACTTGTGATCTCTAATGAAAAATATATATCAATACAAAAATATATCGTACGAAATTTAAAAAAAAAATACATCCTTGAAAACTGAAAGACTTATAAGGGGTAATCATAGTACTGTATAAGGAATTGCTTCCGAGGAACATGAAAATAGAAATTAAACAAAAGATATATTACATGTTTAGAAAAATATTTTCAAATGGCAATGAGACAAAAGAAAGTATGTGTGCGTCAATAAATTTACTTGTATTGTGCTACATGACACATCCATTGAAAGCCTGCTTTGTTTCAATACATCATGCGTACATTCATGTATTTTTTTTCCCTTTCAACCCAATTCATTTCTACATCATTATTGAAGCGACACGTTCCTAAACAAGAGAAAGGACCTAAGTGAAAGTTTTGGTTACACTTCCCTTAATCTTCATAAAATCAGCATAACCTTTTATTAATTAATTGAACAAACAAGTCCTTGTTACACAATCCTGTAATTGCAAGTCAAGCAAATGGGATTAAAAATATTCCTGGAGGTGGGGGGGGGGGGGTTACTTTGGTACCTGACACAAATGTCACAGGTACAAGTGCAAGAGGTAAAAAAACATTGTTTAATATTCATAAAGAAAATAATCTAAGTTACTCTTTGTATTGTTTTAGTGCTATGTATTTATCATATATGATCACATTATTCTGGGTACATCAAATAATTGGTTAAATGCAAATACCATAAGCCCTTAATTAATATAATAATATGATTGTACACACTTTGATATTTAGCCTATCCAGTGCATTACTTTGGTGCCTGGCAAAAATGTGACAGGTAATCACATGATCACATTATTCTGGGTACTTGAAAGCCCTTTTCTACATAATATGCAATTAAATCTATTCATACAAAATCATATCAATTAAAAGGAGTAGTTATCTACTATATATATAGAAAGAGAGAGAAAGAGGGGGGGGGGGGGTGGTATACTCCCCGCTAACATAAGCATTTGAAATAAAACTATAGAAAATTTGTACTATTTAAAGTCTTAAAATTGATCCGCATTAAAAGCGTGAGATAAACATAAATTACTTGATCAATACAGATATGATATCAAACCCGTCCTGATCAACAATGCAGCCCTTATACACTCACAGATAATACAGAAAATCGTATTCAATTCATTTTTATACTTATCTTCAAATATTTCTATATCATAGTCTTATGTTTTTAACAAAGACTTGCTGATAAGTAGTACTTTAAGAGTGATGTGAGTAACCCTTAATTAATATAATAGTATGATCGTTTGTAATAGAGACTTAGCATGATTACATCAAACAATCGGTTAAATGCAAATACCGTACGCCCTTAATTAATATAATAGTATGATTGTATACACTTTGATATTTAGCCTATCCAGGGCGTTACTTTGGTACCTGGCAAAAATGTGACAGATAAAAGTGCAAGAGGTAAACAATGTTATTTATATTCATAAAAGAAAGATTCAAAATTACTGTTTGTATTGTTTTAGCGCCATGGATTCATCCCATATGATCACACCATTCTGTTTACTTGAACGCTCTCCTTTCTACATCATATGCATTTAAATTTATTCAGTCAATCTGTCAAATGCAAGTAAGCCCTTAATTAATATAATAATATGATTGTATACACTTTGATATTTAGCCTATCCAGAAGAGAACCCATCTATCCATAAGAAATATATAACTAATTCACTATATTCTTTTCCGTTGTCATATTCGTTCTTTGTCCGAAGGTAAGTTTCTTGGTGATCAATAATGCATTGGATTTCGCTCCACACCGTTGTACTGTAATAAAGAAGAGTAGAACAAAACAAAAAAATTGAAACAAAATATCAAAGTTTGAAAGAAAATACATATCATTTGGTATTAAAGTGTACCAATCACTAACCACAAATAACTTATGTATTGCTAGAATTAATAAATAAAACTTCAACATTTAACCAGGCATCTAATGGATTCACGGTTAAAAGGTAAGGATACAAAATAGTGCATGTGGAACCCAAGTTGGACTTCCGTCCTGTGCGGTGCGAGCCCTATTAGAAGCGAACGCAACAGGTGCACTGCATACTGCATAGTCTACTCACAAGTTTCTTGTTTATAATTGAGAGTGTAATACATATATATATATATATAGTGACTTAAATTAAAATATTTATATGTAATATCTCTAAAGCTCATATTTGGAATAAAGTAATACAACATGGAACTAGTAACATATAAAACAATATATTTTCTGGTGATCAGAACACTCTAAAGTAGAAATAATAAATGAGGGGTTTAAGAAAAGACACAAATGTGACATGACAAGCATTGCAAAATACCATAATTACACATGTTTATCTAAGTAATTCCAGTATATTAAGACTGGGAATGGTTCATTTTCCTAAGACGGTGAAAGTGGAGGTGTCGTGGTATAGTGGTCCATTCACTTGCCTTTCAATCCAAGGGTTGAGGGTTTGAATCCAAGCCAAACAATAATGTCCTTTGACTGGAATTAATCCACATTTACTAATCTCTACTCAGGTATTAAATGGGTACCAGGTTTCTGGGAGTTTCTGGGAAATGGCACTTGGCTGGGATGTTGGCACCTCTGGAGTGGAGAATGTGCCTACATTTGCATGCATTGTGTGCAGGCAAACATTAATCCAATGACCAATGGTAATACTATAACAATAAAGGGCTTAGAGACATTGCCAATGTATCAAGCCCTATAACAAACCCAGATCGTTATCATTAATTAAATAAGCATTAATTAATACATATTAGGAATTTTGAAAGGGCAGCTTTACAACGGGGTAACTTATGCTAATCTCGTATAGTTCTTGGAAAAAAGGAGTTGACACGTTGCAAAGTTCTTCATTCGATTACTCTGTATGCATCAAATGTCCACAAACAGTGGGTAAAAAAGCCATGCAACAACGCCGTCGAGAGAGCTCAGATTTTATGTCGAGCCCAGAAGTCCTAAATTGGCCCACGGCATCTGACAGGTGGCATACCGTATTACAAGTACTCAGAGTCATATACACAAGAGTTTGACCAACTTGATTTCAGTTGGTCAGAGCATGGTGTATTTTTATTCAGTGTCTGCCCATCATAGCAGTATTTGCAAAACTGTGGAACACTCATATATGGTTGGCAAAACTCAAATACGGTTGGCCAAACTCAAATATGGTTGGCCAAACTCTCCTGACAAATGACACTACGAATCGGAGCATTGTCAAATGCAAAGAATCTTTTACATACCATTTCACTCCCATCTACCACGTAGGGAGTCCTGAAATTGCCATCTCCATGACGCTGTTGACAAGACAAACAATAAAAAAAGACATAATAAATTCTTTTTCTTTCAAAACATAATCTATAAAATCAAAAGTATATTGATTAAAACAGATAAACAAGAATCTAGTTGTATCTTGAACAATAACAATTTAAAATAAAACATGCCGCACTAGACATGTTTATTCATTGTTTGCATAATTTTTAAACAAATGTTTTTCTTGACTGCTCAAAAACTTGCCAGAGGATTGTCCAACATAGCAAGAAATAATGTAAGCAAAGTGAACCCCATTCATAGAGATGCAATTATTAGCAGGTGAATGGAATGACTGGTAATGGGGGAGAAGAAACATGTATACGTTGAAACAGTTAGTAAAATGGTCTATTCAATGTGATCATTCATTGTGCAGCTGAATATAATTCCTTACTGATATTCAGATTTTGACATTTACGTGGATATTTCAAGCAGTGGTATATGTCCTGGAGGCTATGTACGGGATGGGGGGGGGGGGGGGGGTGGCGGTGCACATTCACCATCCATGCCTTGATATTTTTTGAGGATGAGGGTTGTTTTGTTTTTCAATATTTGTTGTTATTTTGATAACCCTTGCTGTGCCGGTGTCAAATTCATTGTATATGTTGCATAATGATTTATGCATTGTTTTAAGCACACAATGCTACAATGGAAAATGAAGTGCAGGTGTTTGAAAACTATATACTGTTTATCTTTTTGGTAAGATATAGGAAGCCTTTGGTGTATGTATTACATGATAAATACCATGTTGAACAGGGAGATTATCTGTGAGGTATATAAACACATTGACAAGGAAACTGTTTTTACCAGTGCATCAGTTCCGCGCAGTCGATCCAATGCTTGACCAACAGCATATCGGCGTCCTTCAAGGGAGTTGTACTCATCAGAACCATTGAAAGATTCGTTTCCGTAGAAGCCTCTATTTTGTCTACTTGGATTGTCATACCGTTGTTCACTGAAGAAAAAAACATCATTGTTATATATTTTGTTGTTATCAGTGTAAACATTGTGAGAAAAAGCATCAACAAATTTACAAAATGTGTCGAGACAGAAGACCATCACTAAGAACTGTGATGGTCCAATCAAGTGGTTCACTGCATCTCAAAGAGAATTGAGAGGGATCTGTGGTTACACAGAGTTGGACAGATTGATAGATAGATAAACAGGTATGCAGATGGATAGAAAGGAGGATAAAGGTGTATAATTATATAAATAAATGTAGACAGGTAGATAGAGATTTGTACAAATAGGCAGCAGATTTATAGATTGATAGACACTTTCTTAATATCATGCATACAACATGTCAAGAAGAGTTAAATATCACTTGGCAAGGCACCTCTAGATTTATATATTTATTTATTTATTTCTGATATTTAGACAAGGTGACTGATTTATCACCAGTAATGGTGGTCTTCCATGAGGCCCTGTTAAACATAATGATGTACATTATAGTTTAACAAATATAGATATGATAATAATATTAATAACAAAATATTGAACATAAATTCATAACAGCAATAAACAATAAGTAAGAACATGTATAAACATATATACAAAGAGTTTTGGTATGCTCGTAATAAAAAAATGGTTTGTTTGTTTTGTTTTGCCTTAAATACATTTAAGGCAAGTCAAAAATACATATATAGGTCCCATACTTTATGAGGTATACTATTATTGAATTGTGTCAACATAAAACTACCATTTAATGTAATGTGTTATCCAATTCAAGCTCTAGAGCTATTATCTTGTTACTACAGTCGTCATATATATTGAAATCATACATGTAGATGTGGTAAGTAATAGCTTGAGCTCGTTCATTTGTAAGTGTATTGTAATACTCACGCGAGCATCAGTTTTGTTGCTTGATTTCGTCTGACACCTTGTACGAAAACGCAGCAGACACAGGTTATGAGGACAAGAACAAAACCAAAAACTCCGAGAGCAATACCAATGATGGCTCCATTCGACAATCCTTGAGGAGCTGCAAAATAAATGTATCAGATATGAGATTAGGAAAAACATGATCAAACAAATATACATGTACATGTACGCAAAGAAAAGAGAGTACCCTCACATCCATTTCTTGTGAAACTGTATATAACACCATATATATATATATAAACGTGTACGCCTAGGGAGAATGAGTGAGAGGGAGCATAAGCACACTAAAAATGACTAATTACACAACTTACCATTCTGGCAAAGGTCTCCTGTAAAACCAGCTGGGCAATTACAAGGCTGTCCAGCAGAAGTACATGTCCCACCGTTCTGGCAGTTTGTTTGATCGCACTGAACTGTTCATTTCAAAGATATATGAATGATTCAAATTACTTCAGATAACTGACCAACTTATTTTATCGTTATTTATTGACAAGGTATAAACAGTAGAAAACACAAGAACTCCATAACTACTCTAATATGAACAAATAATAATAATAATAATACAGTATACTGAATACTACATGTGCTTTGACAGCTAGATGTGTGCAATTTTTGAAATTGCCTAATTTATAGAACTATAAGTACAGAATATGATAAGTAGCGTCATTCCTCTTATTTTAGTACCATTTTTGTTGGGCATCTCTTCACGGTTGACTGCACAGGGGTCGAATCCCATGGATTGGACAATGTCAAACGCCATGTGCACCAGCACCATGCCTTTTCTTGCCTATGTATTATTACAGAACCATCTTTGATTCGATATTTTATGATGACATAACAATTGGTTCAAATGCAAGTCACTCCAAGATATCATAATTTGAAGAATTATTTGTCACAAACAAATTTAAAAAACAAACACTATTTGCTGTATGTTCGAGTGTATCTTGAACACATCTTATCCCTTGGTTGCATCAGATACTCACTCTAGCCCTTAGTGATCTAGAGTTCATTACCAATTAATCTTAGATATGATTTTGCAAATAATTAGGGACCGTCAAATTAAAATCACAAACTTTTAACATTTGCAAGGCTATACTATAAATTTCTAATGCAAACAAGTATCTGAAATTGACCTGTGATTGTGTCCTCTGGCATTGCCTGTCATTTGCGAAGGTGGCTCTTTATACATTGCATACAGCTGAACTCATGTCAAGATACCAAGTCACAAACAACAACATTATTTGTTTTGACAACTAAAAAGATAATATCCTCTTGTAAGGTGTCTTAAAAGAATGGCTGGTGAAAAAAGCCTGGATTTTACTCTTACCTTCTGCCGATATAGATGCTACCAGAGTTTGACCATTAGCTGATAAGTTTTGATCAATGTTGGTAGATAAGGCAGATAAACTCACAGCAAGCCCATCTGCTACACTTTGGCTCTCAGCAGCAAGTTCCACTTGCACGTCACCGACTACGCTACCTTGGCTGAATGACAGCACTATGCAATTAGCATTAACAAGTTGAGAACCTAACTGTTCCCTTACGTATTGGCTGAACTGATAAATGAGAAAGTAGAGAAAGCCAGAATCAGAGTATGCTTGTATACATATGTAGTTCATGTAAATATATATATTTTTTTTTCAAAGATAAAGTTCAGTTCCAGTCATGCACTGAAAAATCAATAGATACAGGGTGATTATGTAGTGCACACAAATTGATGTAAACTATGAGGTTCTGGAAACAACAAAATGATCAGAAATACAACACTAATAACCCATAGCAGTAGAGTGTCTCCTCTTACTTCTCCAATATACCTCTGTCTATATGAATGTTCCTCTGACTTTGACATCAACCCATTATTGCAGTGAAGATATATTTTCTGGTAAGTTTAACGCTTTCATGACCATGTGACGTTTGACTTTTGACACCTCTCACCAAAGATCCAATCAGTTCATCCTTTAATGCTCATGCATACTTCATCCAAGTATGGTTTGAATTACTACAATGTGTTTTCAAGCTATTGCGTAAACAAGATATATTTTTGGTATTTGAAAACACATGTATGAGCCTGTGACATTTGACCTTCAAGCTTTAACACCAAAAATATAGTCAGTTCAACTTTTCATACTCATACTTGTACATATTTCATCCAAGTTTTGTTCAAATGGGACGAACGGAGGACGGACTGGCAAGACGATAAAAACAATTTCTTGTGCACCATTTTCAGTGGCGGAGGCATAAAGAAAGGACTACAGGTATATTCTCTCTTTTATTTCATGGATCTACAAGTAGCATTTGTTCAGGAGGAACCAACACTTTATTACAAAGTTCCAGTAGACTACTGCACTACCTGACATTTGTATGGACATCTTAATGTGATATATAATGTATGGTGATTATGTAGTGTGCTGAAGAAGCACCATTTGTACATATTTGAGTCTATAGAATTGTCATCAATTTTCTCGCATTTACTGGTGAAGAAAGACATACTTACAATGTAACAGAATGCAACTTCATATTCCATGAATTTGGCCGATGACCTATCGGTTAATTCTGGTGTATACGTCAGGGTTTGACCATTCAGACTTTGTCCTGTAATCTTCACAGTCACTTGACTAGTGGACAGACTGCTTGGGAGAGCTGGATATACATGAACAAAGAAACAAAAACAATGACATGAAGCCAAGATATTTATGGATACTTCAATGTGTTTCCTCCATGCAAAAATCATGAATACATTTGGTTTTGTATTCTCATCAAACAAGGTTTCCATAATGAGACCACAGATGGAAAGTGTACAATATATGCAATAGAGTGGTGAAGTGTGACGTCATCAAAAATCTGTTTTTAGAATTTCTCATTTTCTTTTTCATATTCCGAAATAACATCAAAAATAATGTCCAAATGTCGAAAACCAATTGAATATGTTAAGTATTGGCTGAGATATGACCATCTGAATAAATATACTCCCCATAGGAACTCAGTGTTATATGCTCTGGCTCCTAACCATTAGGAGCCAGAGCATATAAGTTGTTACATACTTTTGGATATGTAACTATTAAATCACATGCAAACTAGATGGAACTTCGACTGTGATGCCTCTGTCATATAGCAATTTTACAAATCAAAATGGAAGAAATTTTTCATATTCAAGTTCCGTTGTAATCCATTAACAATTCTCAGAATATTGTGATTACAAGTTATTTCTCATATACATGTATGGATCTTTGACCTCATGACCCAAAAATGCAAGATACATACATGTCTTGAGTTTGATGGTAATCCATCCATCGGTTCTAATGATAATGCAATGACATGCTATTTTTGCATACATAATGAGCCCCATGACCTTTGACCTTGACTTCATGACCCCAAAAACTAATCAGTTCATTGCCTCAGCAAGATACATACATGTCCTGAGTTTCATGGTAATCTGTCCATCTGTTCTAATGATAATGTGATCACAAGCTATGTTTGCATACATAATGAGCCCTGGGACCTTTGACCTATGACCTCGTGACCCCCAAATCTAATCAATTCATTGGTTCTGCAAGATACATACATGACCTAAGTTTGGCAGGAATTCATCAATCGGTACTTGAGATAACGCGATCACAAGCTATTTTTGCATACATAATGAGCCCTGTGACCTTTGACCTCGTGACCCCAAAATCTAATCAAATCATTGTCTCTGCAAGTTACATAAACGACCAAAGTTTGGTAGGAATCTATCAGTCTGTTCTTGAGATAACGCGATCACGAGAACGGGCCGTACGTACGTACGTACTATGGACAGACAGCCCGAAAACATAATGCCTCCGGCTACTTCGTAACGGAGGCATAAAAAACGATATATAAAAATGCTATTTGGATGATGAACTATTCCTTCATGAAATTTTGCATGAAACTGAACGAACTTGATATTGATTTGTTTGTTATTATCTATCTGTAATTTCAATTTTACCAAGTTGGTAGAAACCTATATTATTCCTTATTGAAAAAGAAAAACTTATATTTAGACATACCATTGCAAGAATTTGCATTGACTAATGTGAATCCAGCATTGCAGATACAAGTGTATGATCCATCCAAGTTGACACATCTTCCATTACTACAGAGACTCGAATCAAGCTCACACTCATTAACATCTATGTAAAGTGGTAAAATGAAAATTTGGAACAATATGATGAATAATCTTTAATAATAATTATCATAATATAAACAATGATAATATATGATGGCAATACTAATAATGATAATAATAATAATGATAATAATAACAACTATATTAACAATTTAACAAAAAATAATAATGATGGTGATATTGACGATGAAGGAAATGGTTGAGTTCTGGACATGAGATTGCATTGTGCAAACAAATATTAGTGAGGCTACTTTTATCATACCCTACCACACATTGTTAATAGAGATCGTTGTGGGAATCACAATCTCATACCTGCTCTTTAAATGACCTTTATAATGTTTCTTTCTTTTTATTATTTTATTCGCTCTTCATCTTTAATTTCCTGATTAGAAAGGAGCAATTGCTCTACATAAAAAGTGCATGTATGTAGGTATGTAATATGATTCAACCTTATAGCTTACCTGTTCCACACAGAGTCCCAGTATAGCCATCAGCACAAGAACAAGTAAAAGAGTTAACTCCATCAGCACAACTTCCTCCATTCATACAAGGATTGCTTTCACATTCATCGATATCTGTGCAAATTGAGTTCCAAAGACAATGATCGGGATTAAAGTGAAGAGAAACTAATTTTCATTTTGACAGATTAATCTTTTTGGGCAGATAAAAGGGAAAATTAAGTTTAAGTCGTATTTCAAATGTAAATGCATGACAGTTCAGGAATAAATTACATCATTTGTAAAACTAATTTGACCTTTCATACCTCTAACACCTAAAGAATATTTAATAAAGTAATCCTTATATGCCAGTTGATTGGGCCAAGTTTGGCATAAATAGCTTCACAGCTTCCTAAGATGTTGCAGTAACATTATATACCTGATTTGTCATTTGCACATATTTACCAACAAAATTATCTCTAATTTATTTAATACTTTTCCTTTTTATTTATTGATTTATTCATTTGCTTGTCATTTTTATTTATTTCTTATTATTATTAAAACTAAACTTATATATATATATATATATATATTTTTTTTTTTCTTCAGGGGAGGTACTTACTAGTCTCGCACAATGTACCGGTAAAACCGGTATTAGCACAATCACACTGGTTAGTACTCCTGCATGCTCCGCCATTCTGACAAACAGCTCCACCACACTCGGCTAAACAGAAAATAAAGTTGTAGGATATTTGGATTAATGCATTCATAATACTCTGATACATTCATTGACTGGGGGTTGGTGCCAAAAAGCAGAGAGAGAGAAGCTTTATATCTTACAGTCACGACGTTGCCATTCCTTTATACATTTGGGCGGTGGTTTACTTCATATCGGAACAAGCCTTTACTCTTTTATGTTAACTGGGATGGGTGTTGAGTTCAATATTCAGTAAAACACCAAAAGGGTACTTGAGGAGATGGATTCCGTGAAGTATTCTGATATATAGCAGACATTAAGATACAGCCGGGGTATAGCGTTCCATTACCATGAACTGTACACAGAAAAATGCATACGGAACTACACAAGTATGTGGCATAAAAGTGTGATCCACAACTTTTATTTATTTCTTAGCATAATTTGAATATGAGAGCATTTGGAATTGGAAAGCCATCCTTTCAGGGGAATTATTTTTGATGATATTCTTCCACAACAACATGAAATGAAAGACAAAGCTCATATACGTTCTCTTCATATGTTTTCAAAGGTGGAAGTTTTGGGTACATGTACATACCGTCACATGTACTGCCATCCACACTTAATCTAAAGCCGCTGTCACAGATGCACATGTAAGATCCATCGGTATTAGTGCATTCTCCATCCCCACAGGGATTAGCAACCGCAGCACACTCATCGACGTCTAAAAAAGAAACAAAAAGACATTAAAAAAAATGCTAAATGCAAATGCATCTTCTCTATGCCTCCGCCCTAAATTCAGTTTTGGAAATGGATGGATTTATTCACGACATATCACACTAAAAAGAAAAAGCCTATCTATTGTGGTTCTTGAGATATCAAAATAGCAAGGCTACAACCTATAAATTCATGAATTGAACTCCGTGAACTTTGATGTAGTTACTCCAAAATGTATTCATATAATTTTCTATGGTGATACTTACTATCTTCAAGTTTGAAGTTCATATCTGAAGTGGGGCTTGATATATCGCTTTAATGAGAAAGCAGGGCAGACGTAGAGACGGGCAGACCTTAATCCTTCTATTACAGGCAGTTTTGATAAAAGTAAGAACTGATGCCCTTGTTTATGCTACTGGTGAAAATTTTGCAATTACATGCATAACTGTAAATGATCTATGATATAAGTAAGAACTGACACCCTTATTTATGCTTCTGGTGAAAATCTGACCATTACATGCAGTACTGTAAATGATCTATGGTATATGTAAGAACTGATAACCTAGTTTATGTTTCTGGTGAAAAACTTACCATCACAGGCAGTACCATTCTTGTTGGCCTCAAACCCACTGTCACAGGTACATTCATAAGTCCCGTCAACATTGTTACAGGTTCCATTCCCACATGGGTTTTGAATGTTTGCACATTCATTGATGTCTTAATATGGAAAAGAAAACAGAAAAGAGGTAATCTATTGATCATTTCTATTAAAGGATACACTTATCATACCCTACCACACATTGTTAATAGAGATCGTTGTGGGAATCACAATCTCATACCTGCTCTTTAAATGACCTTTATAATGTTTCTTTCTTTTTATTATTTTATTCGCTCTTCATCTTTAATTTCCTGATTAGAAAGGAGCAATTGCTCTACATAAAAAGTGCATGTATGTAGGTATGTAATATGATTCAACCTTATAGCTTACCTGTTCCACACAGAGTCCCAGTATAGCCATCAGCACAAGAACAAGTAAAAGAGTTAACTCCATCAGCACAACTTCCTCCATTCGTACAAGGATTGCTTTCACATTCATCGATATCTGTGCAAATCGAGTTCCAAAGACAATGATAGTGATCAAAGTGAAGAGAAACTAATTTTCATTTTGACAGATTAATCTTTTTTGGCAGATAAAAGGGAAAATTAAGTATTAAGTCGTATTTCAAATGTAAATGTATGACAATTCAGGAATAAATTACATCATGTGTAAAACTAATTTGACCTTTTATACCTTTTACACCTAAAGAATATTTAATAAAGTAATCCTTATATGCCAGTTGATTGGGCCAAGTTTGGTATAAATAGCTTCACAGCTTCCTAAGATGTTGCAGTATCAATATACCTGTTTTGTCATTTGCACATATTTATCAATAAAATTATCTCTAATTTATTTAATACTTTTCCTTTCATTTAATGGTTTATTCATTTGCTTGTCATTTTTATTTATTTCTTATCATTATTAAAACTAAACTTATATATATATATATATATATTTTTTTTTTCTTCAGGGGAGGTACTTACTGGTCTCGCACAAAGTACCGGTAAAACCGGTATTAGCACAATCACACTGGTTAGTACTCCCGCATGCTCCGCCATTCTGACAAACAGCTCCACCACACTCGGCTAAACAGAAAATAAAGTTGTAGAAGATTTGGATTAATGCATTAATAATACTCTGATACATTCATTGACTGGGGGTTGGTGCCAAAAAGCAGAGAGAGAGAAGCTTTATATCTTACTGCTACAAGTTAAACGTTGACAGAACTTTTTAAATGACGAGTAATGCACACTATGTAAACATAAAACTGTACAAATTAGCTGCTTATGTATAAAATATTAATTGTCTAATCTAGCCCCCTGGATGCTTGTTCAAATATGACGCTAAAAAACTGTAGCATATTTAGTATTATTCGTCACATTTCTGTATCTTATAACACAGTGCTTCAGGGAATATGCGCAGGACCTCTGTGACGACGTTGCTATTTCTTTTTACATTTGGGCGGTGGTTTACTTCATTTCGGAACAAGCCTTTACTCTTTTATGTTAACTGGGATGGGTGTTGAGTTCAATATTCAGTAAAACACCAAAAGGGTACTTGAGGAGATGGATTCCGTGAAGTATTCTGATATATAGCAGACATTAAGATACAGCCGGGGTATAGCGTTCCATTACCATGAACTGTACACAGAAAAATGCATACGGAACTACACAAGTATGTGGCATAAAAGTGTGATCCACAACTTTTATTTATTTATTGGCATAATTTGAATATGAGGGCATTTGGAATTGGAAAGCCATCCTTTCAGGGGAATTATTTTTGATGATATTCTTCCACAACAACATGAAATGAAAGACAAAGCTCATATACGTTCTCTTCATATGTTTTCAAAGGTGGAAGTTTTGGGTACATGTACATACCGTCACATGTACTGCCATCCACACTTAATCTAAAGCCGCTGTCACAGATGCACATGTAAGATCCATCGGTATTATGGCATTCTCCATCCCCACAGGGATTAGCAACCGCAGCACACTCATCGACGTCTAGAAAAGAAACAAAAAGACATTTAAAAAAAATGCTAAATGCAAATGCATCTTCTCTATGCCTCCGCCCTAAATTCAGTTTTGGAAATGGATGGATTTATTCACGACATATCACACTGAAAAGAAAAAGCCTATCTATTGTGGTTCTTGAGATATCAAAATAGCAAGGCTAAATAAAACCTATAAATTCATGAATTGAACTCCGTGAACTTTGATGTAGTTACTCCAAAATGTATTCATATCGTTTTCTATGGTGATATTTACTATCTTCAAGTTTGAAGTTCATATCTGAAGTGGGGCTTGATATATCGCTTTATTGAGAAAGCAGGGCAGACGTAGAGACGGGCAGACCTTAATCCTTCTATTACAGGCAGTTTTGATAAAAGTAAGAACTGATGCCCTTGTTTATGCTACTGGTGAAAATTTTGCAATTACATGCATAACTGTAAATGATCTATGGTATATGTAAGAACTGATAACCTAGTTTATGTTTCTGGTGAAAATCTTACCATCACAGGCAGTACCACTCTCGTTGGCCTCAAACCCACTGTCACAGGTACATTCATAAGTCCCGTCAACATTGTTACAGGTTCCATTCCCACATGGGTTTGGAATTTTTGCACATTCATCGATGTCTAAATATGGAAAAGAAAACAGAAAAGAGGTAATCTATTGATCATTTCTATTAAAGGCTACACTTATCATACCCTACCACACATTGTTAATAGAGATCGTTGTGGGAATCACAATCTCATACCTGCTCTTTAAATGACCTTTATAATGTTTCTTTCTTTTTATTATTTTATTCGCTCTTCATCTTTAATTTCCTGATTAGAAAGGAGCAATTGCTCTACATAATAAGTGCATGTATGTAGGTATGTAATATGATTCAACCTTGTAGCTTACCTGTTCCACACAAAGTCCCAGTATAGCCATCAGCACAAGAACAAGTAAAAGAGTTAACTTCATCAGCGCAACTTCCTCCATTCATACAAGGATTGCTTTCACATTCATCGATATCTGTGCAAATTGAGTTCCAAAGACAATGATAGTGATCAAAGTGAAGAGAAATAATTTTCGTTTTGACAGATTAATCTTTTTGGGCAGATAAAAGGGAAAATTAAGTATTAAGTCGTATTTCAAATGTAAATGTATGACAATTCAGGAATAAATTACATCATTTGTAAAACTAATTTGACCTTTCATACCTTTTACACCTAAAGAATATTTAATAAAGTAATCCTTATATGCCAGTTGATTGGGCCAAGTTTGGTATAAATAGCTTCACAGCTTCCTAAGATGTTGCAGTATCAATATACCCGTTTTGTCAATTGCACATATTTACTAATAAAATTATCTCTCATTTATTTAATACTTTTCCTTTTTATTCATTGATTTATCATTTACTTGTCATTTTAATGTATTTCTTATAATTATTAAAACTAAACTTATATTTATATATTTTTTTCAGGGGAGGGGTACTTACTAGTCTCGCACATAGTACCGGTAAAACCAGTATTAGCACAATCACACTGGTTAGTACTCCCGCATGCTCCGCCATTCTGACAAACAGCTCCACCACACTCGGCTAAACAGAAAATAAAGTTGTAGAATGTTTGGATTAATGCATTAATAATACTCTGATACATTCATTGACTGGGGGTTGGTGCCAAAAAGCAGAGAGAGAGAGAGAAGCTTTATATCTTACTGATACAATTTAAACGTTGAAGAAACTTTTTAAATGATGAGTAATGTCCTCTATATAAACATAAAACTGTACAATTTCGCTGCCTACGTCTAAAATATTAATTGCCAGAATATTGGTAATGTCCAATCTAGTAGCATTCTTGTGTATTATCCGTCACATTTCTGTATCTTATAACACAGTGCTTCAGGGAATATGGGCAAGGCCTCAGTTATGACGTTGCCATTCCTTTATACATTTGGGCGGTGGTTTACTTCATATCGGAACAAGCCTTTACTCTTTTATGTGAACTGAGATGGGTGTTGGGTTCAATATCCAGTAAAACACCCAAAGGGTACTTGAGGAGATGGATTCTTTGAAGTATTCTGATAAAGCAGACATTTAGATACAGCCGGGGTATAAGGCTCCATTACCATGAACTGTACACAGAAAAATACATATGGAAATACACAAGTATGTGGCATGAAAGTGTGGTCCACAACCTTTATTTATTTCTTGGCATAATTTGAATATGGCATTTGGAATTGGAAAGCCATCCTTTCAGGGGAATTATTTTTGGTGATATTCTTCCACAACAACATAACAAGAATGAGAAAGTTCATTAGTTATTAAACGTATACGTTCTCTTCATAGTCGGTGGGGTGACAAAACCTTGTATCTCAATTTTTTGAGATTTTGATTTTTTTTTTCATAATTGTGTACCTAATGGCCTACGACACCACCTGATAAATCCATGGAACGCCTCCTGTCTCGGTTTTTTCACAAATTCCACACAAAGGACGGTGTCACAGCACTAAGTCTGTTGAGACAGGAAATAATTTTCCGCTCTCCTGAAAATTCATGATTTTTAGAGATACGAGGTTTTGTCACCCCACCGACGTTATATGTTATCAATTGTAGAAATTTTGGGTACATGTACATACCGTCACATGTACTGCCATCCACACTTAATCTAAAGCCGCTGTCACAGATGCACATGTAAGATCCATCGGTATTAGTGCATTCTCCATCACCACAGGGATTAGCATTACCAGCACACTCAATGATGTCTAGAAAAGAATCAAAAATACATTAAAAAAGAGCATAAATGCCACTGCGTCTCATATATGCATCCGCTCTAAAGGTATAGGAAATGGCTGGATTTATCCATGAAATATCACACTAAAAACAAAAAGCCCATCTTCTATGGTTCTTGAGATATCGCAATAGTAAGGCTAAAACCTGTAAATTCATGAACTGACTTCTATGACCTTTGAACCAATAATCTGATCAGATCATCTTCATATGGTGATACACACGATCACCAAGTTTAAGCCTCGTATCTCCTGTGGTCCTTTTTTTGTTTATTTGCAAAAAGGCTATATCTAAAATGTTGAAATTGAACTTTGTAACCTTTGACCTATAAACTGGAAATTCAATTAGATTGTCTTTATAGGGTAATACATAATATCACCAATTTTGTGCCTCAAATCTTTAGTGATTCTAGATCGCGATATCGCTATAACGAGGCAAATACCAGGAATTTCATTAATGACCTTGGACCTAGTTACTCTATAATCTATTCAGACCGTCTTCCAATAGTGATACAAACTATCTTCAAGTTTGAAGTTCATTTCTGAAGTGGTTCTTGAGATATCATTTTAACTAGACAGACATACAGACATTAACCTTGTGATAAAGGTAAGAACTGGGACCTGTTTCACAAAGCCTTTTTTCAATGACAAATGACAATAATCAGTGACAAATCTGCTGATAACCAATCACAAGCAAGGATTTCAGCAGCTTATAACAAAAATTGTTATTTGTCACTGATGACAAGTTTTGTGAAACTCCCCCCACATGCCCTTCTGTTTGCCAGTGGTAACAATCTTACCATTACAGGCAGTACCGCTCTCGTTGGCCTCAAATCCAGGGTGACAGGTACACCCATAAGTCCCGTCAATATTGTTACAGGTTCCATTCCCACATGGGTTTGGAATGTTTGCACATTCATCGATATCTAAATATGGGAAAGAAAACATAAGAATAGAAGTAATCCATTGATCATTTCATTTCATTTTATCATAGTTATGTTGGTCTCAATAGAAAAGAAAAGTTCCATGAATACATACCGGTATATGTTGTAATTATACAATTTAAAGTTAAATTTAGTGAAAACAGTATTTTTTAGAAAAACATGTGGAAAATGACACATCGTTCAAAGTTGGCCTAACATGCAATCACACAAATTTGTGTAAGCTTGCAAAAAATGTCAGGTTTTTGCAAATTTGATTAAAAAATGTATGCAACACCTTTAAAAAAAAGTGATAAGAAGGCTGAACACAGTCTTCAACAGTTGCATGGTAATCAATGAATTTCTAAGGGGGGGGGAGGGGGGTAGTATCGACAACTAGATAGTATAAATTGTATCCTGCATCAAAAATTTGTTGGCTTTTGATTGGTTGAGAGCTCGTCACATGACCATAAATATTTAACCTATTTTTAGAAAGTACTATATAAGAGTACTATTTCGGTTTACTATTTGGGAGTTGAACAAAAATGTGATTTTTTTTTTTTTAATTGAATCAATTTTTTAATTTTAATTTTTAATTATTTTTAATTTAATGAAAACAAAATATTTTAAATCTTTTTAGATAAAAATTGACATTTTAATTTTTTTTTTTTTTTTTAATAATAAATTTTTGATGCAGGATATAAAACAAATATACCATGCCTTCTATTCGAGGTAATGTTTAAACTATGGGCCTCGGTGACTCCAAAAGTACCATTTGCTTCGGGGCTGCGCCCCTCAGCAAATACTATTGTACTATTGGAGTCACCTCTTGCGCATAGTTTTAACCAGAACCTCTCAAGGCAGTGCATATTTGTATACTATATTGTCACTTGGAATATCATATGCATTGTTTTTAAAATATACAGTACACGTACTGGGGTATACAAAATATTATAATGAATAGGTGAAATGGAAAGAGGAAAGGAAAGGAAGGAGTGATCAAGATTGAGAAAGTTGTAAGCAGATCACAGAAATGTAAGCATGTAGTTCTGGGAAGAATTTGTTGTATTCTTCTGTAGAGACGTTCTGAATGAGAGTATCAAACCACAGTATTCTTTCATGAAAAAGAGTTTGGCTGTCTAATTGAAAATCATATAAAGAAATATCAGCATACCATTACAAGCCTTTCCGTTGATATTCTTCTCATATCCATCGTTACAGTCACAACTAAACGTCCCCATGATATTGTTGCATGTTCCATCGACGCACAGGGAGGGATCCTCACACTCGATAATATCTAATCAGGGGCAATTTGGAGAAGAACATGTTAGCCTTTTTTATGATCATAACCGATGGAATATAAATCCAGTTACTTTTTAGTCTGGTACTTTGTATTCTTAATGTGATTAAGATCAAAGTTGAATAATTAATTCAAGTACATTAATATTAATGAAATGATTCAAGTAGAATGATTAAATTAATTCAAATTAAATAATTAATAATAGTAATTCAGGTAAAGATGTAGTACGTGAACATAGATCGACTTGGAAAAGGTCCTGTTCACAAGCAGAACATAGGTTCAACAGTTGAACTCTTCGATTGATATTCTTACTTTCTAAATTTCATAAGAGCCGTTTAGTGGCAGCTTGGCTAAAGTTAAGTAGACAATAATTCAGCCTTTTGTATCCGTTTCCTTAAAAAAATTCTTTAACCCTACGTTAACTGGGGGGGGGGGGGGGGGGGGGGGTCAATTTGACCCCCCCCCCCCCCCCTGTAGAAATTGCATTTTTCCTAAAAAGAGATAAAACATTGGTTCTTTAAACTTGTTTAAAGTTTGGGTGTTTGTTTTGGGGTCAAAATAGTTGAATTGTAGTTATAAATGAAATAAAACAACAAAAACAATAAAATACATAAGTAAAAAAAAAAATGAAATACACAAGAAATGATCAAAATGAGAGATAACATAACGAATAACCTGGCTCTTCCAATTTTTTGTGTTGTATCATTATTCCAAACGGTCTAACAAATATATGTAGTGAAAAAGAATGCTTAAATATCAATAAAGTATGATTTATGGGCAAAAATGTGAAGTTTATGACCTTACAGCTGTACTTGCATAAATTACCATAAATATGCAAATGAGTGAATTTTTCAAAAAATAGAAATTACCATAGTATTCTATACACTTCACTTGACATGCAAATTTTCGCGGCGATCGGCAGTAAAACGGCCGAGATCTTAGAGGAGGGGGGGGGGGGGGGGGGGGGGGTCAAATTGACCCCCCCCCCCCCCCCAGTAAAAACCTGGTCTGAAATAGCCCAGTTAAAATGGGGTTAAACAAGGTGCCCCAAAAGAATGCTATGCTGACATCTGTAACTTCAATCAGATTTGTAGACGAAATGACATTGATATTTTATTTCTTTTATTGGGAAGGAAATTTTCTCCAAGATCATCAGTCTTTATTACTATGAAGGAATTTTGATTTTGGGGCTATTTTTTAGAGGCAATGTAATTTTCTAAAATTTGCTACTTTTGCAACAACTTCGCTAGACGGACAATGTTGTGTATTGAATGCCCCCATTTCATTAATGGTGCCTTCATTTATAAAGCAAGAGCAGTCTTGCTTTTGTTGACACAGCTGATCTTAGGGCAAGCCATCATATGCCAATTTCTAGCTCCTTCTTTTTGCAAAACTAACCAATTTTAAAAATGAAATTGCATCCTTAAAAAGCCCTAGGATAAAAATACCTTACTCAAACATATGACGTCTTTCGGATGGTGACGTTTAAAGGTTGGTAAATAATAAATATAAATAATCATATATGATACACGTATGTAAAAACTCAATACACACACACACACATTATGATCTTGTATTGATTTTACATGGATGAAAAAGTTGTCTGATATGCAATAAACAAAACGACATTTTCTCAATGATGTCGTTGAAGTCATAGATCTCAACTTTTGCGTTCTTTTAGGAACCTCTTTATGTATTTTCATAATTCCAATAAAAATACAATTCAAACAGATTATGTGCACAGAGAAATACATTGACATTTACAAATTCATGAGGAAGTTACAAGTATAACAGAAAAAAGGAGAAGGAAAGATAATCCAACAGAATATACAAAAAACAGAATTGAGAGGTTTGCATGGTGGCAAGAGAACCTTGAGGGTATTCTCTAGGCAACAATTCTGCGGGCTGTTACAAAAAGGTTGCATTGATGGTATAAACCAATGATAAGAGTTAAGAAATAAATTGATACAAATATTGATGGGGTTTCTTTAAAAAAAATGATTTTAAGATTTACTTACCATCACAAGTAGTCCCTGTTGAATCTACTGCAAATCCAGGAATGCATGAACACATGTATGATCCCTCGTTATTTTGGCAAATTCCATTAGCACAGAGATTCCCAGCATCACACTCATTAATGTCTATACAGGAGACAACGGTATCGGTTAGAAGATAAAGTCTTTCAAAATGTTGATACACTTTATCAACTTTGTACACTAAAAAATAATTTACATATAAGGAATGTGTCTTTACATGAAATACATGTAGGACTACATTGGAATGTACGTCTTGGTTTTTACAGCAAGATGAAATATTCACTTTTTTAAAGAGGTAATATTCATTTTTTTAAAGAGAAAATGGAGCAGATTTGAATTCAGGATGGTAATTGGTTGGGGAGGAGGGGGGATTGTGTAAAGATGGATTGATTATAGGGGAATTCCACCTTTATGGCAAGAAAGCAACTCTACAAGAAAGAAGCAAAATTCAGAAAAGCATACCACTACAATTGACACCAGTGACATCTAGTTGGAACCCTACGTCACAGTTGCAAGTATAAGAACCATCGGTGTTAACGCATATTCCATTAGCACAGAGGGTGGAATCTTTTTCGCATTCATCAATATCTGGCGGAAAAAGGAATCAAGAAATCCATACAGTATAACAACCGAATGATAATTACTCAACAAGGACATTTAACCCCTGGACAGTTACCCCCTGCAACTGCTCCAGCACAATTACCCCCATGACAATTACCCTGCCAGCCTTAGTGGATACCTCTCTATGAAGTCCACCTGTCTTAAGTGAGCACTTATAATAGCTCCATCTAGGCAGAAATACAGATTAATGATATCATTACATTTAACAATAGCAATAGCCATTGTTAAATACCTTTTGAACTCTGATTTGCTTAGACATACAACTTTCGTTTTTTCATGCATATCAGTAGATGTTTGGTTTTAAACAAACCGCTATAATAACCGTTTGCTACATACATTTTTATTCAATTTAATCTCAGATTACATTACACTGTAAACACATTTTGATCCGTTGTTTCATTAATACATTAGTGTTCAATTGTTACTGCAATTTTATGCCCTTGCCAAATATTTAATTTGGGCTTCTTTCTCAAATATAATGTGCAATATCTTATACAAAATTACCCAATATTGTTATTCAAATACTCAGTCTAATTTTATGAGCAACTTTCTTGATTTAGATGAACGCTGTGTTTACATTTATAAGTGAAAAACAGAATTATTACGGTTTAATTTTATCTCTTCCAATACATATTTTTATGCTTAATTTCAATTTGTGTAATAGAAATGTTTATATCCATTGTTAAATGCTTTCTGAACTCTTTCGCTCAAAACAACTTTCCATTTTTTCTTCTCCATGCTCTCCTTTTCACAATCTTGGTCTTTCAACATAAAAGTGTTTTACTAGTTTACTACATTAAACAAATTATTTCGTTTTGCAATTTCGATTTATCTGATCAATGCTATATAATTTCTGGAAAAGTTAACTTACAATATATTTTTTGTTTCATATATTCTAAATTTGTTTGTAACTTGAAAATTTTCAAACTGCGAGCTGCTTGTTTGATGTGCTTTTACATTAACCAAAGCAACATAATAATAGTATGTGTTAAAGAATCGGTCTAGAAAGACCAAGTGTCTACAGCCAATTTCCTGTTTCCCTTGGGTATAGCCTTGATAAACGTGTCTTAATGAATATTAATACCAAAGGGATATGTTTATGCATGTTTTTCTTTGTTACAACATTCCCTTTCACATACCATTACAACCAGTTCTTGCTCCGTTTTCAATATATCCGTCATTGCAAGTACAGAAGAAAGACCCAATGGTGTTAGTGCACATTCCGTTAGTACACGGGACTGGATCATCGGCACATTCATCAACATCTGCAGCAAGAAATAAAACAACAATATAAAACATATTATCATGTTCAGGTTTATAATCTTTTGCAGTTTACAGTATTCCAACATTATTCCCTTTCCCTCCACACATTATTTGGCCGTAAATTATGTATAATTTCCATGTAAATTAAGTACATGTAACAATGAAAATGTATTTGCTTTCATGGAAACTTCAATTTGAGTACAATATATTTCTTACAAGCCACTAACCAGACTGCCCAATTGTGATGTGCAAGGATGTAGTGATCTCATATTTCAAACACTTATAACTTTGACCATCCATGTCCACTCCCCGATGACTCAAGCCCGCACGGTCATGTATTTTTCCCCGACATCCGCACCCTGGTGACTTAAGCTCACGCACGCCAGCTATTCTCCACTCCTGACGACGGATAGTCAACCTGTTTGAAATGTCGAGCCACTCCCGCCACTCATCCTCTCCAAGCGCTATAGTTCTCCTTAGAACTATAAGCTAAGAAAGATAACCAACAGTCCTTTTCAGGACTACAAATCCTCAAGAAAGATTACCGAGAGTCCTTTTCAGGACTCCTCAATCCTCCCTCTCTCTCACATGGGGCACCCGCAAGCCTACTGTATTTCTTCTTATTGTTTCAATTTACCTCATACTTTCACCATTGTGTTTCTCTTACTTTTCTGCTTCATGTTCCAAATCTAATTGCAAAAGTTGGACTGCCCTTTAAAGAGATATGGTCTGCAGTTTCTATAAGTAGTATGTCATAAATGCTACATCTGACACAGACTTTGCGGAAGTAGCATTCATTTGGGCAGAAGTATCGCACACAGCGGATTTGATGTGCCAAAAAGAAATTCCCGTCCCTCTCTAATATTAGGGGAAATACCCAAATGGTGTCAATTCCCAAGGAAAACTCATGCTTATGTGTCGTTATGCCGTCCTTACCCTCTTGGTTGACTATATTTTCGGCTCCTGAAACTCCAAAGCGCCGGTTATCTAGTATAGCAATGTTGAACAATGATTCCAATACTGTGTCGTTGATATTTAGTGTTGTTTCAACATCTGTCCTGAAGTCTATGACAGCATAGGGACCGGTCACATTTACATCTGATATTGTAGCCATGAAAACAGAGTCCCCAAGTTCTGAAATGCCTTGGAGAAACATCAGCATCTAAAGATAAAATGACACACATTCACATCAAACTGCATGTTCTTCAAAAGTCAAAAACAAAATTTTCCAGGGAGGGGGAATGGGGAGACCTTTACTTTCTTGTGAAAAATGTGTGATTTAGACGTATTTTCACCAAGATAACCACGTAAGCCCATATTCTCTTCTGTAATATGAAACCATTATTATCATTATGATTTTAACTAGATCAATCAGTACTGTTTTTAGGAGGGTGAATTTTGGGGGAAATCAGAGTTAATCTTCAAAAAGATGTCAGTCTTATTTTTTTGTTCAGCCTACTTTTAAAAAGGACTTTACTTCTGTGACTTGAGCAGGGAGACAATTCCAGGAGGTATGGCAATTAAATCTAAGTGAAGGTGTAACAAAACATCTCTTTCTTTCCAGAGGTGGTGTTTAATTTTTATTCTTGTCGCCTGTGAATGCACATGACAAGGCACAATATATACAGGTGTATCTAAAGTGTAATAACAATCCCCCAAAACTATTTTCCATCTCACTATATTATTCAAAGTATGAGCTTCAATTATTGGTTCTGAAAATATTTTTTTCTAGTTTATAATCACTCTCAATAAACATAAAAGTGACTGGTGATGCACATGTACAAGTTATGATACAATAGAGGCCGCATACAGTTTGATCTATTCTCTATTTCCAGTTTCAGTTTATTTCAAATTTTGCATACATCACATATATATCACATTTTGTAATGATTTCACACACAGAAATGATTAAAAAAATTAAATCTATTCTAAGACAGAGACTAAATCAGAAACATGAATTCTAGAGTCGCTTTCATTCAAATAATGTAACAAATTAAGTTATTTTAAACAAATATGCATTGTCTGTACAAACTTGCATGACCTGTATACACGTTCAATATTTGTATGCCTTGGCAAACTACAATGACAACCACAACATCATCAAAAGAAAACATTTTGTTCATACTTCTAATCTGCTTGCCTATAGAATACCGGGTTAGGTTGATTTAATGTTGATTATATGCATTCTAGCTGTAGACAAATTACGGTTTCAGGTGATTGGTACACTTAACAAACAAAATGAATGTGGAACAGACTTACTGTTTAACCCTTACTGTACTGGGGGGGGGGGCCTGGGAGGCCCCCCCTCGACATTTTCGGAGATTGCGCCGCAACCGCTTGGAATTTTGAATTGTCGTTTCATGACTTTTTTCCCTCGAGTCTTACGCACATTTTGATACCATTTTCGTCGAAATCGGATATACCCTTAAGGCGTTACATAACAATTAGTATGCGCATGTCATCAAAAAAAAAAAAAAAAAAATTAAAAATCGCATCAAAATTTGCATAAATTATCATTATTAATTCCATTAAAATAACTTTTTGTGTTAGAAAAGAAGTTTCATATGAATAATGAGTTTCAACATTCAAAAAGTGGAGTTTGACACGTTTTCTGTAAAATGCATAAAATTAGCGCATTTTGCATAATTAATTAGGCTAACAACAAAAATTTGCATATTCGGAAAAAACTAATTATACCATCTTGTTCCTTACGTAAATATCTACAAACATGCAAATTTTCGTGTTCATCTGACAATCGACGGCCGAGATCATAGGGGGGGGGGCCTCCCAGGCCCCCCCCCAGTCAGAGGCTGCTCAAAATAGCCCAGTACAGTAAGGGTTAATCAATAATGAGTACATATGGAATTGACTTACGTCACGTTCAAGTTGCTCTTGATTTGTAGCAGATTCGATAATAGATGGATTGGCAGCAATTAAGGCACCGAGAATGGCTTCAAATCTTACCCTCAGTTGCAAGGTTAAGGACGCTAAAATATGATTAAAAAATAAAAGTTTGTTTATCATTAGTTCTTGTAATTACTTGAAGGGGAAGTCCACAAGCATATATCATGTTGGTTTGACCCTTTATAGCCAGGGCTATTTTGAAACTGCATAGCCCAGAATGCGGGAGGGGGGGGGGGGTGGGGGGGAGTTGGCTCCTTCCTTTAAAGCGTGAACACTTTCATGCATGTCAGGTGAAGTGTAAAGAATACTATGGTAATTTCAATTTTTCAGAAAAATTCACTCATTTGCATATTTATGGTAATTGATGCTTATTAAGCCCCCTTCCCCCAGGGCTATGTAGGGTTAAATGGAAATTAAATGAACAGCTTTACAGTGAGATTATCTGTGATTATCTTGTTCATCCCCATTCACATTAAAGCTCAAAAGTCACAACTTGCAAGGAGGCAAATGGCTCAGTGGTATCAAAGGCCTGAATCCTCATTACAAAGTCCCTAGGAGAGGACTAAAAGCGGTCGGTCCCCTGGTAAAAATAAGCCATATCAACCCAAGCTACCCAAATCTAAGAGTATCATTAATTCATATTGGCCGATGAGATTGCGTTACCTTCACAGCTTCCTTCAATTTCAGCAAAGCCCTCAGTGCAGATACACCTGAAGTCTCCCACAGTGTTGATGCATTCTCGACTGTCGCTACAGACACGAGTACTTTCTGCGCACTCATTTGTGTCTAGATAGTGGGTAAAACAAATAATTGATCAAGTTTTGCTATCTATAAGGACCATTATTCATAAGGACCATTAACTATAACGTGTGACAATATATAAATAGCGAGCAAACCATAGGCAATTTACCTCGCTATTCATAAGGACCGCCATTCATAATAGTAATAAAAATAATGATATGTGTGGTTTGCATATAGCTTAATACCCCGATGATGATTCTAAGCCCTGTACAGATATGTAAACAATGCAGTATTTGTATAGCTATACAATTCTTCAGTGTCTTACACTCCAAGACTGGACATTGGAATAATTGCTGGTATCAAGATTTTACAAAAAGAAAGACAATGCTTTACCTGTTGCCTCTGAAGAGAGTTTATACAACTGTTCCCCGTAAAGCAATGGGGTAATTTTGAACACCTATAATTATCCTGTTATGTGTACAGAAGTTGTAGGGACTTTGTTTACCTTGTCTAATAATAGCAACAGTTCCTAATACAGGTATATTCAATTTCATATTAGAAAATTATTGTAAAGTATAAATGAGATTTTTGGTAGTCCTTTACGTTTCTGTTCCTCACTCATTTAAGCATTGCTTAAAGGTAAAATGAGAAAAGATCCTAAATAAATTTGGTATTTTCTCAAACAATGTATATAAATGTACATCTAGTGGTATATAATAACTCTTTGATATTTAGAATGCTTGATTCATATTCTAGCACCGGCAGTGATACAGATTGGCGATCATAATTATACTGGACATGTACATGCAGTATGCTTGATTGAAAATGCTTTTAAATAACTGCCAAATTAATCATTTTTTTCACATACTTATAACATCACAAAACTTTATACTTTACTTTGTAAGGGATGAATAATTTAGTTGTTAACTGTAAATGTACATGTAGTGTCTCTGTCACATGTATTTGCAGACAGCACAGCAAGAACTAAGGGACCTTCTCGTTTATACTGTACATCATCATTGACCAAGGTCAGTATTTTCCCTCTTACGAGGGATTACTGACTTTCGCGCCATGATGAGGCTCCCTCCCTCCACTTATTCTAATTTTCCCCGAGCGTCCTCCTTATTTACAATGATAATACAAAAACATAGTAATTCCATATCATTTACCATTGCAGGTCTTGGGTGAATCATTCTGGTACCCAGAAGCACATGTACACATGAAATCACCATCTGTGTTCACGCACGAAGAGATATCCGGAGGACAGGTGTTTTGAACGTTGTCACATTCATTAAAATCTGTCAGGAATGATATTAATAACAATATTAATAATGATAATAATAACAATTTGATTTTTATGGGGAATAATACAGAGCCTCTGTAGTCTTCCCTTCAAACTACTAATATTTTCTCTGTCAGCATCATCCATTTATTTTGTGGTTTTCCTGTTTTCTATTGTATTCCCAAGAATGATGGGTAGTTTTACTACTAGAGATTATCTATGCCCTTTAACCCTGAAAATTGCTGGGCTATTTGAGGTCTTAATATGGCCCGGGGGGGGGGGGGGGGGGTGCATTATGCCCCCACCCTAAGATCTCGATCGCTGCAAAAATGTGCATGCATGTCAAGTGAAGTGTATAGAATACTGTGGTAATTTTTTTTTTTTTTTAAATTCACACATTTGCATATGTATGGTAATTTATGCAAATGTCATAAAATTCACCTTTTTACCCATAAATCATATATTCTTTATATTTAAGCATTTCTTTTTCACTACATGTATTTGTTAGACCATTTGAAACAATAATATGACAACCAATTTGGAAGAGCTAGATTATTCCTTATGTTATCTCCTGTTTTGATAATTTTTTATGTATTTCATTGTTTTTTCAACTTTTGTAATTTTTTTGTTGTTGTATTTCTAACTACAATTTAACTACTTTGACTCCTAAAACAAACACCTAAACTTTAAACAAGACCCAATAACCAATGTTTTATCTCTTTTTTAGGAAATATGACATTTCCATATATTTTGTACACAAATCACAAAAATGAGCAATTGTTGGGTTGACATGCGAAGACAAAAGATCATGTGACTTTGTAACTGTACGCCTGATTTAAAAAAAAATTGTTTAAAGATGCGCAAACGATATACATAGGTAGGAAAGTTGTCAACAAGTAGAACAAATTGTGAAAAACAGAGTTAATTCATATGTATTCATATGAATTCCATACTTAATATGTGATTCATATACGATATTATGTTTGTTATTTACCATACCAGTAAAAAGATACCATACCTGTACAATTGCTATCCATATTCTCCCTCACGTAACCTTCGGAGCACATGCATTCATAAGAGCCAACCGAGTTGGAGCAGTTACTGTTTGGTCCACAGAATTGAAGGACATCACTGCATTCATCTTGATCTACATATCCATAGACATACATTGGATGGGAAAAGAAAGGATACAATATCGATTACAGATTATTTTTGGACGTACAAAGCTTGTTATTCTTAGTTTTGAGAAGGTTATGTTTCAAAATGTATTTGTGAACTACATGTTCGTAATGGGATTCAAGTCATTTTATTGAGCTATTATCATAATCATCATTTTTTGTATTATAATTGTTATTATCAACATTATCATTGCCATTACCATCATTATAAGTATATCATTATTATTATTACCATTAATGTCATTATAATTATCACTATGAATATTATCATCATCATTTTTATTAATATTACTATTGTCATTATTATAATTATAATTATCCTTATTTTTCTTTGTTTCTTCTTCTTATCTTATCGTTATTGTCATTAATATAATCTTAATGATCCATACCTGAGCAGGATATCCCATCTCCCTCGTAACCATTGTTGCATTCGCACGAATAGTTTCCAAGAGTATTCACACAAGACGCTAGTTGATGACATGTGAACAAGGATGGGTTCTGACACTCAATGATATCGGTACATGCCGCGTAGGGATCACCTTGAAAACCAGGCAGACAGGAACATGTGAACGAACCTTCATTGTCTGAACAGTCAGCATACACACCACACGGCGGGTCTACTTCACACTCATTGATATCTACATTAAATGACAATATGAACATCATACAGTGAGACCTGTCTACAAAGACTACTCAAGAAAAGCGATCTTTACATGTAAACAACTTGGTTTTTATGTATACCGGTAGGTTCTTGTATAGAGATATTGAATGCTTTGAGAGGCCTGGCTGTTAAATAGGCTCAAGAGAACACGCACACATCTTGCCATGACCCAGAGGCTTGCCAATAAAAGGATAAGGTAAGAATTCTTGGTAGATTTTTTTTTCTTCAATTGGCATTTAAAAGACATATCGACTGCTTTAATATTCGAGGTCTGGCTCACAAGAAATTGCACATCTTGCCATGACCCCTCGGTGCGCCGCCCACCCAGGCAAGCCTCTGGGTCATGGCAAGATGTGCAATTTCTTGTGAGCCAGACCTCGAATATTAAAGCAGTCGATATGTCTTTTAAATGCCAATTGAAGAAAAAAAAATCTACCAAGAATTCTTACCTTATCCTTTTATTGAGTAAAGATTGGTTAAAACATCACAGAAAATCTGAGACACTTTCTGTTAATCTTGGCTGGAAAGATGACTGAACGTTACAATCATTTACATTCATTGTGCATAATAATTACAATTAAATTCTCTAGGCGTTTTATATTATAAACTTGGATAACATAATCATAATCCAGAAAGATATAAATACTGAGTGCATGACAAGATAGGTCTAAATGGATTTCTTTAAAGTTTTGAAAGAAGATCTTTTTTTCCTAATTGTTATGAGTGGAGACTTCAGCAGAGCAGGAGCTGATGTCACGATGATTTGGTTTTCTGTATATGTCCTTTCTATTCAGGTGGTCACTATGAAAAAGCAGGTTTCACTGAAATTAAGCCTATTATGATGTTATACATACACACACACATACATACATGTATACATGCTCTGTTCATCAATAGAGCTGTTTGCTAATTTTATGCTGACAAATCAGATGATTGCCATAGGCTTGCCAGTCATGGCAACAAATAATGTATGCACATTGGATTCCATCTACAGTATAGCCGTACATAGGCCCTGACTTAAATAACTATTAACCAGGGGTTCTGCACAAATTTATATTCATTATCAAACCGGTCTATTACTGACAGACAAGAATTATTGACAGCAATAAAGAGGAGATTAAAAAGAGTATAAACACTATATGATTAATTGATAAATCAAGTTCATTGTTACTTTAATATTTATATTCATAGACTTTTTGACATGATTTGAATACATAAAATAATTCAATAAGTAAATGAAATGAAAATTTCATCAATGTAATACATTCATCCTCAGCACATATCCATTGAAAATGCAGATTAAAAATGTCAATTGATTTGACATGGTTTGTCAAATGTAACAATTGTTACAACAAAAAGCTACATTGAGACGTTAAATATTAAATGATAAAAAACAGAATACATTCAAGATATTATACAAGAGTAAAATTAAAATAATAACCATAATCTTGTATTGATATAGACATCTTTGTCTTAATATATGCGACTACAAAGAGATTGAGAGCAGTTATAGGAGAGTAAACTGTTCTTTTGTGTTTAGTCCTATTGAGGACTACTTGAAATTGTTGAGATGGAAGTAAAAGGAGAGAAGTTGTGAGGTAAAAGGAGAGAGAGGTATTCTTTTGTGAGTAAATGCCTGAAAAAGGCTGGTGAACCTAGGAATGAATCCGGAGAGGGGGAAAGAGAGAGATATTTGTTCTTAAATATTGTATCTACTTACTTGAGCAACTTAGACCATTCCCAGTATAACCTTCAAGACAGGTACATGAGAAGGACCCATCTGTGTTGTTGCATGCAGCATTCTCATCACAAGGAGATTGATCACACTCATTATTATCTTTTAAAGAAAGTGAAAATTTGGATGGATTAATTCTTATAGCATGTACACACTACAGGAAAAATAAACGAAAATTTCATTAAGAAATGTTGTATAAACTATCAAGTATTATTATACAGCGAAAGGAGCAGCATACTACATGTAGACAACATCATCGTATACGGAAGTTAATTTCAACAAAGTCAGTTTATATGACAGGTTTCCAATCACTAGAGCATTTCCGCGCACATTCTGTGGAATCTTTTTTTTTCCCTCTCATATATTACTCATTTCTCGCATAATGTCTTTACATTTGTATGTATTTGCATTTAATATGTTAAAATGTGTACTTTTTTCAAAGGAATTAGAAAATAAAAAAATCTGAAATGTCGTACCTACACAGCTGAAGCCATTACCAGAGAAACCTGGCATACACATACAATTGAAAGAGCCATTTGTATCCATGCAATTCGCGAAGACGTGGCATGGGGACGTAGAAAGGCACTCATCGGTATCTATATGAGGAGTACACACAGCATAAAAAAAGAACAAAGAGTGAGATGTGGAAGTGGGTACTCTCAGAGTTTTTCATATCGGAGTGGGTGTTCGTCAGGGATCAGTCTTATCTCCACTGCTGCTCGCTACTGTGGTCGATTTTTTTTATTGGAACCAGGAAATAAAGATGTGCTATGGAAATGTCGTTTGCAGATGATTAAGTTTTGATGGCTGAATCAATGCAGCAGCAGGTTAGGGATTTCACTGGAAGTTCATTTGGACGGACGGACAGACAACCCAAATCTCCTACAAAGTTCAATATTTGTGCTGTATTGGGCTCTTTAACTTACCTCAAAGTCGGGTCTACTCCACATTCTTGTAAAATAATGTTATACAATCACTTAATAAAATAAATTATGATAGTATTGGGGTAATTGTGTGCTTTATTTTATTTAAAGTCTGGTTGTGGGCCAAAAATAAAAAATAAAAAAAATTATGCCTAAAAGAATAAAAGAAAATAATTTTGTGTAGTTTGTTTCCATGTCAGCTGGAGAAGAACTTGAATGGGATAGGAGAGAAAAAATACATTAATATTATTTCTATTTCTAAATCAATTTCTTTTCTTCATTTTTTTCAATGATATTTATGCTAAACTTTTGTCCGATATTTAAAATCTTTCTCATGCCTGCATCTACCAATAATTTGTTTTTCTCCTGGACTAATATGTCTCTTTCCTTTCAAAAGTTTGACCAATAAAGTGAGGTTGAAATTAAGTGCCTTACTTGTACACATTGCTCCATTTCCCGTGTAGCCATCATTGCATGAACAGGAGAAGGACCCTTCTGTATTGGAACATGCAGCATTGGTATCACAATCTTGAGTACCATCAAGACATTCATCCCGATCTAAAATAATATAAAGAAAAACAAAATCGATCAACGCTTCTAATCATCCGAGTACTAAGTCATATAAACATGATGGAATGAATTCAAGTGAAATATTGCAGATCATTCCTGTCTGGCACATTGCCACTCCAGGCACTCCGTTATTATTACTCCGGCTTTAGAACAACTGCCATCACTGTGCTTGAATAATATGCACTCTTCTGAAAAAATCAAGGGTGTTTTGATTTAAGCTGTGGTGCGAAACCATTGTCAAAACCTCCATAACAAACTTATCTTAACCCTATTTAGCCCGGGCTATTTTAACAGTTGGGTTGCTTTCTTTGTCTCTATGAACAGTCATTCATTTGCCACACATGCAACTTTGCACAAACGAATAGGGACCAATTGATATATGGATTGCTACATGTGTGTCCAAAACAATCCAGGCTTTGCACAATTTCCCATTTCCAGGGTCGAATAGCTCCATAAACAACACTTAAATAATCTTGCACTGAAAACAGTTAAATAATCTTAAACTCTTTTGTTTATCTACCCCATGCTAAATACTATGTGGCACAAGGAGAATATTTGTGTGGCATATAAAGCGATAATAACAGATATTGAACCTGAAGATGAGTACTATATACTAATATAAACAAATATGTGTTTAGCCGTAATTATACAAATAATTCGAGTGCGCATGTGCATAGTAAATAAACACTGTACGCAGGTTAAGGCACAATATGATAATGGATTAGACTTGTGGAGTTCAACTAGTATAACTAAACAGCATAATGCACTTCTCAGTGCGTGAATCAATTTCCTTGCCATTTGGAACTGCATGTATTTTATCATAATTTTAATTTGTATGTGCCAAAAGTGAGAAACCATGTCTCCAATGAACTTTACAATTTTTCGCCCAAATTGAGTTTAGCATAAAAAGTATAGCTCACTATGTTTACAAGAAGAGTGTACTTTAGCTTCACAATGAATCAATATCATAAGGCCAAATATAAGTACCGAGGTGGGGGGGGGGGGGTGTTAATGTTTTATAAATGTGATGTCTATGTAACATTAATAAAAAAAGAAATGCATATTTAACAAAAAAATTGAAGAGATGCAACTTAAACAGAATTGTTCTGGCAGCGCATAGTCATTTGATAAAAAAGAATGATTTCATCTTCCATGTGTATTAGTTTATTTCATAACAACAGTTTTACCTGGATATTGTCACATTTTGGGCCCCAATTTCATGGAATTTACATAAAGGAATAATACAATCAAGGCCTACCTGAACAACTTCTTCCGTTTACATCGAGCAAGAAGCCCGTTACACAGGAACAGTCGTATCCTCCTGGGATGTTATCGCAGTCCATTTCGCAACGATTCTCCCCAAGGCATTCATTGACGTCTGTGGGAAATAAGAGGGATAAATAAACACAGATATTGAATCACATTAAATTTTGCTATTAACCGTAGAACAAAATTAAAACATAAAATTTAATAATACAATGTACATGTATATTCAAAAGATACCAATCCGGCAGCTGCTCAATAACGAATCCCAAATTTTTGATTTTGTTGATATTTGGATGTAATGGGAACTATCAGATGCCTTTTAATGGAAAATTGTGCCAGAGTTTCAATAAAATGAATCACACTTGACAGCTCTCAAACAAATAATTTGATTAATGAGTTGCACATATATAAGAAGTGAACAACAAATAATTAGAACAACCGTAACAGAAAGATGATACACAATATTTTTGCAACAAGCTTTTGTCACATGTTATACCATGAACTCCAGTTGAAAATATGTCTTCTCTGAGGTGATGGGCAAAGCAGTTTTTTCTCAGGGGTATGGCCCAAAAGAAAATAGTCACCATGCCATTTAACCAAAATCTTTTACTGTATTGGTGCCTCAAAAAGAGTGCATGGTATTTCGATATATATCCCTCATTAACAAATGAAAAATTAAAAGTGTTAGCTATTTAGAAATGCATCTGAAAATAAATATCCACTTATACCTAATTAGTCAAAACGAGCACATACTAAGCTCACAAAAAAGTGCAGCCCATTTCACAGTGGCTGCAGTGGCAATATCATGACAGGCCTATCGATGGCTTGGAACAGTAATATAAAAGGCTTTACCCCGGTTGACGCCATGCAAACCCCATTTTGGGCTTCAAGGTGGAAGTATTATACGTGAGCCATCTGTAGCCAATCCTTGCACTAGGACTTTTTAGAAGTAGAATATATGTGTATACACAGGCAAGTATCTGCTTACTTGGAGCCCTATATATGTTTTCAAGTATTGTGGAGTTCAGAACATACAATCCATTGTCACTTGCATTACCCATGTCATTTTACTTCACAAATAGTCTTATCTTAGATCTAGTATGGCTAATACCTTACAGCGGGACTGCACTACTTGTAGCTACTTGCGCCCTCTATATAACAAACAATGCCTAAGCGACACGTTGTTCCCCCACGGTCCCCTTTTTCTTAAGTAATTGAGAGCTGATTTGATGACATAACCATCTGTCAGTGATCAAGCAGGGAGGTTTAATCCCTCCTAGCCAAACTAGTGCAGATAGGCTTTAATAAATACTTACATATGGCCGGCAATATATAAGGACAAAATAGGTTGGTATTTTTCATACCTGTGCAGTTGTTTATAGTTGAATTGAATTCATATCCAGTCTGATCGCATACACAGATTTCCCCGTCCGTAGAATTAATGCAGACACCAGAGCCACATTCGAGGTCACAACTTTCAGTAACTGCAATATTCATATTAAAGAATTTCAGATGAAAAATATTACAGTATTGGGTAGCCACAACTGCTATCATTATCAGCCCCGCATTCGTTGCTAGGATACCTCGGTTGAGAGTGTTGACACCTTAAGAAATTGTGTCTGCACAAAAGCCTAATTGATCCCAGTTAAAGGGAAAGCCAACCTTTGTAATATTTGTATTTCTATGAAAACAGAAAACTAAGAAAAAAAAAGGTAAAAGTTTGAAATAAATCGGAATAAGAAAAATATGAATATTTGACATATAAAATCGCTACATCTGTTTCAATATGAAATTGTCAAGTTGGTCAGTGAATATTGACAAAATCTTAATTTATGTCAGGCTCGTCAGTTAACTGCCTTCTACATTGGGGTAGTCACTTAAAAAGATATTGTGGGTAGCATATCATTATATTATTTTTTGCGAATAGAGTTGCATTAATATCACAATTGAATGACACGCACCATTAAAACTAAAACAACAACCGCATCAGATCATATACGTTGGAATATTGAGTCATTTTGGTAGTTTGTAGCGATATTCCAATTGACTATTACAGGAGCTTTGCTACTGCTAGAGTGTAAGGTGGGGATGACCTCCCACTCAATTATTTTGGGTTTTTCTTTTCAGGAAGGCATATTTAAGGGCCCGATTGATCATATACGGTTTTTCAAATCGGCAACAACAACTTAATTTTTCTTTTAATGCTATATTTTCAATGCAATGCAGTGTCTCTGGAAACGATATGCAGTATGTGAGAAGGGAATTTGTCCAAAAGTTGGGAAAATTTCAAATTTTGATAACAAAACGTAACATGTGTTGCTAATTTATGAATTATAATGCATACTTGCCCTCCTAAAATCTGTGATATCGAATGCAAATGATCATGCATACTAAACTACAACGTTTTCGACTCCTATAATACCTTTTTAATTCAGACCTACTATATTGTGTAACTCAGTATGCGAGCCTATTCACTTTATTACAAGCTATGCTCTTTATTAAGGCTTCCTACATTGTACATTGTATTACCTTGCCTGTCATATCTATATATTTTGAAACTTCTATTTTCTGTACATGTATACTTGATTTGAAATCTTTATTTTTTTGTTGCAATCTACCCTAATACACTTGTATGAACAAAAAAAAAAGTTTTTTTAAAAGTAAATGGGGAACAAATACACTTCAAACTTCAACTAAAATTAAAATGGGCACATGGTGTGCATAATTTAGTTTCCCTTCTTATCATGCATGTGGTATACTCGTTACAGCTCTGAATCAAGAGCTGTCCAGCACGTCAAACCACAAAATGAGGGAGGGGGATTTCAAAGGGTTAACAAAAGGAAATACATACCCATGCATGTCTTGTTATCATTCATAAGAATAAAGCCTGAAAAACAACTGCAGTTGAACCCAGGACTGTCATTAATGCAGCTCTGCTGACAATCGTGAGTTCCCAATGTACATTCATCGATATCTGTGAAAATAGAATAGCAAGAACAATAAGAATAACAATGACAGTTAACAAACATAAAGTAATAATAATTTTTTTATGTTAATAATATGTCTTATTTTACCAAGGGTAGCCTCATCAGTATTTACACTGTTCTCCTTAAGGGACCTGCAATCATATAATACACCCCGGCTTTAGCCAAGCTTCCATGATTAAGGCGCACAAGCACTCAATAAATTTCTTCTTACCAATAATAACATTAAAAAACAATTATAATGATAGCAGTAATATTAATATAAATATCATTCATAGTATCATTATACAATCTACATTATTTGTCTCTGTATGTTTTTTGGTTATCTCTGCCTGGAAATAAATTAAAATAGTACTGCTCTGACTTGAATGGTGATGCGATATGGGCCACATATAGACCATGATTGGTTGATAGTTTGTCTCATGATTGAAGTGCACCAATCATCTCCAAATGCAATTTGTGTATAGCTAGAGTATGTGACGTCACCCTAAAAAACCTACGTGGTATTCTATGGGTTAGCGGCTAAGAAGTTTGAAGAAAACAAAGGATAACTTCAAGCACCTATCACGGAACGCAAGTACGTCTACGCTTGTTCTATGCGAACACAGATACATGCATCGACTAGTCTATTTTCTTTGTATCTCTTTGTAAAACAAATATTTGGACCTCATATTTTGAATCCAGTACAACAGGGTACCCCTTCCGTCACAACAAAAAATGTTTTGGTGATTGAGTTAAGGGTGCAAAAATACAACAGTGGAAATGGCTTCAATGGACAAAGTTGCACGGCATTTCTACATGAATATGTGTACAAGGTTTTGGCAATTTTCTTCAATTTTTTAATGAGTTTTTCTTTCATGGACTTATTTGTACCTCTTTCCATAACTAGATAGGTACCATTTCGGTTTGGGTTGTGGCATCCAAGGGATGTACAAATACCACGCCCATTGTCAGTTCAAACTGGAAGGCTGCCATAGCATCACATGGCTCACACCTATTATCAATGTCCATGACTTTCCATAACTTATCATAATTAATTATTTTTCCATGACTATCTAGGTTTTTCCATAATTTATAAGAATATAGAATTTGTGATAGCTACATGTACATATAGGTGTTTATAACTACCTTCACATGCGAATCCATTTCCTTGAAATCCTTCGTTACATGAGCAGACAAATGATCCATTAGTATTCACACACTGTGCGTCCATATCACAATTAGGGTCATCGTCACATTCATTCGCATCTAGATAAAGATAGATAATGCATTACAGTGAAAACCGTTACGTCTTTCAGATAGTGATGCCAAAGGTCGGTCCCCAGACATTAATCATTATATCTGATTGATTTGATAAACGTAGGTAAAAAACCCAATTACACACCTGTATATAAAGACCGCTCAATGGAGACAAGAAAAGCGGTCTTTATAGTGAGGTAGTCTTTAAACGAATAGTCATATATTAAGTGTTGCGTCACTAGTAATTTTAAAGTCTAACATACTTTACATACATAAGACAGTAAGATGGATTTCAATAGATAGATTTGGTACCAAATTTGTAGTCATGTACCAAATTTTGACCGAAATATTAAAACTTTCCCACAATTACTCAAAAATTAAAATTGCCCATTGAATTATGTACAGACAGCACAAATGTATGATTTGAATTCTCATTATTTCAGTTTCAGACATTACCATTTACTAGCCAAACTAACCTTTTAATTATAAGACGGTAATACAAAGTTGGTTAGCTAAGATTTGATACCAACATTGTAGACATATGTCAAGTTTTGACCAAAATTTACAAGGGCTTTCAACATTGCACAAAATTCTCAATTTCACCACTAAAATTGTATGGGCAGCACCGCTTCCTTCTCCACCCCTGGTGTTCCAACTTCAAAATGCTGTAACACTAATTGTGAATATATAACTTTAATAATTAGCAAGAAAATTACATTGTAACTCAACTTCGAAAATGCTACCAAAATTGTTTGTATCAGCAATATGGTTTTGAAGAAAATTTTACTCTAGGATGGAACCAACATGTGTACAGCACCACCTTTTTTGTTGTCAAACTCATGACTTGTGAAGAATCTTTTTACATGTAAAGATTTGCTAAGGCATAATAAAATATATAATGTCATTATTGTATTGCATAATCATTATATCTTTTGGGCAAAACAGAAGTTGTTATGGGCTGTAATTTTGAGAATCATTGATGTAAGAGAGTATTTTCTTCACCTTCACATTCTCCCTGTAGACTTTTTCTGTAGCCGTCGGCACACTGACACTCAAACAATCCGTTTGTGTTGACACACAGAGCTGACATAGTACAGTTATCATCTTCAGAGGCACACTCGTCGATATCTAGATAGAAATATCAAAGCATATGTCAATTTATTTTGTGAGTAAAATTTTTACGCAAAAAGTAGAATGACAAGATATTGCAAAAAAAGTCACTTCAGGCTTAAAGTTGCTCAAGCATGGGTATATAGAGGACAATACACAGACGTGCGATACCTATGCCATCGTGCAAATTTTTTACACAAGGGATTGTGTAATTTCGAACAACTGTTTGTAATTTAGCTTTAAAATATCAAATTTATTGATATGTGATTAATTGAATACATTTTAAAATGCACATTATTATAGTTCTGTAAACATGTTTATTTACAATTTAATCTTGCAAGTTTTATTTGATATTTGATGGAAACTCATTAAGATTATATTTTCAAAATATGGTCAATGTCCGGGCGTTGCTAGATCTTGCTTAGCAAGCATGCAACATACGTGTACATGATATTTCACTTTGTATGCACTGTACGTACACTGCAAATGTTCATGCAGACTTCATATGACTGCATTATGTACGATTATTATGGTATTACGTGCGGTACTCCCAAACTGCGCCAATGTAAACACTGAGTTTCATTCAGGAGATTATGGCAGGTTCTGTGTGCTGCCCTCTATATACTCAAGCTTGAACATCTTTAAAAGAGGTATTTTGTAACCAGAGATTTCATTTGCACAGGCTTATTCGCAAACGCTCTGTAAAGTGCTAAACATTTTGTGCATACGGAAGCATACCGACTTTCACTGTTTGTAATCCTTATAACACACAGAAATATGGAGTACACGTAGGACCATTGTTGCATTATACCCACCTAGCTCGCCCACCTGTGACCAAATAGACTATTTTTGTTATAATGTTATGTAATCATTTCATTAGCTTGTTCCGAATAATTGTATTTCAACAGTTACAACTGAAAATTGAAAATATAAAAGGTACGAGCCATGTAGTTGGCCTCTGCCAGGTCCCTCCCAGTGCATGTGTCAGCCAGCATGACACAGTCAGTAGATGGTCCATGGTCTGTTGGGGGGGGGGGGGGTGTTTCCATTTACTGTACCGCTTCTTTTTGACCCACCTGACACACTCACACATGACCCACTTTGTTCCCATGAATTTTCTACACAGAGGCATTTTCATGAGAATATTTATTGAACGCAGTTGCCATTCATTTAGATGTAAAAAGACTGCGGTGGCTTAGCAGGTCACATCTGAATGAGCACATAGTTTAATATTATAACCGTGAAGACCTTCCTGACTTACCAAAGCATTCGATTCCATTTCCAACATATCCTGCATTACAGGTGCAGAGGTAGCTCCCAGGATTATTCTCACACGTCGCATCATCACTGCAATCATCGTCGTTAGTGGAGCACTCATTAGCATCCTCACAGTAGGTACCGTTGCCGACCCAGCCTCCATCACAAGCACATGAGAAACTACCAGGTGAATTATCACAAGTCGACTGTGAGGCGCAGTCATTTAGAGATTCGTCCAGACATTCATTCATATCTTGAATAGAGAAAAGAAATAGAAGGTGACAGCTAGGTCAGGGTAGTGGTGAGCACAATTTGTCTTTCATTTTTGCCCCAGAAAATTTGAAAAATCGGTCTACCGATATTTTGCTCAGTGGGGGGGGGGGGGGGGGTGTAATGAGCACTAAATTTCAACCCCCGTTCCTCTACATTTCCTCTTTCCAACCAATGCCAGATTATCCAACCACCCATCTCCTACTCTTCATCTTTCCAACCAATGCCAGATTATCCAACCACCCATCTCCTACTCTTCATCTTTCCAACCAATGCCAGATTATCCAACCACCCATCTCCTACTCTTCATCTTTCCAACCAATGCCAGATTATCCAACCACCCATCTCCTACTCTTCATCTTTCCCACCAATGCCAGATTATCCTAACCCCATTCCTCTTCTCTTCCTCTTTTCCACAGATGCAAGATTGTACAGTATGCAGTGGGCTTTAGACAGTCTATTCATACAGATTGCATATACCTGACCACAGTTAAGTGTTTTGTGCAAGCATGCTCACCAATAGGGGCAACCTTGTCAAACAGTGCAAGGAATTAATGGCTTTGTGTGTGAATCGCGACCAAACAATACTGAGCGTGGTCAATACATATCCACCCGCCTTCTGCCCGCGCAAATGTGGAAGTTTATCATGGGCGGTACTGTACCTGTACAAGTGGTTCCATCTCCTACGTAACCCTCATTGCACGTGCATATGAAAGAGCCTTCATTGTTTCCACACGTTGCTTCCGCATCGCATTGGCTCTCCACCGTGCATTCATCAATATCTGGGAATAAAGACAATCATAAGCTTAATTATCATCATTATCATCATCATCACAATTAATTTTTTTACAAAATCGGGTGTTTGTTAGAGAGCATCTTATTGGCTGAGAAGCAATCACATGGCAATTTGTTATACGTGACCAAATATGCAAAATACAGCCTCTTTTTGCATAATAAAATGTACGTCATACCGCATATATCTAAGTATGTGCATACCAATTGTTTGTACTGCCTTAGCCGCATAGATCTGACATGGAAAGCTTGATGGCTTGAACAAACCCCCCAAGGTATGAGATCTCAAATACCCTTATACTTGTATGCAACACATATTGAATGCATATCGTTCTATATAAAATATATATATTATAAGCCAGAATTTCCCAAGTGCAATTCTATTTCAACGTCAGCATGCATAACATCACTCAGGAATTTGTCTTTTCATACATTGTGTTATACTGAACTCTGGAGCATTCAATATTTGTATAACGTAGTGCAGCTACATGTACTACCATGTGCTAGCTTTTCTGCCTTTTGGTGAACGTGAACCTAATCATTGGTGTGCTTTTAAAAATCATTATTGTTCTTATCATTATTATTATTATTACGTTTATTATTATGATTGTTATGATTATTATTATAACCAAAATTATCATAACCATTGTAATGATGATTATCATGATTCTTATCATTACTCTTACTTTTTCACTATTCATATCATCATCATCATCATTATAGTTGACATTACTGACCTTCACAATTGACGTTATCATTTGTAATTGGAGAAAATCCGACTTCACAATAGCACTGATAGGAACCGATGGTATTATTACAAAGACTGTTGTTTTGGCAACCGTGTGTACCCAATATGCATTCGTTGATATCTGTAAATAAATAAATATTTCAATTTCCGATACAACTCATATTAACCCGACATGTGACTGAAACCTCTTTCAGATGTGAAGCTGTGAAACGCGGCATTTTTCAGGTTTGTTTGTTTTAGCATTTATTTATTCATCTTAGGTGAACACTTACTTTGAAACTTTTGTAGAAATTTTGATCTTCAAAATCAGGACTAAATGAATACATGTCATAATAATTAAAGAAATTAAATTGTTCATATCCTTACAACATTTTGCAATTTGTCAAGATTTATATATTTTTTGATAATGGGACATATTAAGCATTTTCGACAAATATTCAACAATAGCCCTAGTACAATCAGTCCAACTTTCATTCTTGAGTTACGAAAAAAACATAAAAACATCAAATTTACAAGGACTATATATAAATAATATAGTTATTACTGTACTTGTACTGTCACAAAATATAATGTGGTGATTCATTGCGTTGAAATTATGCTTTATATGAAGGGACAGTCTAATGTATAGCATATCCTATAAGTTAAACAAGTTTCAGTGAATTGCATTATGTAACTGTGAACATAAATTGACATAAACATAACAATATTCACATTTGTAAAACGCTTACTAAAATGTTTCTAAGCACCTTACATTGTAATTATTATTACCATAGTCATTGGATTCTCTAAATTATTACTGTTATTATTATTATCATTATCATCATTATTTTTATCAGTATAATGTATTATTGATACTATTATTATCATTATTATTATCATTATCAGGTAGGCTGTATATCTTAAAGACCACCTTACTATTATTATCATTATAATCAAAAGATACTTACCATTACACCTTCTTTGATCCATATCAAGTGTAAAGCCATCATTACACGTGCAATCATATCCATTAAGTCTGTTATCACAGTTCTGATCACATTCATTAAGTGTGTCATTTGCACACTCATCAACATCTAGACAAAAATCGGTATAAAACAATGTCATCTAAAAGCACACAATAAACTGTCCGTTCCATGACAATTTGGGGGCTAAAATCGATACTGAAAGATGAAGTTGAGTTCTGGTCATGCAGTTACAAGTACATTATGGAAGAAACTGTTTAGAAACAAAGGTGAACAGTCAATAAAGTAATATATAATAAATATTGCATGCAGTGATGTTTTAGAATCATCAAAACAACAAGAAATGTACTGGCAAATTGCTGAAAACTACACACAGAAAGGAGTTGGGTTATGAATTAAAAAACGACAAATGTACATGTCGCACTATGATAATCAGTACAGTTTGATATAGTATCATGATGTAGTTGAAAATCATAGATGACTTTAAGAGAATACTAAAAACACTTTATTAACAAGTGTTTTCTCCTGAATGTGTTGTTTTGTTTTATTTTAAGCACCTTTAGGTTATCTTTGTCATCAATCTTTTTATTTTCAGAGGCTTGAGCACCATCTGGGTGAAAATGTTGCTCACTATAAATGACTACATTTCAACTGTTGTAATTATTATTATTATCTTAATTGGTATCATGATATTTATTTTAAAAATTATTGTTACTTGGTAAACAAAGGCATACCAAAGCAAGTTAATCCATCTCCTGTAAGAGACGGTGGGCATGGTCCACACATCGGCATAACTGAAGGTGGCGGCAAGTCAGAGCAGAAAACACCTTCGTAACAAGGGGAACGTTGACAAGAGTCGAAGTCTACACCACAGTGATCACCTGACCAGCCAACCTCGCATGTACATGTGACAACCTGTAACACAGTCATTAAATTCAATCCATTGATGTTTTATTAACAAGAAAATAAATATTTGAACTTTGCATGGTTTGGCAAGCACAGTCAAGATACCCTCCCTTTTCACCTAAGATCCTAACTGATAACAATTTGAATGACCAGATGCCCATTTTTTTTTACATTTTCATTCAGCGACTCATTTATTGTTAATTGTTTTTGCTCACTCATGCATGACTGGTATAATTATAAATGTATATAATTTTAAAGAGGTTTAATTTTATGTTTATTTTAATTAATGAAAGCTAGGTTAATATTAAATACTTATTTTAGAATCTTAACAATAATGGTAATAGTGTCCACTTTCTTGTTTTTACTGAGTGTAATATCATATTTACTATAATTTAAAATGGATAACAAACATATATATAAACAGTACATATCAAAGCCATAAAAAAGTAGATGATCTTTATCTTATGAAAACAAATTATAAAACAAGCAATGGATGGCTAATTAGTTAAGAAACGTTTTATACAAATCAAACAAAAGCAAGAATAACAAAATTGAAATATCATGTATGAATAGAAGTGCTAAGAACATTCTGACAGTACTTCTAGCTATTTTCCACTTACGATTTGTACAACACCATAATCTGTATTTTGGAAAAACACAGTCACAAAGGAATCTGGAAATAAACTCAAGGTAATTTCAATTGCTTTTGTGCCACCTTTTGATAAATGTGCAAAACATTACAATGGATGTTACCTAATTTGAACATGATTTCTAAAAAGAGCAGTGAGGTGATTATTTGTGAGTCTCCGTGACTGTGTTATGCAAGGAGATATGGAATTCTTCAGTAATTTATTTTTGTGAAATGAAAGTGTTGCTGTAAAAATAGGGCAAATAGGGCAAAGCGATTATGCAAATTACTTGCTTGAGAAAACATTGACAAAGTTGTTTAGATCATACAGAAGAAACATCTGTATTGGTACACCAATAGAAATCACAAGCTGCGTTAAAAAGAAAATATGTATAGACCTATTTGTGTGATTTTTAAAATTATTTCGAAATGCCAAAAAATACATTCATATTTTCAAGATCTAAGTTTGCTGCTACTAACAGTGAATGATTGTTTATATGCTTTTGTTAATATTTGTCCAGTAATTCAATATTTCTACTCACGGTAAAGCCATTGTTGTTGAGATCCTGATTTGCTGCTAAGTTGTCAAAGTTGCATACTCCATCATTAGAACACTGACACACTCTGACCTTGTAAGCTAGTAATGTACTCGCTCCAAAATCATCGGTTGCTACGATCTCAATCATAGAAACATCTAAGCTTGGAGGAGTCCACGTGAACAATCCAGTATCTGCAACAGTCAAAGAATATAATGACTAGAAATGCAATCGTATCTCAACGATGTGCGTGCAATGACGCCATGTTTCTACATGTCAAACGAAAGAGCTTTTCTTGGACTATCCAGAGCAATTTGTACGAAGTCTGTAGCTTCTGTGTTACTTGAGATAGGTGGGGCGAAAGAAAGGCCTCAACAGTGACCTTGATGGGATGGTATTGACTACACCTACGAAGTTTGAAAGAAATTGGGATAGGGGAAAGAACATAGAAAGGGCTCACAAGCACTGCGTGCAAAAACCAATGGGATTTGGTGCATGTTGGTCATTGCAACAAAGATCGTTCTGGGGGTCACTAAGCGTGAACCCGATTTGCCCCATAGACAATGCGTGTAATGCATGGGTGGAAAACGTACAGGATCTGTATTATGACGGGAGTTAAATTGTTTTTTCTCTCTCTCTTTATGTCTCTTTATGGGCCGTATTTGGTATCATTGGAAAGAGAATTTCATGGTTGTTATTGTGAACCACTCTTTTTTTTGTCTATGATGATCCTATCGAAACACGTGATGTAAAAGAGATTTATAGGACAAAATGGCGTCTTAAATGGCCCCCTTGACCAATTTCAAAAATCCGGCCACGAGGTGCCCTGCGTATTGCAACTCGGAATGTCACTGCAAATTTTCAAGGAAAGAAAAGGACGTTTAGGGGGCGAAAAGTAGTCTGAAAAAATGACATTATAGCCGATATGTGTTATAATTGGGTGGAAACTCGGGGGAATTCGTATAGGTACCCTTGTTCAAATGTGATTTACTCAAAATTGTCTGTGTGAACATATACCATACTTGGTATCATTCGAAAGGGCACTTCATTGCGGTCAGTTTGACACCATCGTCATCTGCGCGCAATGTACTGCACGTATTCAACGCGCTATTACGTAATGCACAGCAAATTCATCATTTTTGGCGATAACTTTGCGAAGAGGGCATTAAACTTTATTCAACTTGGCAGACAGTTGTCACGTATATGGATATATGTGTCTGCCAAGTTTCATTGATGTAGGTATAAAGATCGCTAATTTAGAGCAATCTGAAGTTATTTCTCAATTTTCTTGAAAATGGCGAATTTGGAGGGCATTTTTCGCAAAGTCGGTCAGTGTTAGGGTATATAATTTTGTATATGGCTGGAAAGGGCATATGTTCAGGTATCTAAATCCAAAAAAGGGTACGGGTCTGCCAAGCCAAAATGGAGATAGGGCCACAGAAAGAAATCCCATTCCCAGAAGTTTAGAGGGCGCTATTTATGTTTTGCATAGACATTGGAGCGTGAAATTTGGCATGGCTATGTGCAATCATGAGATAAAGATACTGTGAGATTTAAATACAAAACGGAATTTATATGAGAAAGTTATGGCAGTTTTAGATTATTTAGGGGTCCATTTTTCAAGAATTTTAGAGATTTTTGACGGAGTCGGTTTCTGATGTGAATTTTGAGTACGAAGATGGCATTTTGAAGGTCAAGTGATACGTCGCAGATTAAAGAACAACTCTTAGACTATCTAGAGAGATTTGTAAGAAGTTTGTAGGATCTAGGATAGTGGAGATAGGCAGGAAGATAGAAAGGCCTTATAATGGACCGGAAACGGACAAAATGGCGCCTGGACGTTTACGCATGAGTGATTTCAGAAAACGAAAAAGTAGGTGACCTAGATTGGATATCAGAGATTACGCCTACGAAGTTTGAAAGGAATCGAGCAAGAGTAAAGGATCTAGATAGGGTCCACAAGCACTACGTGCAAAACGAATAGGATTTCGGACGCTAGGAAGAAGTAAGAATATTAATAACGTGAACGAAAACAAGGCAATGACGAAGGTCGTCATTGCAATAATAATAATATATAATAATAAAAACATGTAATAACAACAATGTATGACACGCTATGTGAATCATTCCTCTGGAAGTGGCAGCAATTTTTGTGTCATCCTTATGTTCCAAGAAGGGACAAAGATCCCCTCTCCCCTCCCTGCATGAAACAAAAGGATGACGTAGAGATTGCCACTAGTATAGTACTCAGTGTTATAATAGTGGCTCGGACTATCGTCAAGGCCGGCTAGGAGCAGCATCACAAAACAATATATGTGGTAGATTAAAGTATAATGCATCTCTATAGAAAATTTGAAAGATATCTGTCAAGAAATGTGGCAGTTATAGCGCACAAAAGACAGCATCACCTATCACTGAAGATGTGTATAATTTACAAAGGACACCTCCATACAAAATTTGAACAAAATATGAAAGAAATCTGTCAAGAAATGCATGTGGCAGTTAGAGCGCATAAAAGACATTTGACCCTATAAAGGACTGAACAATGAGGACAGCATCACCCAAAAGTGTACATGTATAGATTATATCAAGACCAAATAACAAATGTTTATCTCTTTTTAGGAAAAAATAATATTTCAATGTTTATACCTAATCGCGGAAATGAGGGATTTAGGGGGCTGACATGCAAAGACAAAAGGTCATGTGACTTTGTAACGGTAGGTCCGATTTTTGAAAATGTGTCCATAAAGACACGCAAGACTCTAAGGGAAACAGTCGTGAAGTGGCACAATCAAATATTGAAGCATTACATAGTAATTGTGAATGTAGAGGAGTGGGGCAGGCTAAATCAGCCCCCCCCCCCCCCAGCACTTTTAGGGTTAAGGATTCTGGAGGAAAAAAACATCAGATGACCTTTTTGTATGGTGAAAAAGAGAAAGCAAAATAAACCATTTCTTTGGAAAAAGAAATAGAAGAAAAGATATAGGCGAAATACGTGCATCATCAGATCATGGGTAAGAATCCCATTGGCAGTCTGTGGATAAAAAGGCAACCAATAAACGGTTTTGAAAAATTCTGCATTATGGTAATTTATGCAAATAAAGTCATACAATTCACATTTTTACAATAAATCATTAATTCTTCATATTATATTTACATTAATTTTCATTACATACATTAAATATATTTTAGACCATTTAGAATAATAATACAACAAAATTTGGAAAGGCCAGGTTATTCCTTATGTTATCTATTGCTTTGATAATTTATTATGCATTTCATTGTTTTTTAACTTATGTATTTAAATATTTAAGTGCTGGTCATCCTCAGGGGTTCCAGAACAATGTGAACATTTGTGGAGGGGGGGGGGGGTATAATGGCCCCCCTCCCTGGCCTAATAGGGGTTAATGTGCTCACAAATTACCCAAGATTCTAGCTACCTCTAGGCTCCCGATATTTTGTGCTCACAGCATTCAAGGAATTCCTTCCTACCAATTTGGAGACTTCAACAATTTTTTCAATGAAATCATTCTTTTTCATTATCGTCAAAGCTTTACTGCTCATGTCCGATTTGTAATTGTCATCAGAGCATACTAGATTAAAAGATGAATATTAAACGTCACTAAAAATCGACAATAAACTGCAACATACTTTGGTCTATGGTTGCGCCAGGCTGAACACCCTGCAATGAATACTGGACAACATCTCCGTCATTTGGATCTGAAGCTGTTATTTGTAAGGTGACTGTTTGGTCAACAGTTACACGCAGTATACCGCTCTCTGACAGTGCATCTGTCAAACTGGTCTCAATGACAGATGTGATGTTTGGTGGGAAGTTATCTATAAATTAAATGAAATCAAAATAATAACAACATTAATAATATTAATAATAATCAAAATAATAATAATGATAACAATAAAAGTAAAATAAATATTAATGAAAATAATGATAATAATAAGAAGAATATCATTTCATTTCTAAAGTGTGTTTTGATGTGATACATAGCGCATTTTTTACATAAACATATTTAAACTGTACCAGTGTATTTTGCATGATGTTTCGTTAACGGTAGGAGGGGGTGTTTAAAAATTTGTTATTTCTAAGTATTCATTTTGTTTTTTGAGGAAGAAAATTACTACGAGCTGTAACTTACTTAAATCCGATAGCTGTATTTCAAAAGCATTATTAGAAGACAATGTATCTAAACCAACTGATGGATCAACTGCTAGGGAATCAAAGAGGCATGCTTCACTATCCCCGCAAAACGCTTTAGCTTCTGCTGCCAAATCCGGGTCTGCCGCAATCAGCTCTGAGAGGAAGGGAGGGACGTAGTCAGGATCGTTATAATGACTCCAATCCCGATCACCATAATCGAAAAGAGATTCACTCGGTGAGATCATCCCTTCAGAGAAAAGAAATAAATACAAAATAAATGGTAAAGTGAAATCTGTATATAAAGACAACTCAATAGACCTTTTTGAGAAAATTGCACATTTTGTACTAGATCTTTAAAAATTAAAGCATCAAACAGTAGTATCTGAATGAGTAACACAAATTCAAAGTACTCAAAGAAAATGTATTTCATTTTTTTGTTGTAATTTCATTTGTGAGATTGAATATATGTTGTGAATTATCTGTATCATTAAAAAGAGTAATAAATTGTTCACAAATTTAGTACACAACATATGGTGATATGTAAGACATGCTGAAACAAGTACAGGAATTTGGGAAATATTGTTGGGTTTTGGAAGAATGTTGAAACAAGCAAAACCCATTCACACAGATAACATTAAAAAGAAGGAAAGTAACTTACAACTTTGTCCAAAATCAAAGATTTCTCTCTCTGTCAGGTTTTTCTCAGCTGTATCCATGATGATGGTTCCGTCCCGGTATTGGAAATCATCATTCTTATCACCATTCATGAGGCCTAAACAAAATGATAATAATTAAAATAATAACATTAATGATGACAAAACTAATGATATAATAATGATAGTACTATCATTATTAATAATAATAATAATAATAATAATAATAATGATAGTTACAATAAATGTAGTAATTTATAATAATGATACTTGTTATCCTCATCATTTTTAATAATGTAATTTTTGTAATTTTTATTATTATCATTTTTATTATTATTACACTACTAACCGAATAGACCATTTCCAATCCCTCCAGTAGCGTATTCTCGAGGAACAAAACTATTTCCTAGTAATATCCCGGTTCTGAAAACCACACGAAGTCCGGAGCTAGGTATGTCTGGTAGTTTGAAGGTTACGATGATAGCAGTTTCACTTTCTGCCGCCTCATCATCACTGTATAAGTTGAAAGTTGGATCAGCGGAATCGTAGCCATCTGCATGAAGAAATACATTGATCTCGTGAAAGAATTTGTTATAGAGCAATTTCATCCACAAGTGAATAGTCTCTTGATATGACTTCTGATAATGTTACTGGTACACAAAAGAATCGGTCGTAAACGGTCAAAGTAAGAAATGTTCATTTGGGATGAAATAAATTGGATAAATATCATACAGTGCATGTCGTACGGGCCACAGTGCATGTAATCCCCCTGCATGTATATCATTTTAAAACTTGAGAAAGGCTCCTCCTATCAAAACAGATATTATGCATTCAATATATTTGTTTAATTTCATATATTATCTGTATAAAATTATGTACACTTGAAATATTGTATCAAGCCATATTGGTAAAAAAGAAAGAAAAAAAAATGCAGAATCCAATAGATGAAATTAAATCGAATCAATAGTACCGTGAAAGGCCTGTTTACTAATTCTATGCATGCTTTTTAAAAACAATTGCTCTTGACAACTAAAAAGAGAAACATGCATAATATATCGAAATACATTAGTAATAAACAGTCCTATCACATGTACCAGCAGTACCTGCTTCAAGAGATGTTATATCGACTGACGTCTGGTTGACCGAGAGTAGCAGCTCTGTTCTATCATCATTTAAAGTAAATGATACCTATAAAGAAATACCAAAATTCATGTAATCAATCATCTTCATCTTCATTATCATTCATTTATTTTTCGGGGAGTAATTTCCTTGGGGGGAGGGGGGGGGGGATTTTCCGGGGAATTTTTGTCCTCTAGGGTGGTTGTTCTCAGGGGGTAATTTTCTGGGGAAGGGGTTATTTACCAGGGGGTAATTGTCTTTGGGGGTGTATTGTCCCGTTCGTAACTGGCTGGGGGTGATTGTCCAGGAGGTCATTGTCCTAGAACCCAACAATACCACAATCATTGTAAAGAACTATGTAACTGCTTTTAAAAATCTAACCTGAAGACAGTCCTTTTCTTGAAAGCATACAGTACCTAAATGTGTAGAATTTGGACACAATTTTTAATCTTGAATTTTCCTTTCTTTAATATGTTTTACAATGCGTTTAGGAAAAGAAACTAGACAGATGGCGCATTTAAGGGACATTATTAAATATTATAATTAATATTTAATATAATAATCATTATAACCATTATTATTACTATTATTATTATTATTATATTTATTATTATGATTATCATAAGTATTATTATTAATAATCATTAATTTTATTATTATCATATATAGTGATTAAGAGGAACACTTCTGAAGAAAATATTCTCACATTTGTAATGCCTTGTGTCGCAGCAAAACCTGTAAAGACGGTCCCTGTGTTGACAGGTTCACCATTCCTGAATGCTACGCCGGTACGAGTCTGGAGAACAAATGGGTCATTATTGTTGTATTGCATCATAATGTACTCGCCAAACCCATTGAAGCTGTACATCCTCCCATCAAAGGTTAAAAAGTGTGGGTCACCAGCTCCCTGAGCTAGAATGATAATAATGATGAGAAATAAAATTGTAATAATATTAATAATAATGGTAACAAAAAGTAAAAACGATAGTAATATGAATAATAATAATAATAACTAGAAATATCGCAATCTGTATTGCCGCGCAATGCGAATGTATCCCCCGGCAGTGGCAGCGATTTTGTGTCATCCTTATGATCGAAGGAGGGACAAAGATCCCCTCTCCCCTCCCTGAAACAAAAGAATGATGTAGAGATTGCCACTAGTGGCTCAGACTATTGTCAAGACTAGGAGCAGCATCACCAAAACAATATGTGTATAGATTAGACTAATGCATCTCTGTAGAAAACTTGAAAGAAATCTGTCAAGAAATGTGGCAGTTAGAGCGAACAAAAGACAGCCACAAAAATATAACCTTTGACCCTATAACAGACGGAACACAGGTGGCAGCATCACCAAACACTAGAGATGTGTAGATTGTACCAAGACACACCTCCATACAACATTTGAAAGAAATCCGTCAAGAAATGTGCCAGTTAGAAGACGGAACACTAGGGGCAGCATCCCCAAACTTTATAGGTGTGTAAAATATGCCAAGATGCCAAGATGTATTTCAAGTATTTTTCTGATTTTGAGCCCGATTTTGTGTCAGTCGCAAGCTCAAAAGTATCTCATGGCATGTATTAAATCAATGCAGCTGGATACCGCAGCGCACACACTACATGTAATTCAGATTCCAATTTCTGATCACCGCATAGGTAGTTTTCAGCACGGCGAGCTCCGGCGTGGGATACCTGCTCCGGCCGCTAGTGCTATAGATCAGCGGGGGAATGCACGGCGTGCCCGCTTGCTTCCTTTTGACTTTGTACATGCGACCGAAAATTGCCTCGCTAAGCCGAAAACTACCTCCGAAACATCGAAAATGGAATTGAATATTGTCATGGTAATTCATGATTTTTTTTCCTGGGATTCTTTTTTTGTTTAAATAATAATAGTATTTGCTTCATGATTTGAACAAGAAATGATAATAAATAGGAAGTAAAGAGTCCAAAAAATAGGATTTTTTTTCTTAAGTGGCCGAAAACCCCCTCCTTTACTCTACTATGTAGAAGCCTTACGCCTCCTCAGAGTCATACATAGCAGTCTTTACTAGCGTTGTTTAAGCTACCATTGGCATTGCCAATTGCCCCTTCAAATCTCACCCAGCTTTCCCATTGCAGACCTAGGGAGGAACTCTCCCCATGTAGGTCGAAAGGTGGGAGGATATACTCGCCATGATGATGAACATTAAATTATCAAAACAGTGAGACAGACTAACATGACACCGTTATCAATGCGTGGGGCCAGGCTTACTCACAGATTTCACAGGAAAGTACATAAAAACTCACAAAAACTGCATGACGTGAACGCATTCAGGACTTTCTCGTCGCCATCAAAGTGTAGCCTTCCATACACAATAAGACCAAGATGAGAGATACATGATCATTCCAGTAATTTTAGGTTGATGGGTTTATTCAGGGTTATATAGTCTAGACCCTCTAATTTCTATCGAGTATTGTTGCGGTATTGTTTTGCCCCTAGATGGCGCTATGGCTGCATGACACTTAGTGTCCCTTTATAAAGGGACACTAATGACACTAAGCAGACTCCACTAATATTAAATGTAATGCAAAGTTTTGGGAAATTTTGAAAATTGGATGGAAAGTACTTCTGTTTTGCCCCTAGCTGGCAGCATGACAAGGATACTCCACTAAAAGACAAAATTATACAGTGAAACCAATTCATGAAGACCAGTAAAAAAGGGAGATATTTACCAAATGCGGTCTTTATTAAAAGGCTAGCTTTTTCGTTGTATCCATCAAAATCTCAACACTGTAATGACCATGTACAATTAAGTTGTCTCTTTATCTATGAGCAATACAGTGTATTATACTGCATTAGAAATTGACTCAAAATTTGCTGTGCATTTTCTATTTCTGCTCATGTTTAATGTGTACGTAATTCCTATACTTGATTTACAAAAAGCAATCTGAATCAGAATATATTTTTCAAAAATTTCTAAACAGAAACAATGATCTGCTATATGGGGTAATTGATGTCTTAATAGACAAAAAACTCACCACTATTGGGAGGGTTGTATCCCTCACAGCTTGCCTGTGGGCGACGCTCCTCATAAAGATCACAATATCCCTCACTCAGAATAGCCCTTTCACAGCACATTTGTCTAGGTACAACGTCCTCACCTAAAACATTGAACGGATTTCAGGATAACTTATTATTAAGCAGTCCTTTACAGTGTACCAATCATCAAAAATGTGTTCTGCATGTCAGTAAATCCTTGTGTTGATAATATATATTCAAAATATGGGTTTCAAATATTACTTTATAAAATAGAGATTGACACAACCTTAATCAAGATCGACGCACCTGCATAAAAAGCTATTTTGTTTATATTGTAGGATGTAGAGCAATTGAGTTGCTCGTATAGAATCGTCTTTAATTGCTTGTTCAGATACCCACTCTTAATTCTAAGGCTGAACCTCAACCCTAAATCTTTTACCCCAAATATAACCCGAACCCTTACCCGAATCTAAAATCACAATTGTATTACATCATCAGACACCAGTACTAACATTTGGTTATTGGAGAAGAATGGTTAATTACTGAGAGCATGAATAATTATGAGGTGGTGGTATATTCGTTGTATATAGCCGTATTAAGTCGACCGTCACTAGCTAATCTGTGACAAATTCACGTCCCGCAATTAACTTGAACCCAAGTCTGACTAAAGCTATAGTCAGCAGCTTTATGCTTAGTTTCTTCATACACTTGACTGTACTTCTTTTTTGTTAGCCCATAGCATGCAGGTGATGTTTTTTTTTTAGGTTTGATTGTATACATTGTAGCTAGACACAAATTATCTTTAAGGTGATTGGTATTTACTGTTTGCTAATGTGACGCACAAACAGTATAATAATTGAATATGATGTAGAATACATATATACATGAAAGTTAATATGCTTAGCACTACAATGTATTGAGCTTCTCCAGGCATATCAGCTCAATTATTATGTTAACCAAATGATTGGTGAAAGGCAGCCACATGTGATTCATTTATTTAGATTATCACATATCTATATATACCGGTATATACATATAATATGAATATAGGAGTGACTTGTATAATGTACTATGTAGAGAGCGTGAATGGAGGGGGCGAGGGTACTCAGATTTTATTTGGACGGGGGTGTGACGCTCAAGCTCAAAACCCGTATCCATTTTCATTAGTCATTTTGGTAGAAAAAAATACAAATTTGTAATGATTTTTCTCAAAATTTAAGCCATTTTTTTTACCTGCAAACACTGACAATTGTGGAACAATGGACCCATGTTATGCTATGGTCACAAAACCCAAAAGTAGCCTGCTCGGCGGCCGAGCGGCGAGTTTTTAACCAATTTTGCCCGGCGGCTGCCCGGCCACCGAGCGGCGGCCGCCCAGGCACTGCTCGTTTTTAGGGCATCGCTCGGTCGCCGCTGAAGTTTTAGCGCGGAGTTAAAATTTGGGCGGCGCCTGCTCACTTTTCACTCACCGCCCAAAATTCGCTCGGTGCCTGGGCGGTCGCCGCCCGGGCACCGACCTAATCGCTGGGCGATGCCTTATTCCAGCAGCGACCGAGCAGGCTACTGATCGGTCGGTCGATCGCTGCTCTGATTTGTGACCATAGCTTTAAGCAATTTTTTTTTTTTTTAAATATAGAAAACGGAATCCATGTTTAGGGATTCTTTGGTGGAAAACCAAACCATTAGAGCGGCATATCCCTGTATGTCTTAAACATGTGAGTACCTCATATTGATTGACGACTGATCACTGACTGATCAGATCTCTAGTGCTTGATGACTATATCCCAGCATTTCGATGAATGATGAAAGTGGGGATTTTTTGGTGGAAAACCAAACCATTAGAGCGGCATACCCCTGTATGTCTTAAACATGTGAGCCTCATATTGATTGACGACTGATCACTGACTGATCAGATCTCTAGTGCTTGATGACTATATCCCAGCATTTCGATGAATGATGAAAGTGGGGATTTTTAACAACTTTACATTTGCTACAGGCTGATATTTGCAAACACATACATGAAACTTACTTTTCCATTCATCATACAAAGCGTCATTTCTTCTTAGAGATCTGGTAAGTAAGAGTGCCTGGAAATTGCTGGATTCCCATAGGTTCTGGTAGTCTGTGACTAGAGCATTATTGATGTAGTTACAGCGGAAACCCTCATCACCATCCGTGGTTGACTGGAAGCATTTCACTGAATCTAAGCGGGCGAAGGGTGGGCAGGGTACGGGGAAGGGGTTTTAGGAGGGATTGGGGGTGGGAGGTGTCGGAGAATGGGTTAGGAAAGGGATAGATAAGATGTACAAGTAATAAGGCTAAAGCCACGTTCATTTAGATGAACCCCAATTTTGAAATAAATCATTACACCTTTCTATTTTTGACCATAACTATAATAATGATATCCTATATTAAAAAAGAGTTTCACCAGGATGGTTGTAATAATGTTGTTTTAATTTATATCATCAAAACTGTTTGTTAAATTTTGCTTTTGGATGTGATAAAAGAACTTTAAAATCCTCCTAACGTCAATTTCCGTTATCAGTAACATTTACATGAAAAACTGAAATAATTTCCTCTTTTGGAAAATAAACAAAAGTTAAGTAATGATACACCTGTCATGTATCAATATATAGCTTCATGTCTTTGATATTCGAAGCTGAAAGAAAATTTCTAAAACAGTTCTCTCACAGCACGACTTTAATATATTAGTTGTTATTAAATTGAATGTCGATTTCAACAGCATAATTTACACACTTATTTTAAATAATGATATATAATTTGGGGGGATTAAGTTGCAAACAATAATTGATCATGCTAGGCAGCAATTGCTGTTTATGTTTGAAGTCAAAGAGGCAATATTTATAGCAAATATCAGTCATCTTGGGATATTTTTCGAACTTACTATAACTGGCACTACTGAAATCGGGATCGTTGCCCCTGGGGAAAGTACATCTTCTGAAGTTTACGTCGCTTGCAGCTTGTTTCCTTGAACAAGGACACACAGATGCATCAGGATAGTTGTAGGTCACGCTGAGGTCATTTTCATACCAGATCAGACACTCAACACATGGGTTGACAAAATCGGCACCATTGAGGTCTAGGCGATAAATGTAGCTGCCCTGAAGGTACCAATATCACACAACAAGTTTAAAGTAAACCGATCATTAACACACAAACTATAACTCCATGTATGACTTGACAGCATCACGAAATATAGTATTGTGAAACACATATATTGTTAATCTGCATTTTATAAAAGTGTGATAAAGATAAGGACACTCCTATATTTCATAGACTTAACTAACTGGATCAGATGTGACTTCTTCAAAGATACAAGGGACACAATTTGTCAGTATTCCGTATTCATCTCAGGTTTGTTGTTTATTTAAAGTGTATCAATCAGAGAAAAAGCATTTCATAATGTAGCATAAAATAAAATATCCTTGCTTCCAATTGACGAACATATTATGAGATCAATTAAGCCCTCAATAAACCCTTGTCCTGAAAGTGCTAAACAGATAAGAACAGCTTACCGTCTGACCCGTATTTCCAGTGACCAAGTCTCGTCGATAACTATTATAAATAGTGTCCTGATCAGTATCTTCATACAGATTCATTACATCGTCAATGTTACTGTATCCCACTCGTGCTGGTAATGGTTTTGATTGAGTCAGCCATTGAAGGTCCCCTGCCTGGTAATTCATCATTACACCTGTCTGTTTGCCGTCGGTGAATACCACAGCCTGGTAGGTGTTTGTCTATGTAATAAATAATAATGATAATAGCTGCATTTATTTTGCGCAGGTACTTATTCTGGGGGTGCTCAATGCGCCTGCAATGTACTATGATTACTCTGGTTACAGTCTAGCTGCCCTCAGGCGCTAAAAACATTCAACAATAATTCCTACCAGGTACCTATTTACTACACCTGGATGGAGAGTGACAAATGCAGATAAATATATTGCCAAAGGAAATTATTAGTGGGGAGGGACTTGAACTGCGAACCATATATATCTTAACCACAGCAGGGTAATCGGTATATATATACTAGACACAGTTTATCCCATGGAAAATCAGATTAAACTTGAGCATTTTAGTAAAAGAGAAAGTCATTTACTGCGTTAAAAATGATTAAAGAGAAGGTGGGGTTCTGATAAAGGAGAAAATTAGCATTCAGTACGTTTCTTGTTACACCGTGTGGCTGGGTATTCCTGAAATAGATTATTTGGTTTGAAAGGATATAGAAACGAAAAAGAAAGAGAGGGAGCAATACTCATTTGGTTTTGTCTCATATAGGATTATCTGATACGGTTGGGAGGGAAGTAGAGACAATTAGGAGAGAGAGTATTATTTCGTCAGTGACGTTATTCCGGGTTACGAATGCAGAGAGAGAGAGAGAGGGCGCGTGAGGCTCGAAGTCCCAGAAGCGGGTTTGATAATTGTTCTTTATCACTCTTACAAACGGTCAACCTCTACAATATGGCACAGGAAAAGACCAAACACCAAGACCTCGCCCAGTGGATGACTCACTTAAACTATAGGGGAAACTGAATGAAAATCTGGGATTATTGATAGAGGTCAGCATCATGGGCGTCGCTAGACCTTTTTCAGTGGGGGGGGGGGGGGGGGGTGTAGAGGCCAACGATTACCGACAAAACTAGCCACCAATTACCGACAAAATCTACAAATTCAACCCTATGAACCTGGGGCCGAAGGCTAAATTGTTTTTCCTATGGACTATCTATAGTACTTGGGCTCATTAGGGGGGGGGGGGGTGATCGGTGAAGCTTAGACGTTTTATCACAATATAGAGAAAGGAAGACGATTAATTTTACCGTTTTCGACTGTTAATCCTTGGCTGAATGAAGTTCCCCCCCCCCCCTCCCGCGCGAAGCGCGAAAGCTTTGACGTTTTTTTTTAAATTAAATTATTACTAAAAAAAGACGATTTGCCGTACCGTTCTCGACTGTTTATCCTTGGTTGTATTCAGTTTCTCCCCCTCCCGCGCGAAGTGTGGAAGCTTTGACGTTTCGTTGAATTATGAGAACATCAGACGATTCGGTGTACTGTTCTTTACACTTAATCCTTATCTGAATGAAGCTTCCCCCTCCCGCGCGAAGCGCGGAAGTTTTGTCGTTTCATTTAATTATTAGAGAAAGAAGACGATTCGTCGTTTTCGACTCTTAATAAGCCCTTTTCATCTGAATTCAGTTTCCCCCTCAAAGCTTTGACGTTTCCTCATGTTATTAGAGAAAGATCACGACTTGTTGTACCGTTTTCGACTCTAAATAAGCCCTATTAATTTTGTCTGAATTCAGTTTCCCCTCTTGCGCGAAGCGCGGAAGCTATGACGGTTTCTTAAATTATTAGAGAAGAAGACGATTCGTTGTACCGTTCTCGACTCGTCTAAATGAAGTTTCCCCTTCCGCGCGAAGCGCGAAATTTTTGGCGTTTCATCACAATATAAAGAAAGAAGACGATTCGTCGTACCGTTTTCGAATCTTAAAAAGCCCTATTCATCTGTATTCAGTTTCCCCTTCACGCGCGAAGCGCGAAAGCTTTGACGTTTCCTCATATTATTAGAGAAAGATCACGATTCGTTGTACCGTTTTCGACTCTAAATAAGCCCTATTAATTTTGTCTGATCTCAGTTTTCCCCTCTCGCGCGAAGCGCGGAAGCTTTGACGTTTCCTTAAATTATTAGAGAAGGAAGACAATTCGTTGTACTGTTTCGACTCGTCTAAATGAAGTTTCCCCTTCCGCGCGAAGCGCGGAATTTTTGGCTTTTCATCACAAAAGAAAGGAAGACGATTCGTCGTACCGTTGTTGACTCTAAAACCTTGTTTGAATTTAGTTTCCTCGAAAGTTTTAAACTTCTGATTTCTTTAGCTAATATTATAGGAAAGTGAAACTTCGAGAAAATACAAGTATTGTAGTTGTAGTTACTCGCGAAGTCGTCACAGCGAATAAGAAGTCACAGTTCGTAGGGAAAGATGTATATTGTCGGTCGACCGACAATATACATCTCACCGACTTCAAACTTCTGCATTGATATAGTACACGAGGATCGAGCAAGAATACCGACAAAGCTGACCCGACATAGCAACATATTTACCCGTGTCTTTCTTGCTCCCTCGACGAGACGACTCCACCCAACAACCCCCTTCTCTCTTTTACTCCCACTCTCAGACTCTTACCTCCCCTCTCTCTCCTCTCTTTCACCCCCCGTTTCTATTGTTTCCCTTTCACTTTTTTTTCTTTTTTTCCTTTTCTTTCTTTTCCTTTCTTTCCTCTCCTCCCTCTTTTTCTTTTTTCTCTTTCTTTCTTCTCTTTTCTTTCCTTTCTTTTCTTTTCTTTCTTTTCTTTTTCCTTTTCTTTTTTTCTTTTCTTTTCCTTTCCCTCTCTTTTTTCCCTCTCTTTTTCCCCCCTCTCTTTCCCCCCTCTCTTTTATTCCCTCCCCCTTTCCTCTTTTTCCCGACGGCAGCGCAATTTTACCGACAATATCCTGACAGGTGGGGGGGGGGGGGGGTGTCGCACCCCCCGCCCCCACACCCCCCCCCCCCCCTTTGGCGACGCCCCTGGTCAACATACCGGTATAGCAATTTCTATAAACGTGATTGCTAGCCGAACCACAAGAACCATGTTTGAGTGAAACGAATTTGACTTATTATTCAAGCATGTATTTTCTCTGAATTTCCAAATATCATGCGTAAACAAAGTCAAAAGAAAGTGACACTACGTCGCCTGTGGTACATGTTTCTAATCTTACCTCCTCTCCCGGTTGTGATCCAGGCGGCTGGATACCTTCCCAAGTGATCTTCAACGCTACTATTGGATTCGTTTCACTCAGTTCGGAGTCTGCCCTGTTTAGTCTGCTCTTTAAGGCTTGAAGAAGGGATCCTCCGTTGTTATCTGAGAAGTCATACTCATCTTGAAGCTAGAAAAATAGTTATATATATGTGAATAGAAATAAAGAACTTTAATATTACATTAAAAAAGAAAAATCTTGGATGAAACATCACATTCTGATATTTTACACGTTTACACTCTGAAGGCTTACATGAAGATGAGCTTATTATATAGCGATTGGTTTGCTACCAATAATGGCATCAGGCAAAGTTGTTTAATTTCACCAACCATGTTCAATATATTCTTGGAACATATCATTACAGAATCTCAATCAGCAAAGGTGGATTATATCAATCTGAGATTTGCCGATGACATCGACCTAATTTTTGGAATACCATATACACTCTAAAAAATGAAGTGCTGAATCACGGGTGCTGGGTACAAATATGCACCACACGTGCCAAGTGTAGCCCTTGGCGTGCATGCAGCGTTTGGGAAGCGATGACGAGCAGAAAAATGAGTGTTGGAAACACGTGCTATTCGAGAAATTGCACCCGAAGTGTGACCCTGCCTGTTTTAGCACTTGAAGAAACACCGGTAGTGCTGGCGCTCTATACGCAGGCGCACCAGCGTTCAAGGTGCTAAAGCAGTGCTTCACACAAAAGAAAATTTAAATGAGATAGGTCGCCACTCGGCTATAAAAGAGCGGGGATCTGAGAAGGTATTCATCTTTTTGGAGAATGTAAGTAGGAAGGAGATTGTGTACTATGTACACAGAAAGTGTATTGAATGTGTGTGCATATTCCAGGTGCTAAGGCAGTGCTTCACACAAAAGAAATGCAAAGTAATTTAAAATTCAAATGAGATAGGTCACCACTCGGCTATAAAAGAGCGGGGATCTGAGAAGGTATTCTTTTCATTGCCTAATAATTATGCTTGTGCATGATGATACCATTTCCAACATTCTACATAGCAAGACTACCACTGCATGTAATTGGCATATAAATGTGCAATCTCAATGTAACAGTAAAAACTGTGGCGTCTTTAGGGGTATGTTTTAGGTGCTTAAAGTAGGCTGAAAATAATGTTTGGGCTGTTTAACAGAAGGGTGAGTTTTCAGCACTACAGGTGTCATTTTGTGCATGCTGTTCGTGTGTGTTCTTTTGCACTATATTAGGTGCAAAAGTGTTAGCACTAGTAGTGCCGTTTTGTGGACTCTAAAAGGGGTTATTTAATACACTAGAAGTGTGGTTTTTGCGAGCTGCATGCATCTAATAGCACCAGAAGTGTAACAAGGCTTACACTTAAAGTGTGTAAAGTAGCACTTGGACTGGTGTTGAATTATAGCACGTGCACAAGTGCTACTTTAGCACAATTTGGGCAGTCGCTATGCGTTCCCTTACAGGTGCTGCCTCCAAATCTTGAGGTGCTAAAATTAGCACTTGATTTTTTGGAGAGTAAGTTCCCTTACAAGATTACAAAAAAGTAATCTTGGCATGAAAATCAGTTCAGATAAAAGCAAGACCCGTAAGATGGGTTCTTGTGTGAATGTAACTGTTAAGATTGAAAGAGAATCGCTTGATACCGTTAATCCATTCAAATATCTAGGGTCAACTATAACAGATGCAAGAAAGTCAAAATCGGAATTGCGGTGGCCACATTTACCCTTGCAAATCTGTAACCAATGACATTTTCGTCAGTTGCAGGACATGCCGATCCGACATCAAATTTCGAGAATGCGATATCTCCATAATTCTTAGACAGTAAATGTTGGAGTTGCACCAATGTGAAGTCAAAAACTTTGCAGTCCATTTGGTAATAACTACTGAAATGAATTTGTGTAAAATATGAGATATCATGGATCGAATGTCACATTTTATTTTTATCCGCAAACTTTGGTCACACCCATGATACACATATATCACATATACCGGAATAGACCGGGCAGTGTTTCACAGATTTGTCATAAATACCAGTTCACCGACATCCAAATGAAATGTGAGTATTATAATTAGCACGTACTTCAGTGGTATGTCGTTGAACTTGTCCTTGTTTCAGTTTCGTTAAACTATGAACTGTTTAGTAATTTTATTCAAACTCTTTGAACAAAAGTTTCTCTAAACCACTCAAATGCTTGCTTTAGGATCAAAAGTATAGCAGCAACTATAAATGAGAAGTAGACATCGATATAAATACTGTAAAGACATTGTAGAATGTAATAAAAAAATATTAAAAATTATATGTTAAAGTATTGAGACACTAAAGCAGTGTAATGGCATTCAATCCACCATCAATATCATTATGATAATCATCAACCATCATATTTTACTATCAACCAGCGTCTTTTAATATCAACATTATCATTGTTATCATGATCATCATCATTATTTCCCCCAAAATTGATATATTAAATTAAGACCGTTCGATCTAATGTATCTTCTTCACAGGAATGATATTACAAACTGATTTTGCTTTCACATGGAAGTAAAACAATCTTCAAGTTTACTTATCACTACAAGAATATTTTTTGTGTATGTTTGTAGTTCCATTTCGTTATATATTCAAAATATAAGTTCTAAACAGTACTTCTGTCAAGAGATTTTGCAAGTACGCTCTCAATTCCGACTTGGAATCTGTGTGAATAGTTTTGTGTTATTCTTTATTTTCTTCATCCCCCTTCTTATTTTTAGCCCATATATAACAGTTTACATTTGTTCTAAAGGTTATTGGTAAATATATTTTTCAATGTTTACTCAAATCATACCTGATAAAATATTTTGGGATCACCAATGCTGAGGTCCACTGCAGCTCCTAGGACAGCGACTGACGCATCTCCATCAGTTGTAGTGAATAGAGATGGGTTTGTGTAACGAACCAGAGACTTGTCTATCGAACATTTGTCGTTGGAGAACTCGATCATGCCAGTAGATGTGAACTACATGCATATCAGATAATCAAAGAGATATTTGGTTCAAGATTCTAAGCAATCATGGATACTGTTATATTACACAAATGCTTTAGGGACATGGTTAAAACTATTTCCCAAGGCGATCTCGAAAGCTGTATTGTGCCCCGAGAAAAAGTTCACGGGCACAGTTTCCAAATCACATTGGATGAATGGTTTACTTGAACAAAATAATCAATCAATATAAGTTCTTTGTAACACATTTCCTGCGTGGCTCCCCAAAATAATATAAAACCCAAGATAAAAATGTACATCAAAAAGTAAAAAGATATGTGATATACAGTAAACATTATCACAGATCAACAAAAATCGACATGAATGGGTAATTTAGTCACCCTTTAAAGGCCCGGTCACACAGCCTTTCGCGTCTGTATCGCGGGTAAAATTTCGCGATTTTTTTTTCGCCCGCGGTTGCCCGTGGTGGAAAATGTGCAAAATTGGCTTACCCGCGGTTTACCCGTGGTATGCCCGCGGAACAGACGCCGGCGACTGTTCCGCGTCCTTATCGCGGGTGAAGCGCGGCGGTACCGCGGCCTACCACGGGTATAATAAAGCAGCCGAACCGGGCTGTAGAAATCATAACCGCTCCGTGCTTACACGCGGTACACACGCTAATGCACGTGATAACAACGCGGTACAGACGCGGAACAAACGTGCTATGACCGTGCTCCACCCGCGATTACCCGCTAAAATTTCGCGTCCTACCGCGTGTAACCACGTCTTAACCGCGGCCGTAGCACGTCCTAGCACGTTCGTTCCGCGTCTGTACCGCGTCTTTACCGCGTGTGTACCACGTGTACCGCCCGCGATTACCCGCGGTCTAAATTTTTGGGCAGCCCAAAACTTTTTCGCGCGGCCAACCGCGTGTGAATTTCTTACCGCGTGTAACGACGGGTAAAGTACGGCTGTATCGCGTCTTTATCGCGACCTCAAAGCGTCCAACAGCGTCTGCTTCACGGGCAGAAATTTTTGGCCGTGATTCGGCCGCGATACGCCCGTGGAGGGCTGTGTGACCGGGCCTTAATTAACACTGCATTATTCGTAAAAAAGTAGGGGAAACCCCTTTATGGTTGTCCATCTGCTTATCCCAATCAGTTCTACAGGGAGGAGAGATCCAGTGTTCACTGCAATTTTCATTAATTCCAAGGGACTGATAAACCAAATCATCAATACAACTAGTAGTACTAGAAATATGATACTAGTAATAGTAATAATGATAATGATAATAAAATTAATAATAATAAACCTACCCGTATCGTTGTGTATAGATGCCCGTCGCCAATCGGAATACATGACTTGACGTCAACGCACCCCCAAGCCAGTAAGTTAGATTGAAAAGTAAATTGTTCATCAATGTCTGCTCCATAATCCAAGTAGATAATCTCTAAGAAAATAAAAATAAAAGCAATTAAAGAAGAATTGAAGAAAAATATGAAAAAATAAACATTAGAGGGATCTTCGACTGCGCACAGTCGAAAATGATGCCTCTGCCATTAAGCGAGTTTACAAACAAAAACAGAACCAATTTCTAAAATTCAAGTTTAATGGTATTAATCCATTAACAATGTTCTCTGAATATCGCGATTACAAGCTATTGTTTATATACATGTATTACCCTTTGATCTTTGATCTCATGACCCTAAAATATAAGCAAATACATGACTCAGGTTTGGCGGTAATCCATCAAATCGGTTCCTGAGAACGCGATCACGAGCTCTTTTTGCATACATAATGAGCTGTGTGATCTCTAACCTTTGACCTCGTGACCCCAAAATGTAATCGGTTCATTGGATTTGCAAGATAAGTACATGACTGAAGTTTGGCGGGAATTCATCTATCGGTTCCTGAGATAAGGCGACATAAAGACGGACGGATGGACAACCCGAGTACGTATAATGTCTCCGGATACTTTGTAGAGGAGGCATACAAATCGAATTATCAAGGCAATAACAGGCAATACGATAATTGACACAGGCGCGGATCCAGGATTAAAAAAATGATTTCCGAAGGCAATGAATTTGATAAAGATGACGAGAAGAAAAAAAATACCCGTTTGAAAAAATTAATCTTCACTTGGAGGGATACAGTAAAATAGAGTCAAAAGTGGTATCTTAAATTCGATTAACGACAGTAAGGGAAAGAGTTACCTCATTTGTGAAACTATCAGTCAATAAATGAAACAAAGTAAACGGACTGATTATTTCTTTCAAAGTTCAAATCTGTATGTCTGTACTTTCACTTCTGTTGACTCTCAAGTAAGAAGAAACTCAAAGAGTTTCCTCAACAATCACTGTAATTTCTTTCTTTCTGTTCCCCTGTTCGCTCTGTATCTTTAATTTCTTGATAAGCAACGAATAAGAATTTCATTGGATTTTGCTTTACATCAAAAGTGAATGTATGTATGTTTTTTATAATCTATTCAGAAGTTATAAATTACCTGTTTCACATGAAGTGCCTTCGTAGCCAGGATTACACATGCATGTAACGTCGGGTGATCCAGCAGTACAAGTTCCTCTACTCGTACAAGAATCAGCAACACAAGAAGCTAAACATGTAAACAAAAATTGATTTCCGAAGGCAATGAGTTTGATAAAGATGACGAGAAGAAAAAAATACCCGTCTGAAAAGATTAATCTTCACTTGGAGGGATACAGTAAAAATAGAGTCAAAAGTGGTATCTTCAATTCGATTAACGATAGTGAGGGAAAGAGTTACCTCATTTGTGAAACTATCAGTCAATAAATCAAACAAAGTAAACGGACTGATTATTTCTTTCAAAATTCAAATCTGTATGTCTGTACTTTCACTTCTGTTGACTCTCAAGTAAGAAGAAACTCAAAGAGTTTCCTCAACAATCACTGAAATTTCTTTCTTTCTGTTCTCCTGTTCGCTCTGTATCTTTAATTTCTTGATAAGCAACGAATAAGAATTTAATTGAATTTTGCTTTACATCAAAAGTGAATGTATGTATGTTTTTTTATAATCTATTCAGAAGTTATAGATTACCTGTTTCACAAATCCTGCCCTCGTAGCCAGAAATACACGCGCACGTAAAGTCGGGTGATCCAGGAGTACAAGTTCCTCTACTTGCACTCGTACACGAATCGGCAGCACAAGAAGCTAAACATGTAAAAATAAAAAAATTGATTTCCGAAGGCAATGAATTTGATTAATATGACGAGAAGAAAAAAATACCCGTTTGAAAAGATTAATCTTCACTTGGAGGGATACAGTAAAATAGAGTCAAAAGTGGTATCTTCAATTCGATTAACGACAGTGAGGGAAAGAGTTACCTCATTTGTGAAACTATCAGTCAATAAATCAAACAAAGTAAACGGAATGATTATTTCTTTCAAAGTTCAAATCTTTATGTCTGTACTTTCACTTCTGTTGACTCTCAGGTAAGAAGAAACTCAAAGAGTATCCTCAACAATCACTGTAATTTCTTTCTTTCTGTTCACCTGTTCGCTCTGTATCTTTAATTTCTTGATAAGCAACGAATAAGAATTTCTTTGGATTTTGCATTACATCAAAAGTGAATGTATGTATGTTTTTTTATAATCTATTCAGAAATTATAGATTACCTATTTCACAAAAACTGCCCTCGTAGCCAGAAATACACGCGCACGTAAAGTCGGGTGATCCAGGAGTACAAGTTCCTCTACTTGCACTCGTACACGAATCGGCAGCACAAGAAGCTAAACATGTAAAAATAAAAAAAAATGATTTTCGAAGGCAATGAATTTAATAAATATGACGAGAAGAAAAAAATACCCGTTTGAAAAGATTATTTTTCACTTGGAGGGAAACAGTAAAATAGAGTCAAAAGTGGTATCTTCAATTCGATTAACAATAAATCAAACAAAGTAAACGGACTGATTATTTCTTTCAAAGTTCAAATCTGTATGTCTGTACTTTCACTTCTGTTGACTCTCAAGTAAGAAGAAACTGAAAGAGTTTCCTCAACAATCACTGTAATTTCTTTCTTTCTGTTCCCCTGTTCGCTCTGTATCTTTAATTTCTTGATAAGCAACGAATAAGAATTTCATTGGATTTTGCTTTACGTCAAAAGTGAATGTATGTATGTTTTTTTATAATCTATTCAGAAGTTATAGATTACCTATTTCACAAAAACTGCCCTCGTAGCCAGAAATACACGCGCACGTAAAGTCGGGTGATCCAGGAGTACAAGTTCCTCTACTTGCACTCGTACACGAATCGGCAGCACAAGAAGCTAAACATGTAAAAATCAAAAAGTTGATTTCCGAAGGCAATGAATTTGATGAATATGACGAGAAGAAAAAAATATCCGTTAGAAAAGATTAATCTTCACTTGGAGGGATACAGTAAAAATAGAGTCAAAAGTGGTATCTTCAATTCGATTAACGACAGTGAGGGAAAGAGTTACCTCATTTGTGAAACTATCAGTCAATAAATCAAACAAAGTATAAAACGGACTGATTATTTCTTTCAAAGTTCAAATCTGTAAGTCTGTACTTTCACTTCTGTTGACTCTCAAGTAAGAAGAAACTCAAAGAGTTTCCTCAACAATCACTGTAATTTCTTTCTTTCTGTTCCCCTGTTCGCTCTGTATCTTTAATTTCTTGATAAGCAACGAATAAGAATTTCATTGGATTTTCTTTTACATCAAAAGTGAATGTATGTATGTTTTTTTATAATCTATTCAGAAGTTATAGATTACCTGTTTCACAAAAACTGCCCTCGTAGCCAGAAATACACGCGCACGTAAAGTCGGGTGATCCAGGAGTACAAGTTCCTCTACTAGCACTCGTACACGAATCGGCAGCACAAGAAGCTAAACATGTAAAAAAAAAAAAAAGATTTCCGAAGGCAATGAATTTGATAAAGATGACGAGAAGAAAAAAATACCCGTTTGAAAAGATTAATCTTCACTTGGAGGGATACAGTAAAATAGAGTCAAAAGTGGTATCTTCAATTCGATTAACGACAGTGAGAGAAAGAGTTACCTCATTTGTGAAACTATCAGTCAATAAATCAAACAAAGTAAACGGACTGATTATTTCTTTCAAAGTTCAAATCTGTATGTCTGTACTTTCACTTCTGTTGACTCTCAAGTAAGAAGAAACTCAAAGAGTTTCCTCAACAATCACTGAAATTTCTTTCTTTCTGTTCTCCTGTTCGCTCTGTATCTTTACTTTCTTGATAAGCAACGAATAAGAATTTCATTGGATTTTGCTTTACATCAAAAGTGAATGTATGTATGTTTTTTTATAATCTATTCAGAAGTTATAGATTACCTGTTTCACAAAAACTGCCCTCGTAGCCAGAAATACACGCGCACGTAAAGTCGGGTGATCCAGGAGTACAAGTTCCTCTACTTGCACTCGTACACGAATCGGCAGCACAAGAAGCTAAACATGTAAAAATAAAAAAATTGATTTCCGAAGGCAATGAATTTGATAAATATGACGAGAAGAAAAAAATATCCGTTAGAAAAGATTAATCTTCACTTGGAGGGATACAGTAAAATAGAGTCAAAAGTGGTATCTTCAATTCGATTAACGACAGTGAGGGAAAAAGTTTCCTCATTTGTGAAACTATCAGTCAATAAATCAAACAAAGTAAACGGACTGATTATTTCTTTCAAAGTTCAAATCTGTATGTCTGTACTTTCACTTCTGTTGACTCTCAGGTAAGAAGAAACTCAAAGAGTTTCCTCAATAATCACTGTAATTTCTTTCTTTCTGTTCCCCTGTTTGCTCTGTATCTTTAATTTCTTGATAAGCAACGAATAAGAATTTCTTTGGATTTTGCTTTACATCAAAAGTGAATGTATGTATGTTTTTTTATAATCTATTCAGAAGTTATAGATTACCTATTTCACAAAAACTGCCCTCGTAGCCAGAAATACACGCGCACGTAAAGTCGGGTGATCCAGGAGTACAAGTTCCTCTACTTGCACTCGTACACGAATCGGCAGCACAAGAAGCTAAACATGTAAAAATAAAAAAATTGATTTCCGAAGGCAATGAATTAGATTAATATGACGAGAAGAAAAAAATACCCGTTTGAAAAGATTAATCTTCACTTGGAGGGATACAATAAAATAGAGTCAAAAGTGGTATCTTCAATTCGATTAACGACAGTGAGGGAAAGAGTTACCTCATTTGTGAAACTATCAGTCAATAAATCAAACAAAGTAAACGGACTGATTATTTCTTTCAAAGTTCAAATCTGTATGTCTGTACTTTCACTTCTGTTGACTCTCAGGTAAGAAGAAACTCAAAGAGTATCCTCAACAATCACTGTAATTTCTTTCTTTCTGTTCCCCTGTGTTATAAATGGTTTAGAGTGGCAGTGCGCCCTCTTGTGTTATGTACTGACTTGACAACCAGAATGAAGATTACTAGAATAAAGCACTAACCAGTTGAAGTTGTAAACTTTAAACAGACTTCATTGCCTATTATGTAGAGTCAAACAAAAGCATAAAACATGGTGTCAGAAGTGTAGTGACCATGGACTCATTCCTGAAATCGGCGTACAGCCAGGAAGAATAATTTACAGAGTCGAACTGTTCACGTTCCGAGCAAGTTTGCAGCAACCGAGTACACGCGAAGTCGTCGTACAGTGGACAGATTAGCGAATGGTTCGTAGCATAGCATCTATAAACGCGACGTCGTTGAGCAGCGGTGAATATGACTTATGAACATTGTCGCAATAGACTTGACTCGTCAGTCGATGTAATGTGAACTATCAATAATAATAACGATGTTTAGTTATTTTGGTTGTTTTACGTGTGCATTGTTTGGAATGAAATGGTGTGGATTTATGGAAAGAGTGCATTAATATCAGAATTAATACTCGATAAGTCCAATCAGTCTGGTTCATTCAGTGGGTTTAGCAGTATAGTTTACTCCGTATTAGAATTTGCTGATTTGTTACTGTAAGTGTAATTGTATAGGCGGTAGAGATAACCATGTCTAACACTGAGGCAGTACAAGATCCTCCCCAGAGGGGAAGTGAAGAGTCAGAAGGAGTAAATGAAACTGGGACTAACCAGGGTCAGGTCTTGAGTGATAACAATACTGATAATGATAGTGTTAGGACCAGAAATAGGCCGGGCAGTACAAGTAGAACAAATGTGCCACTCCCAAGACCTCTTTCGGTAAAAGGGGATATAAAGAAAAACTGGGGTATTTTCACCCAGATGTGGGACAGTTATGAGGTCATAACTGGGTTAGAACACGAAAGTAATAAAATTCGTGTGGCACATTTCATAACGGCACTAGGAACTGATGCATTGGAGATTCAACAAGGCCTCCCTTTCAGAAATGAGGAGGAAAGAAAGAGTTATAAATGCATAAGAAAACTCTGGTCTGAATATTGTGTCGGGCAAACAAACATTACTTTTGAAAGATATCAGTTCAATAAGTGTGTTCAGAATACTGATGAGTCAGTTGAGAATTATTATGTGAGGTTAAGGTCTCTTGCAAGTACTTGTGAGTTTGGTACTCTAACTGATGACCTCATCAGAGATCGAATCGTTCTAGGGATTAGAGACGATAATACAAGAAAACGTCTTTTGCAAGAGCCAAATCTTACTCTGTCTAGTTGTTTGGATATCTGCAGAGCTATGGAGTCGTCCAAAGCTCAGAGCAAAGCCATGCAGGAACCAGTATCTGCCTATGCAGTGTCCCATAAACCAAAGGTTTGGAAGCATAGTGGGGGTAAGGGCAAGAAGCTAGCTCCTAAATTGATTAATTGTGGTTTCTGTGGTAAGCAGCATGAAAAAGACAAATCAAAATGCCCAGCTTATGGCCAAAAGTGTAAGCTGTGCAAAAGAGAAAATCATTTCGCTGTGAAATGTAGACAGAATAAGAACAAGGCTCACAGAGTAGAGACAATTGAAGAGGATGAAGATTCTGAACAAGAGTGTGTATATGTTTCTCTGATAGGCACAGATGAAGCATTTCAGGTATCTGCTGATAGTAAGGGTCCAAATTATCAGAAAAAGATCATTGCAAAGTTTAGAATCAATGACGAAGACGAGATTGGTATGCAGGTTGATTGTGGAGCGACATGTAATGTTATCCATCTAGAAGATGTTCCATCTGGGACAGAGTTAACTAGTACAAATCAGGTTCTGATTGTGTATGGTCAAGGAACAGTACCAGTTGCAGGGAAATGCAAGTTGCATCTTAGGAATGTAAAGAATAACAAGAGGTACTTAGTTCCATTTGTTGTTGTGAAGGGCGAAGTCACAAGACCACTGTTGGGAGCTAGTACAGGCCAGCAGATGAAGTTGATCAAAGTACAGTATGAAAACATTGAAGTTGTTCATGCAGTAGCTAATGATGATATTCTGATCCCATACAAGGATGTATTTACAGGGTTGGGTAACATGCCAGGAGTAGTTCATTTGACCTTAGAGGCTGAGGCAAAGCCAGTAGTGATGCCCCCTAGAAGGGTCCCTCTTTCAATTAAAGAAGATTTGAAAGAAGAGTTGTGTAGGCTTGAAAAGCTGCAGGTGATTGAGAAGGTAGAAGATCCTAGTGATTGGGTATCTAGTCTTGTAGTAGCTAGGAAACCAAGTGGTAAATTGAGAGTATGCATCGATCCGCAACATCTTAATAGGTCGTTGAAGCGTGAGCATTACCCATTGTCAACGATTGATGATGTCCTACCACAGTTAGCGAATGTGAAAGTTTTCAGCAAGGCCGACTTGAAGGAAGGTTTTCTACAGTGTAAGTTGGACGCAGAATCATCCAAGCTCACAACATTTCAGACACCTTGGGGTAGATATAGGTTTCTTCGCTTACCCTTTGGTCTATCACCTTCGCCTGAGCTCTTCCAGAAGCGCCTAGATCAGTGCCTTGAAGGCCTACCAGGAGTATTCGTCATAGCAGATGACATTCTCATAACTGGACAGGGTGAGACACATGCAGAGGCCTGCATAGACCATGATCGTAACATGACTAGTTTCCTTCGTCGATGTCGCGAGCGAGACATCAAGCTGAATTCTAGCAAGCTTGAGTACAAATGTAAGGAGGTGCAGTTCATTGGTCACCGACTGACCAAGGAAGGTGTTCGGCCCGATCCTAGCAAAGTCGCAGCTCTCGTTGACATGCCACAGCCAGTAGATAAACCTGGAATCCAGCGATTTGTGGGAATGGTTCAATACTTAGCAAAGTTCTTGCCATCATTGTCGGGGCTCAGCGAACCGTTACGTAGGTTGACCCACAAGGACACTCCCTGGAACTGGGGAGAAGAACAGTCTAGAGCGTTCATCGCGATCAAAGGACTTGTTACAGAAGCACCGGTTCTCCGATACTTTGATCAGCAGTTGCCGGTAGAGGGTCAAGGTGATGCCTCACAAAAGGGCCTGGGTTTCGTGTTGACTCAGAATGACCAACCGGTGACATACTCAAGTAGAGCGTTGACTGAGGCCGAAACTAGATATTCTCAGATCGAGAAGGAACTTCTTGCGCAAGTTTTCGGACTTGAAAGAAACCATCAGTACGTGTACGGTAGAAAGGTGATCCTTTGGACAGACCACAAACCGCTAGTGACAATAACGCGTAAACCGTTGGCTTCTACACCAAAGAGACTGCAAAGATTACTATTGCGAATGCAACAGTACAATGTAGAGATCTTCTACAAGCCGGGTAGAGAGATGTACCTAGCAGACACGCTGTCGCGAGCATACTTACCGAACTCCGAGCAATCGCCGACAGAGAAAGAAGTTGAAAGCATTCACATGCTTGAGGACATAGCGGTGTCGCAGAAGACGTTAGCGCTCATCAGGATTGAAACGCAACAGGATGAAAGCATACAAGCTGTAAAGGGACTGATCCTTGAGGGGTGGCCCGAAGACAAGTCTCGTCTGCCACCTGGGACTTCTCCATACTTTGACATCCGTGATGAACTAACGTATGATGAGGGTATAATCTTCCGCGGACAGCGTTGTGTAATTCCTGTCAAAGTGAGACCTCGTGTGAAACAGCGACTTCATAGCGCACACACAGGAATACAGGCCACACTCGCAAGGGCCAGAGAATGTGTATTTTGGCCAGGGATGACAAGCGATCTTACAGACTATCTCTCACACTGTGAAGTCTGTGCAACCTTTGCTCCGAAGCAAAGAAGTGAACCTCTGATCAATCATGACTTGCCGAAACGTCCGTGGCAGAAACTCGGTATAGACTTATTCGAGTTGAACAACAAGAACTATGTTTGTGTTGTGGACTATTTCTCAGACTACTTCGAAGTTCTTCCTCTGCCACACAAGAAAGATACCAGAGCAGTCGTCAGGCGACTAAAGAGCATTTTCGCATGTCACGGTATCCCAGAAACCATTATGTCGGACAATGGTCCCCCATTTAACTCTCAAGATTTCGCGACCTTCATGCAGGAGTATGAGATTGAGCACATCACGAGTTCCCCATATTATCCCAAGAGCAATGGGAAAGCGGAGAGTGCCGTCAAGATTGCGAAGGGTCTCTTACGTAAGACAACTGAAGCTCAAGAAGATTTTCAGCTACTGTAGCTCTTCTAAATTGGCGTAACACACCCACAGCAGGACTTGATAGCTCGCCAGCTCAACGCCTGTATGGTCGTCGCACTCGCACTCTTGTACCAACCGCGTCCAAGCTTCTGATTCCACGCACACAAAATAGAGTTGTCGCAAAGAAAGCGGAAAAGCAGAAGAAGCAAAAGCAGTACTACGATAAGAGCACGAAAGAGCTACCACCATTGAAACGCGGAGATATTGTTCGTGTTCAGCCGCAGTCTAACGCACAGAGTAAGCGATGGCACAAAGCGAGAGTAGAGAAACAAGTTGATTCCAGATCATATCTAGTCAGGTCAGAGAATGGCAATATAGTTCGACGAAACAGGAAGCACTTGCGCACATGTAGTAGCACATTCAGTGACCAGTCAGATATATTCTCCACGCCTACTAGTGTAACTCGCGAACAACCAGAGCCATCAACATCCGAAGCGAAGCGTAGCGACACAAATTCACCAGATCACGTAGCGAAGTCTCCTCGTCGCGAAGCAAATAATGATATTCGCGAACCCCAGCTCGCTGAAGAGACTCAAGAACCACCAAGACCAGCTCGCCGTAGTACCAGAGCTCGCCATCCACCAGCTCACATGAAAGATTTTGTTGTTTATCATTAAATAAACATTATGTGTAACTACTTTATATAGATGTAGACAGACAACTATATATTTGTTTCATTAAGAGAAAGTTAATTGTTTATACAGGAAAGTCACCTGTTAATTAACAAGAAAGAAAGTTAGTATGTTGTTTATATTGATTGGTTGATGTTGTTTAGACAAATCAAAACAAAAGTATTTGATTTTGGATCTATTTGAAATTTGATGAAGATGATACATAATCTAAGCCAGTGTTCCAAAGGACTAATCGAGAGAAAACAGAATTTAAGCTCTTATGTATTGTCTCAAAAGAACAACAAAACCACTCAAGTGTAATTATGCATCCATGCTGAAGTTGATTTATTATGATACTATTTCTATAAACACAGATATTTCCAGAGGATTTATAATTAGATTTATGTGTACTGACATGGGCATTCATACATGCATTTCAGGCCGACAAACTAATATACAGGTATTAACTTCTTAAAGAAGGAAGGATGTTATATATGGTTTAGAGTGGCAGTGCGCCCTCTTGTGTTATGTACTGACTTGACAACCAGAATGAAGATTACTAGAATAAAGCACTAACCAGTTGAAGTTGTAAACTTTAAACAGACTTTATTGCCTATTATGTAGAGTCAAACAAAAGCATAAAACACCCTGTTCGCTCTGTATCTTTAATTTCTTGATAAGCAACGAATAAGAATTTCTTTGGATTTTGCTTTACATCAAAAGTGAATGTATGTATGTTTTTTTTATAATCTATTCAGAAATTATAGATTACCTATTTCACAAAAACTGCCCTCGTAGCCAGAAATACACGCGCACGTAAAGTCGGGTGATCCAGGAGTACAAGTTCCTCTACTTGCACTCGTACACGAATCGGCAGCACAAGAAGCTAAACATGTAAAAATAAAAAAAAATGATTTTCGAAGGCAATGAATTTGATAAATATGACGAGAAGAAAAAAATACCCGTTTGAAAAGATATTTTTCACTTGGAGGGATACAGTAAAATAGAGTCAAAAGTGGTATCTTCAATTCTATTAACAATAAATCAAACAAAGTAAACGGACTGATTATTTCTTTCAAAGTTCAAATCTGTATGTCTGTACTTTCACTTCTGTTGACTCTCAAGTAAGAAGAAACTCAAAGAGTTTCCTCAACAATCACTGTAATTTCTTTCTGTTCCCCTGTTCGCTCTGTATCTTTAATTTCTTGATAAGCAACGTATAAGAATTTCATTGGATTTTGCTTTACGTCAAAAGAGAATGTATGTATGTTTTTTTATAATCTATTCAGAAGTTATAGATTACCTATTTCACAAAAACTGCCCTCGTAGCCAGAAATACACGCGCACGTAAAGTCGGGTGATCCAGGAGTACAAGTTCCTCTACTTGCACTCGTACACGAATCGGCAGCACAAGAAGCTAAACATGTAAAAATAAAAAAATTGATTTCCGAAGGCAATGAATTTGATGAATACGACGAGAAGAAAAAAATATCCGTTTGAAAAGATTAATCTTCACTTGGAGGGATACAGTAAAAATAGAGTCAAAAGTGGTATCTTCAATTCGATTAACGACAGTGAGGGAAAGAGTTACCTCATTTGTCAATAAATCAAACAAAGTAAACGGACTGATTATTTCTTTCAAAGTTCAAATCTGTATGTCTGTACTTTCACTCCTGCTGACTCTCAAGTAAGAAGAAACTCAAAGAGTTTCCTCAACAATCACTGTAATTTCTTTCTTTCTGTTCCCCTGTTTGCTCTGTATCTTTAATTTCTTGATAAGCAACGAATAAGAATTTCTTTGGATTTTGCTTTACATCAAAAGTGAATGTATGTATGTTTTTTTATAATCTATTCAGAAGTTATAGATTACCTATTTCACAAAAACTGCCCTCGTAGCCAGAAATACACGCGCACGTAAAGTCGGGTGATCCAGGAGTACAAGTTCCTCTACTTGCACTCGTACACGAATCGGCAGCACAAGAAGCTAAACATGTAAAAAAAAAAAAAAATGATTTCCGAAGGCAATGAATTTGATTAATATGACGAGAAGAAAAAAATACCCGTTTGAAAAGATTAATCTTCACTTGGAGGGATACAGTAAAATAGATTCAAAAGTGGTATCTTCAATTCGATTAACGACAGTGAGGGAAAGAGTTATCTCATTTGTGAAACTATCAGTCAATAAATCAAACAAAGTAAACGGACTGATTATTTCTTTCAAAGTTCAAATCTGTATGTCTGTACTTTCACTTCTGTTGACTCTCAAGTAAGAAGAAACTCAAAGAGTTTCCTCAACAATCACTGTAATTTCTTTCTTTCTGTTCCCCTGTTCGCTCTGTATCTTTAATTTCTTGATAAGCAACGAATAAGAATTTCATTGGATTTTGCTTTACATCAAAAGTGAATGTATGTATGTTTTTTTATAATCTATTCAGAAGTTATAGATTACCTGTTTCACAAAAACTGCCCTCGTAGCCAGAAATACACGCGCACGTAAAGTCGGGTGATCCAGGAGTACAAGTTCCTCTACTTGCACTCGTACACGAATCGGCAGCACAAGAAGCTAAACATGTAAAAATAAAAAAATTGATTTCCGAAGGCAATGAATTTGATTAATATGACGAGAAGAAAAAAATACCCGTTTGAAAAGATTAATCTTCACTTGGAGGGATACAGTAAAATAGATTTAAAAGTGGTATCTTCAATTCGATTAACGACAGTGAGGGAAAGAGTTACCTCATTTGTGAAACTATCAGTCAGTAAATCAAACAAAGTAAACGGACTGATTATTTCTTTCAAAGTTCAAATCTGTATGTCTGTACTTTCACTTCTGTTGACTCTCAAGTAAGAAGAAACTCAAAGAGTTTCCTCAACAATCACTGTAATTTCTTTCTTTCTGTTCCCCTGTTCGCTCTGTATCTTTAATTTCTTGATAAGCAACGAATAAGAATTTCATTGGATTTTGCTTTACATCAAAAGTGAATGTATGTATGTTTTTTTATAATCTATTCAGAAGTTATAGAATACCTATTTCACAAAAACTGCCCTCGTAGCCAGAAATACACGCGCACGTAAAGTCGGGTGATCCAGGAGTACAAGTTCCTCTACTTGCACTCGTACACGAATCGGCAGCACAAGAAGCTAAACATGTAAAAATAAAAAAATTGATTTCCGAAGGCAATGAATTTGATTAATATGACGAGAAGAAAAAAATACCCGTTTGAAAAGATTAATCTTCACTTGGAGGGATACAGTAAAATAGATTTAAAAGTGGTATCTTCAATTCGATTAACGACAGTGAGGGAAAGAGTTACCTCATTTGTGAAACTATCAGTCAGTAAATCAAACAAAGTAAACGGACTGATTATTTCTTTCAAAGTTCAAATCTGTATGTCTGTACTTTCACTTCTGTTGACTCTCAAGTAAGAAGAAACTCAAAGAGTTTCCTCAACAATCACTGTAATTTCTTTCTTTCTGTTCCCCTGTTCGCTCTGTATCTTTAATTTCTTGATAAGCAACGAATAAGAATTTCATTGGATTTTGCTTTACATCAAAAGTGAATGTATGTATGTTTTTTTATAATCTATTCAGAAGTTATAGATTACCTATTTCACAAAAACTGCCCTCGTAGCCAGAAATACACGCGCACGTAAAGTCGGGTGATCCAGGAGTACAAGTTCCTCTACTTGCACTCGTACACGAATCGGCAGCACAAGAAGCTAAACATGTAAAAATAAAAAAATTGATTTCCGAAGGCAATGAATTTGATTAATATGACGAGAAGAAAAAAATACCCGTTTGAAAAGATTAATCTTCACTTGGAGGGATACAGTAAAATAGATTTAAAAGTGGTATCTTCAATTCGATTAACGACAGTGAGGGAAAGAGTTACCTCATTTGTGAAACTATCAGTCAGTAAATCAAACAAAGTAAACGGACTGATTATTTCTTTCAAAGTTCAAATCTGTATGTCTGTACTTTCACTTCTGTTGACTCTCAAGTAAGAAGAAACTCAAAGAGTTTCCTCAACAATCACTGTAATTTCTTTCTTTCTGTTCCCCTGTTCGCTCTGTATCTTTAATTTCTTGATAAGCAACGAATAAGAATTTCATTGGATTTTGCTTTACATCAAAAGTGAATGTATGTATGTTTTTTTATAATCTATTCAGAAGTTATAGATTACCTATTTCACAAAAACTGCCCTCGTAGCCAGAAATACACGCGCACGTAAAGTCGGGTGATCCAGGAGTACAAGTTCCTCTACTTGCACTCGTACACGAATCGGCAGCACAAGAAGCTAAACATGTAAAAATAAAAATATTGATTTCCGAAGGCAATGAATTTGATAAATATGACGAGAAGAAAAAAATACCCGTTTGAAAAGATATTTTTCACTTGGAGGGATACAGTAAAATAGAGTCAAAAGTGGTATCTTCAATTCTATTAACAATAAATCAAACAAAGTAAACGGACTGATTATTTCTTTCAAAGTTCAAATCTGTATGTCTGTACTTTCACTTCTGTTGACTCTCAAGTAAGAAGAAACTCAAAGAGTTTCCTCAACAATCACTGTAATTTCTTTCTGTTCCCCTGTTCGCTCTGTATCTTTAATTTCTTGATAAGCAACGTATAAGAATTTCATTGGATTTTGCTTTACGTCAAAAGAGAATGTATGTATGTTTTTTTATAATCTATTCAGAAGTTATAGATTACCTATTTCACAAAAACTGCCCTCGTAGCCAGAAATACACGCGCACGTAAAGTCGGGTGATCCAGGAGTACAAGTTCCTCTACTTGCACTCGTACACGAATCGGCAGCACAAGAAGCTAAACATGTAAAAATAAAAAAATTGATTTCCGAAGGCAATGAATTTGATGAATACGACGAGAAGAAAAAAATATCCGTTTGAAAAGATTAATCTTCACTTGGAGGGATACAGTAAAAATAGAGTCAAAAGTGGTATCTTCAATTCGATTAACGACAGTGAGGGAAAGAGTTACCTCATTTGTCAATAAATCAAACAAAGTAAACGGACTGATTATTTCTTTCAAAGTTCAAATCTGTATGTCTGTACTTTCACTCCTGCTGACTCTCAAGTAAGAAGAAACTCAAAGAGTTTCCTCAACAATCACTGTAATTTCTTTCTTTCTGTTCCCCTGTTTGCTCTGTATCTTTAATTTCTTGATAAGCAACGAATAAGAATTTCTTTGGATTTTGCTTTACATCAAAAGTGAATGTATGTATGTTTTTTTATAATCTATTCAGAAGTTATAGATTACCTATTTCACAAAAACTGCCCTCGTAGCCAGAAATACACGCGCACGTAAAGTCGGGTGATCCAGGAGTACAAGTTCCTCTACTTGCACTCGTACACGAATCGGCAGCACAAGAAGCTAAACATGTAAAAAAAAAAAAAATGATTTCCGAAGGCAATGAATTTGATTAATATGACGAGAAGAAAAAAATACCCGTTTGAAAAGATTAATCTTCACTTGGAGGGATACAGTAAAATAGATTCAAAAGTGGTATCTTCAATTCGATTAACGACAGTGAGGGAAAGAGTTACCTCATTTGTGAAAATATCAGTCAATAAATCAAACAAAGTAAACGGACTGATTATTTCTTTCAAAGTTCAAATCTGTATGTCTGTACTTTCACTTCTGTTGACTCTCAAGTAAGAAGAAACTCAAAGAGTTTCCTCAACAATCACTGTAATTTCTTTCTTTCTGTTCCCCTGTTCGCTCTGTATCTTTAATTTCTTGATAAGCAACGAATAAGAATTTCTTTGGATTTTGCTTTACATCAAAAGTGAATGTATGTATGTTTTTTTATAATCTATTCAGAAGTTATAGATTACCTGTTTCACAAAAACTGCCCTCGTAGCCAGAAATACACGCGCACGTAAAGTCGGGTGATCCAGGAGTACAAGTTCCTCTACTTGCACTCGTACACGAATCGGCAGCACAAGAAGCTAAACATGTAAAAATAAAAAAAATGATTTTCGAAGGCAATGAATTTGATAAATATGACGAGAAGAAAAAAATACCCGTTTGAAAAGATATTTTTCACTTGGAGGGATACAGTAAAATAGAGTCAAAAGTGGTATCTTCAATTCGATTAACAATAAATCAAACAAAGTAAACGGACTGATTATTTCTTTCAAAGTTCAAATCTGTATGTCTGTACTTTCACTTCTGTTGACTCTCAAGTAAGAAGAAACTCAAAGAGTTTCCTCAACAATCACTGTAATTTCTTTCTGTTCTCCTGTTCGCTCTGTATCTTTAATTTCTTGATAAGCAACGTATAAGAATTTCATTGGATTTTGCTTTACGTCAAAAGAGAATGTATGTATGTTTTTTTATAATCTATTCAGAAGTTATAGATTACCTATTTCACAAAAACTGCCCTCGTAGCCAGAAATACACGCGCACGTAAAGTCGGGTGATCCAGGAGTACAAGTTCCTCTACTTGCACTCGTACACGAATCGGCAGCACAAGAAGCTAAACATGTAAAAATAAAAAAAATGATTTCCGAAGGCAATGAATTTGATGAATACGACGAGAAGAAAAAAATATCCGTTTGAAAAGATTAATCTTCACTTGGAGGGATACAGTAAAAATAGAGTCAAAAGTGGTATCTTCAATTCGATTAACGACAGTGAGGGAAAGAGTTACCTCATTTGTCAATAAATCAAACAAAGTAAACGGACTGATTATTTCTTTCAAAGTTCAAATCTGTATGTCTGTACTTTCACTTCTGCTGACTCTCAAGTAAGAAGAAACTCAAAGAGTTTCCTCAACAATCACTGTAATTTCTTTCTTTCTGTTCCCCTGTTTGCTCTGTATCTTTAATTTCTTGATAAGCAACGAATAAGAATTTCTTTGGATTTTGCTTTACATCAAAAGTGAATGTATGTATGTTTTTTTATAATCTATTCAGAAGTTATAGATTACCTATTTCACAAAAACTGCCCTCGTAGCCAGAAATACACGCGCACGTAAAGTCGGGTGATCCAGGAGTACAAGTTCCTCTACTTGCACTCGTACACGAATCGGCAGCACAAGAAGCTAAACATGTAAAAATAAAAAAATTGATTTCCGAAGGCAATGAATTTGATTAATATGACGAGAAGAAAAAAATACCCGTTTGAAAAGATTAATCTTCACTTGGAGGGATACAGTAAAATAGATTCAAAAGTGGTATCTTCAATTCGATTAACGACAGTGAGGGAAAGAGTTACCTCATTTGTGAAACTATCAGTCAATAAATCAAACAAAGTAAACGGACTGATTATTTCTTTCAAAGTTCAAATCTGTATGTCTGTACTTTCACTTCTGTTGACTCTCAAGTAAGAAGAAACTCAAAGAGTTTCCTCAACAATCACTGTAATTTCTTTCTTTCTGTTCCCCTGTTCGCTCTGTATCTTTAATTTCTTGATAAGCAACGAATAAGAATTTCTTTGGATTTTGCTTTACATCAAAAGTGAATGTATGTATGTTTTTTTATAATCTATTCAGAAGTTATAGATTACCTGTTTCACAAAAACTGCCCTCGTAGCCAGAAATACACGCGCACGTAAAGTCGGGTGATCCAGGAGTACAAGTTCCTCTACTTGCACTCGTACACGAATCGGCAGCACAAGAAGCTAAACATGTAAACAAAAAAATGATTTCCGAAGGCAATGAATTTGATAAATATGACAAGAAAAAAATATCCGTTTGAAAAGATTAATCTTTACTTGGAGGGATACAGTAAAATAGAGTCAAAAGTGGTATCTTCAATTCGATTAACGACAGTGAGGGAAAGAGTTACCTCATTTGTGAAACTATCAGTCAATAAATCAAACAAAGTAAACGGACTGATTATTTCTTTCAAAGTTCAAATCTGTATGTCTGTACTTTCACTTCTGTTGACTCTCAAGTAAGAAAAAACTCAAAGAGTTTCCTCAACAATCACTGTAATTTCTTTCTTTCTGTTCCCCTGTTCGCTCTGTATCTTTAATTTCTTGATAAGCAACGAATAAGAATTTCATTGGATTTTGCTTTACATCAAAAGTGAATGTATGTATGTTTTTTTATAATCTATTCAGAAGTTATAGATTACCTGTTTCACAAAAACTGCCCTCGTAGCCAGAAATACACGCGCACGTAAAGTTGGGTGATCCAGGAGTACAAGTTCCTCTACTTGCACTCGTACACGAATCGGCAGCACAAGAAGCTAAACATGTAAAAAAAAAAAAAATGATTTCCGAAGGCAATGAATTTGATAAAGATGACGAGAAGAAAAAAATACCCGTTTGAAAAGATTAATCTTCACTTGGAGGGATACAGTAAAATAGAGTCAAAAGTGGTATCTTCAATTCGATTAACGACAGGGAGGGAAAGAGTTACCTCATTTGTGAAACTATCAGTCAATAAATCAAACAAAGTAAACGGACTGATTATTTCTTTCAAAGTTCAAATCTGTATGTCTGTACTTTCACTTCTGTTGACTCTCAAGTAAGAAGAAACTCAAAGAGTTTCCTCAACAATCACTCTAATTTCTTTCTTTCTGTTCCCCTGTTCGCTCTGTATCTTTAATTTCTTGATAAGCAACGAATAAGAATTTCTTTGGATTTTGCTTTACATCAAAAGTGAATGTATGTATGTTTTTTAATAATCTATTCAGAAGTTATAGATTACCTGTTTCACAAAAACTGCCCTCGTAGCCAGAAATACACGCGCACGTAAAGTCGGGTGATCCAGGAGTACAAGTTCCTCTACTTGCACTCGTACACGAATCGGCAGCACAAGAAGCTAAACATATAAACAAAAAAATGATTTCCGAAGGCAATGAATTTGATAAAGATGACGAGAAGAAAAAAATACCCGTTTGAAAAGATTAATCTTCACTTGGAGGGATACAGTAAAATAGAGTCATAAGTGGTATCTTCAATTCGATTAACGACAGGGAGGGAAAGAGTGACCTCATTTGTGAAACTATCAGTCAATAAATCAAACAAAGTAAACGGACTGATTATTTCTTTCAAAGTTCAAATCTGTATGTCTGTACTTTCACTTCTGTTGACTCTGAAGTAAGAAGAAACTCAAAGAGTTTCCTCAACAATCACTGAAATTTCTTTCTTTCTGTTCCCCTGTTCGCTCTGTATCTTTAATTTCTTGATAAGCAACGAATAAGAATTTCATTGAATTTTGCTTTACATCAAAAGTGAATGCATGTATGTTTTTTTATAATCTATTCCGAAGTTATAGATTACCTGTTTCACAAAAACTGCCCTCGTAGCCAGAAATACACGCGCACGTAAAGTCGGGTGATCCAGGAGTACAAGTTCCTCTACTTGCACTCGTACACGAATCGGCAGCACAAGAAGCTAAACATGTAAAAAAAAAAAAATGATTTCCGAAGGCAATGAATTTGATAAAGACGACGAGAAGAAAAAAATACCCGTTTGAAAAGATTAATCTTCACTTGGAGGGATACAGTAAAATAGAGTCAAAAGTGGTATCTTCAATTCGATTAACGACAGTGAGGGAAAGAGTTACCTCATTTGTGAAACTATCAGTCAATAAATCAAACAAAGTAAACGGACTGATTATTTCTTTCAAAGTTCAAATCTGTATGTCTGTACTTTCACTTCTGTTGACTCTCAAGTAAGAAGAAACTCAAAAAGTTTCCTCAACAATCACTGAACTTTCTTTCTTTCTGTTCACCTGTTCGCTCTGTATCTTTAATTTCTTGATAAGCAACGAATAAAAATTTCATTGGATTTTGCTTTACATCAAAAGTGAATGTATGTATGTTTTTTATAATCTATTCAGAAGTTATAGATTACCTATTTCACAAAAACTGCCCTCGTAGCCAGAAATACACGCGCACGTAAAGTCGGGTGATCCAGGAGTACAAGTTCCTCTACTTGCACTCGTACACGAATCGGCAGCACAAGAAGCTAAACATGTAAACAAAACAAAAAGATTTCCGAAGGCAATGAATTTGATAAAGATGACAAGAAGAAAAAAATACCCGTTTGAAAAGATTAATCTTCACTTGGAGGGATAAAGTAAAAATAGAGTCAAAAGTGGTATCTTCAATTCGATAAACGACAGTGAGGGAAAGAGTTACCTCATTTGTCAATAAATCAAACAAAGTAAACGGACTGATTATTTCTTTCAAAGTTCAAATATGTATGTCTGTACTTTCACTTCTGTTGACTCTCAAGTAAGAAGAAACTCAAAGAGTTTCCTCAACAATCACTGTAATTTCTTTCTTTCTGTTCTCCTGTTCGCTCTGTATCTTTAATTTCTTGATAAGCAACGAATACGAATTTCATTTGATTTTGCTTTACATCAAAAGTGAATGTATGTATGCTTTTTATAATCTATTCAGAAGTTATATATTACCTATTTCACAAAAACTGCCCTCGTAGCCAGAAATACACGCGCACGTAAAGTCGGGTGATCCAGGAGTACAAGTTCCTCTACTTGCACTCGTACACGAGTCGGCAGCGCAAGAAGCTAAACATGTAAAAATAAAAAAATGATTTCCGAAGGCAATGAATTTGATAAATATGACAAGAAAAAAATATAAGTTTGAAAAGATTAATCTTTACTTGGAGGGATACAGTAAAATAGAGTCAAAAGTGGTATCTTCAATTCGATTAACGACAGTGAGGGAAAGAGTTACCTCATTTGTGAAACTATCAGTCAATAAATCAAACAAAGTAAACGGACTGATTATTTCTTTCAAAGTTCAAATCTGTATGTCTGTACTTTCACTTCTGTTGACTCTCAAGTAAGAAGAAACTCAAAGAGTTTCCTCAACAATCACTGTAATTCTTTCTTTTTGTTCCCCTGTTCGCTCTGTATCTTTAATTTCTTGATAAGCAACAAATAAGAATTTCATTGGATTTTGCTTTACATCAAAAGTGAATGTATGTATGTTTTTTTATAATCTATTCAGAAGTTATAAATTACCTGTTTCACAAAAACTGCCCTCGTAGCCAGAAATACACGCGCACGTAAAGTCGGGTGATCCAGGAGTACAAGTTCCTCTACTTGCACTCGTACACGAATCGGCAGCACAAGAAGCTAAACATGTAAATAAAAAATTTGATTTCCGAAGGCAATGAATTTGATAAAGATGACGAGAAGAAAAAAATACCCGTTTGAAAAGATTAATCTTCACTTGGAGGGATACAGTAAAATAGAGTCAAAAGTGGTATCTTCAATTCGATTAACGACAGTGAGGGAAAGAGTTACCTCATTTATGAAACTATCAGTCAATAAATCAAACAAAGTAAACGGACTGATTATTTCTTTCAAAGTTCAAATCTGTATGTCTGTACTTTCACTTCTGTTGACTCTCAGGTAAGAAGAAACTCAAAGAGTTTCCTCAACAATCACTGTTATTTCTTTCTTTCTGTTCTCCTGTTCGCTCTGTATCTTTAATTTCTTGATAAGCAACGAATAAGAATTTCTTTGGATTTTGCTTTACATCAAAAGTGAATGTATGTATGTTTTTTATAATCTATTCAGAAGTTATAGATTACCTATTTCACAAAAACTGCCCTCGTAGCCAGAAATACACGCGCACGTAAAGTCGGGTGATCCAGGAGTACAAGTTCCTCTACTTGCACTCGTACACGAATCGGCAGCACAAGAAGCTAAACATGTAAAAAAAAAAATGATTTCCGAAGGCAAAGAATTTGATAAAGATGAAGAGAAGAAAATAATACCCGTTTGAAAAGATTAATCTTCACTTGGAGGGATACAGTAAAATAGAGTCAAAAGTGGTATCTTCAATTCGATTAACGACAGTGAGAGAAAGAGTTACCTCATTTGTGAAACTATCAGTCAATAAATCAAACAAAGTAAACGGACTGATTATTTCTTTCAAAGTTCAAATCTGTATGTCTGTACTTTCATTTCTCTTGACTCTAAGGTAAGAAGAAACTCAAAGAGTTTCCTCAATAATCACTGTAATGTTTTTCTTTCTGTTCCCCTGTTTGCTCTGTATCTTTAATTTCTTGATAAGCAACGAATAAGAATTTCTTTGGATTTTGCTTTACATCAAAAGTGAATGTATGTATGTTTTTTTATAATTTATTCAGAAGTTATAGATTACCTATTTCACAAAAACTGCCCTCGTAGCCAGAAATACACGCGCACGTAAAGTCGGGTGATCCAGGAGTACAAGTTCCTCTACTTGCACTCGTACACGAATCGGCAGCGCAAGAAGCTAAACATGTAAAAATAAAGAAATTGATTTCCGAAGGCAATGAATTTGATAAATATGACGAGAAGAAAAAAATATCCATTTGAAAAGATTAATCTTCACTTGGAGAGATACAGTAAAATAGAGTCAAAAGTGGTATCTTCAATTCGATTAACGACAGTGAGGGAAAGAGTTACCTCATTTGTGAAACTATCAGTCAATAAATCAAACAAAGTAAACGGACTGATTATTTCTTTCAAAGTTCAAATCTGTATGTCTGTACTTTCACTTCTGTTGACTCTCAAGTAAGAAGAAACTCAAGAATTTCCTCAACAATCACTGTAATTTCTTTCTTTCTGTTCCCCTGTTCGCTCTGTATCTTTAATTTCTTGATAAGAAACGAATAAGAATTTCATTGGATTTTGCTTTACATCAAAAGTGAATGCATGTATGTTTTTTTATAATCTATTCAGAAGTTATAGATTACCTATTTCACAAAAACTGCCCTCGTAGCCAGAAATACACGCGCACGTAAAGTCGGGTGATCCAGGAGTACAAGTTCCTCTACTTGCACTCGTACACGAATCGGCAGCACAAGAAGCTAAACATGTAAAAATAAAAAAAATGATTTCCGAAGGCAATGAATTTGATGAATACGACGAGAAGAAAAAAATATCCGTTTGAAAAGATTAATCTTCACTTGGAGGGATACAGTAAAAATAGAGTCAAAAGTGGTATCTTCAATTCGATTAACGACAGTGAGGGAAAGAGTTACCTCATTTGTCAATAAATCAAACAAAGTAAACGGACTGATTATTTCTTTCAAAGTTCAAATCTGTATGTCTGTACTTTCACTTCTGTTGACTCTCAAGTAAGAAGAAACTCAAAGAGTTTCCTCAACAATCACTGTAATTTCTTTCTTTCTGTTCCCCTGTTCGCTCTGTATCTTTAATTTCTTGATAAGCAACGTATAAGAATTTCATTGGATTTTGCTTTACGTCAAAAGAGAATGTATGTATGTTTTTTTATAATCTATTCAGAAGTTATAGATTACCTATTTCACAAAAACTGCCCTCGTAGCCAGAAATACACGCGCACGTAAAGTCGGGTGATCCAGGAGTACAAGTTCCTCTACTTGCACTCGTACACGAATCGGCAGCACAAGAAGCTAAACATGTAAAAATAAAAAAATTGATTTCCGAAGGCAATGAATTTGATGAATACGACGAGAAGAAAAAAATATCCGTTTGAAAAGATTAATCTTCACTTGGAGGGATACAGTAAAAATAGAGTCAAAAGTGGTATCTTCAATTCGATTAACGACAGTGAGGGAAAGAGTTACCTCATTTGTCAATAAATCAAACAAAGTAAACGGACTGATTATTTCTTTCAAAGTTCAAATCTGTATGTCTGTACTTTCACTCCTGCTGACTCTCAAGTAAGAAGAAACTCAAAGAGTTTCCTCAACAATCACTGTAATTTCTTTCTTTCTGTTCTCCTGTTTGCTCTGTATCTTTAATTTCTTGATAAGCAACGAATAAGAATTTCTTTGGATTTTGCTTTACATCAAAAGTGAATGTATGTATGTTTTTTTATAATCTATTCAGAAGTTATAGATTACCTATTTCACAAAAACTGCCCTCGTAGCCAGAAATACACGCGCACGTAAAGTCGGGTGATCCAGGAGTACAAGTTCCTCTACTTGCACTCGTACACGAATCGGCAGCACAAGAAGCTAAACATGTAAAAATAAAAAAAATTGATTTCCGAAGGCAATGAATTTGATTAATATGACGAGAAGAAAAAAATACCCGTTTGAAAAGATTAATCTTCACTTGGAGGGATACAGTAAAATAGATTCAAAAGTGGTATCTTCAATTCGATTAACGACAGTGAGGGAAAGAGTTATCTCATTTGTGAAACTATCAGTCAATAAATCAAACAAAGTAAACGGACTGATTATTTCTTTCAAAGTTCAAATCTGTATGTCTGTACTTTCACTTCTGTTGACTCTCAAGTAAGAAGAAACTCAAAGAGTTTCCTCAACAATCACTGTAATTTCTTTCTTTCTGTTCCCCTGTTCGCTCTGTATCTTTAATTTCTTGATAAGCAACGAATAAGAATTTCATTGGATTTTGCTTTACATCAAAAGTGAATGTATGTATGTTTTTTTATAATCTATTCAGAAGTTATAGATTACCTATTTCACAAAAACTGCCCTCGTAGCCAGAAATACACGCGCACGTAAAGTCGGGTGATCCAGGAGTACAAGTTCCTCTACTTGCACTCGTACACGAATCGGCAGCACAAGAAGCTAAACATGTAAAAATAAAAAAATTGATTTCCGAAGGCAATGAATTTGATTAATATGACGAGAAGAAAAAAATACCCGTTTGAAAAGATTAATCTTCACTTGGAGGGATACAGTAAAATAGATTCAAAAGTGGTATCTTCAATTCGATTAACGACAGTGAGGGAAAGAGTTACCTCATTTGTGAAACTATCAGTCAATAAATCAAACAAAGTAAACGGACTGATTATTTCTTTCAAAGTTCAAATCTGTATGTCTGTACTTTCACTTCTGTTGACTCTCAAGTAAGAAGAAACTCAAAGAGTTTCCTCAACAATCACTGTAATTTCTTTCTTTCTGTTCCCCTGTTCGCTCTGTATCTTTAATTTCTTGATAAGCAACGAATAAGAATTTCATTGGATTTTGCTTTACATCAAAAGTGAATGTATGTATGTTTTTTTATAATCTATTCAGAAGTTATAGATTACCTTTTCACAAAAACTGCCCTCGTAGCCAGAAATACACGCGCACGTAAAGTCGGGTGATCCAGGAGTACAAGTTCCTCTACTTGCACTCGTACACGAATCGGCAGCACAAGAAGCTAAACATGTAAAAATAAAAAAATTGATTTCCGAAGGCAATGAATTTGATGAATACGACGAGAAGAAAAAATATCCGTTTGAAAAGATTAATCTTCACTTGGAGGGATACAGTAAAAATAGAGTCAAAAGTGGTATCTTCAATTCGATTAACGACAGTGAGGGAAAGAGTTACCTCATTTGTCAATAAATCAAACAAAGTAAACGGACTGATTATTTCTTTCAAAGTTCAAATCTGTATGTCTGTACTTTCACTCCTGCTGACTCTCAAGTAAGAAGAAACTCAAAGAGTTTCCTCAACAATCACTGTAATTTCTTTCTTTCTGTTCTCCTGTTTGCTCTGTATCTTTAATTTCTTGATAAGCAACGAATAAGAATTTCTTTGGATTTTGCTTTACATCAAAAGTGAATGTATGTATGTTTTTTTATAATCTATTCAGAAGTTATAGATTACCTATTTCACAAAAACTGCCCTCGTAGCCAGAAATACACGCGCACGTAAAGTCGGGTGATCCAGGAGTACAAGTTCCTCTACTTGCACTCGTACACGAATCGGCAGCACAAGAAGCTAAACATGTAAAAATAAAAAAAATTGATTTCCGAAGGCAATGAATTTGATTAATATGACGAGAAGAAAAAAATACCCGTTTGAAAAGATTAATCTTCACTTGGAGGGATACAGTAAAATAGATTCAAAAGTGGTATCTTCAATTCGATTAACGACAGTGAGGGAAAGAGTTATCTCATTTGTGAAACTATCAGTCAATAAATCAAACAAAGTAAACGGACTGATTATTTCTTTCAAAGTTCAAATCTGTATGTCTGTACTTTCACTTCTGTTGACTCTCAAGTAAGAAGAAACTCAAAGAGTTTCCTCAACAATCACTGTAATTTCTTTCTTTCTGTTCCCCTGTTCGCTCTGTATCTTTAATTTCTTGATAAGCAACGAATAAGAATTTCATTGGATTTTGCTTTACATCAAAAGTGAATGTATGTATGTTTTTTTATAATCTATTCAGAAGTTATAGATTACCTATTTCACAAAAACTGCCCTCGTAGCCAGAAATACACGCGCACGTAAAGTCGGGTGATCCAGGAGTACAAGTTCCTCTACTTGCACTCGTACACGAATCGGCAGCACAAGAAGCTAAACATGTAAAAATAAAAAAATTGATTTCCGAAGGCAATGAATTTGATTAATATGACGAGAAGAAAAAAATACCCGTTTGAAAAGATTAATCTTCACTTGGAGGGATACAGTAAAATAGATTCAAAAGTGGTATCTTCAATTCGATTAACGACAGTGAGGGAAAGAGTTACCTCATTTGTGAAACTATCAGTCAATAAATCAAACAAAGTAAACGGACTGATTATTTCTTTCAAAGTTCAAATCTGTATGTCTGTACTTTCACTTCTGTTGACTCTCAAGTAAGAAGAAACTCAAAGAGTTTCCTCAACAATCACTGTAATTTCTTTCTTTCTGTTCCCCTGTTCGCTCTGTATCTTTAATTTCTTGATAAGCAACGAATAAGAATTTCATTGGATTTTGCTTTACATCAAAAGTGAATGTATGTATGTTTTTTTATAATCTATTCAGAAGTTATAGATTACCTATTTCACAAAAACTGCCCTCGTAGCCAGAAATACACGCGCACGTAAAGTCGGGTGATCCAGGAGTACAAGTTCCTCTACTTGCACTCGTACACGAATCGGCAGCACAAGAAGCTAAACATGTAAAAATAAAAAAATTGATTTCCGAAGGCAATGAATTTGATTAATATGACGAGAAGAAAAAAATACCCGTTTGAAAAGATTAATCTTCACTTGGAGGGATACAGTAAAATAGATTCAAAAGTGGTATCTTCAATTCGATTAACGACAGTGAGGGAAAGAGTTACCTCATTTGTGAAAATATCAGTCAATAAATCAAACAAAGTAAACGGACTGATTATTTCTTTCAAAGTTCAAATCTGTATGTCTGTACTTTCACTTCTGTTGACTCTCAAGTAAGAAGAAACTCAAAGAGTTTCCTCAACAATCACTGTAATTTCTTTCTTTCTGTTCCCCTGTTCGCTCTGTATCTTTAATTTCTTGATAAGCAACGAATAAGAATTTCTTTGGATTTTGCTTTACATCAAAAGTGAATGTATGTATGTTTTTTTATAATCTATTCAGAAGTTATAGATTACCTGTTTCACAAAAACTGCCCTCGTAGCCAGAAATACACGCGCACGTAAAGTCGGGTGATCCAGGAGTACAAGTTCCTCTACTTGCACTCGTACACGAATCGGCAGCACAAGAAGCTAAACATGTAAAAATAAAAAAAATGATTTCCGAAGGCAATGAATTTGATAAATATGACGAGAAGAAAAAAATACCCGTTTGAAAAGATATTTTCACTTGGAGGGATACAGTAAAATAGAGTCAAAAGTGGTATCTTCAATTCGATTAACAATAAATCAAACAAAGTAAACGGACTGATTATTTCTTTCAAAGTTCAAATCTGTATGTCTGTACTTTCACTTCTGTTGACTCTCAAGTAAGAAGAAACTCAAAGAGTTTCCTCAACAATCACTGTAATTTCTTTCTGTTCTCCTGTTCGCTCTGTATCTTTAATTTCTTGATAAGCAACGAATAAGAATTTCATTGGATTTTGCTTTACGTCAAAAGTGAATGTATGTATGTTTTTTATAATCTATTCAGAAGTTATAGATTACCTATTTCACAAAAACTGCCCTCGTAGCCAGAAATACACGCGCACGTAAAGTCGGGTGATCCAGGAGTACAAGTTCCTCTACTTGCACTCGTACACGAATCGGCAGCACAAGAAGCTAAACATGTAAAAAAAAAAAAATGATTTCCGAAGGCAATGAATTTGATGAATACGACGAGAAGAAAAAAATATCCGTTTGAAAAGATTAATCTTCACTTGGAGGGATACAGTAAAAATAGAGTCAAAAGTGGTATCTTCAATTCGATTAACGACAGTGAGGGAAAGAGTTACCTCATTTGTCAATAAATCAAACAAAGTAAACGGACTGATTATTTCTTTCAAAGTTCAAATCTGTATGTCTGTACTTTCACTTCTGTTGACTCTCAAGTAAGAAGAAACTCAAAGAGTTTCCTCAACAATCACTGTAATTTCTTTCTTTCTGTTCCCCTGTTTGCTCTGTATCTTTAATTTCTTGATAATCAACGAATAAGAATTTCTTTGGATTTTGCTTTACATCAAAAGTGAATGTATGTATGTTTTTTTATAATCTATTCAGAAGTTATAGATTACCTATTTCACAAAAACTGCCCTCGTAGCCAGAAATACACGCGCACGTAAAGTCGGGTGATCCAGGAGTACAAGTTCCTCTACTTGCACTCGTACACGAATCGGCAGCACAAGAAGCTAAACATGTAAAAATAAAAAATTGATTTCCGAAGGCAATGAATTTGATAATATGACGAGAAGAAAAAAATACCCGTTTGAAAAGATTAATCTTCACTTGGAGGGATACAGTAAAATAGATTCAAAAGTGGTATCTTCAATTCGATTAACGACAGTGAGGGAAAGAGTTACCTCATTTGTGAAACTATCAGTCAATAAATCAAACAAAGTAAACGGACTGATTATTTCTTTCAAAGTTCAAATCTGTATGTCTGTACTTTCACTTCTGTTGACTCTCAAGTAAGAAGAAACTCAAAGAGTTTCCTCAACAATCACTGTAATTTCTTTCTTTCTGTTCCCCTGTTCGCTCTGTATCTTTAATTTCTTGATAAGCAACGAATAAGAATTTCTTGGATTTTGCTTTACATCAAAAGTGAATGTATGTATGTTTTTTTATAATCTATTCAGAAGTTATAGATTACCTGTTTCACAAAAACTGCCCTCGTAGCCAGAAATACACGCGCACGTAAAGTCGGGTGATCCAGGAGTACAAGTTCCTCTACTTGCACTCGTACACGAATCGGCAGCACAAGAAGCTAAACATGTAAACAAAAAAATGATTTCCGAAGGCAATGAATTTGATAAATATGACAAGAAAAAAATATCCGTTTGAAAAGATTAATCTTTACTTGGAGGGATACAGTAAAATAGAGTCAAAAGTGGTATCTTCAATTCGATTAACGACAGTGAGGGAAAGAGTTACCTCATTTGTGAAACTATCAGTCAATAAATCAAACAAAGTAAACGGACTGATTATTTCTTTCAAAGTTCAAATCTGTATGTCTGTACTTTCACTTCTGTTGACTCTCAAGTAAGAAGAAACTCAAAGAGTTTCCTCAACAATCACTGTAATTTCTTTCTTTCTGTTCCCCTGTTCGCTCTGTATCTTTAATTTCTTGATAAGCAACGAATAAGAATTTCATTGGATTTTGCTTTACATCAAAAGTGAATGTATGTATGTTTTTTTATAATCTATTCAGAAGTTATAGATTACCTATTTCACAAAAACTGCCCTCGTAGCCAGAAATACACGCGCACGTAAAGTCGGGTGATCCAGGAGTACAAGTTCCTCTACTTGCACTCGTACACGAATCGGCAGCACAAGAAGCTAAACATGTAAAAAAAAAAAAAATGATTTCCGAAGGCAATGAATTTGATAAAGATGACGAGAAGAAAAAAATACCCGTTTGAAAAGATTAATCTTCACTTGGAGGGATACAGTAAAATAGAGTCAAAAGTGGTATCTTCAATTCGATTAACGACAGGGAGGGAAAGAGTTACCTCATTTGTGAAACTATCAGTCAATAAATCAAACAAAGTAAACGGACTGATTATTTCTTTCAAAGTTCAAATCTGTATGTCTGTACTTTCACTTCTGTTGACTCTCAAGTAAGAAGAAACTCAAAGAGTTTCCTCAACAATCACTGTAATTTCTTTCTGTTCTCCTGTTCGCTCTGTATCTTTAATTTCTTGATAAGCAACGTAATAAGAATTTCATTGGATTTTGCTTTACATCAAAAGAATGTATGTATGTTTTTTTATAATCTATTCAGAAGTTATAGATTACCTATTTCACAAAAACTGCCCTCGTAGCCAGAAATACACGCGCACGTAAAGTCGGGTGATCCAGGAGTACAAGTTCCTCTACTTGCACTCGTACACGAATCGGCAGCACAAGAAGCTAAACATGTAAAAATAAAAAAATGATTTCCGAAGGCAATGAATTTGATGAATACGACGAGAAGAAAAAAATATCCGTTTGAAAAGATTAATCTTCACTTGGAGGGATACAGTAAAATAGAGTCAAAAGTGGTATCTTCAATTCGATTAACGACAGTGAGGGAAAGAGTTACCTCATTTGTCAATAAATCAAACAAAGTAAACGGACTGATTATTTCTTTCAAAGTTCAAATCTGTATGTCTGTACTTTCACTTCTGTTGACTCTCAAGTAAGAAGAAACTCAAAGAGTTTCCTCAACAATCACTGTAATTTCTTTCTTTCTGTTCCCCTGTTCGCTCTGTATCTTTAATTTCTTGATAAGCAACGAATAAGAATTTCTTTGGATTTTGCTTTACATCAAAAGTGAATGTATGTATGTTTTTTTTATAATCTATTCAGAAGTTATAGATTACCTATTTCACAAAAACTGCCCTCGTAGCCAGAAATACACGCGCACGTAAAGTCGGGTGATCCAGGAGTACAAGTTCCTCTACTTGCACTCGTACACGAATCGGCAGCACAAGAAGCTAAAATGTAAAAAAAAAAAATTGATTTCCGAAGGCAATGAATTTGATAAATATGACGAGAAGAAAAAATACCCGTTTGAAAAGATTAATCTTCACTTGGAGGGATACAGTAAAATAGAGTCAAAAGTGGTATCTTCAATTCGATTAACGACAGTGAGGGAAAGAGTTACCTCATTTGTGAAACTATCAGTCAATAAATCAAACAAAGTAAACGGACTGATTATTTCTTTCAAAGTTCAAATCTGTATGTCTGTACTTTCACTTCTGTTGACTCTCAAGTAAGAAGAAACTCAAAGAGTTTCCTCAACAATCACTGTAATTTCTTTCTTTCTGTTCCCCTGTTCGCTCTGTATCTTTAATTTCTTGATAAGCAACGAATAAGAATTTCATTGGATTTTGCTTTACATCAAAAGTGAATGTATGTATGTTTTTTTATAATCTATTCAGAAGTTATAGATTACCTGTTTCACAAAAACTGCCCTCGTAGCCAGAAATACACGCGCACGTAAAGTCGGGTGATCCAGGAGTACAAGTTCCTCTACTTGCACTCGTACACGAATCGGCAGCACAAGAAGCTAAACATGTAAACAAAAAAAAATGATTTCCGAAGGCAATGAATTTGATAAATGACAAGAAAAAAATACCGTTTGAAAAGATTAATCTTCACTTGGAGGGATACAGTAAAATAGAGTCAAAAGTGGTATCTTCAATTCGATTAACGACAGTGAGGGAAAGAGTTACCTCATTTGTGAAACTATCAGTCAATAAATCAAACAAGTAAACGGACTGATTATTTCTTTCAAAGTTCAAATCTGTATGTCTGTACTTTCACTTCTGTTGACTCTCAAGTAAGAAGAAACTCAAAGAGTTTCCTCAACAATCACTGTAATTTCTTTCTTTCTGTTCCCCTGTTCGCTCTGTATCTTTAATTTCTTGATAAGCAACGAATAAGAATTTCATTGGATTTTGCTTTACATCAAAAGTGAATGTATGTATGTTTTTTTATAATCTATTCAGAAGTTATAGATTACCTATTTCACAAAAACTGCCCTCGTAGCCAGAAATACACGCGCACGTAAAGTCGGGTGATCCAGGAGTACAAGTTCCTCTACTTGCACTCGTACACGAATCGGCAGCACAAGAAGCTAAACATGTAAAAAAAAAAAAATGATTTCCGAAGGCAATGAATTTGATAAATATGACGAGAAGAAAAAAATACCCGTTTGAAAAGATTAATCTTCACTTGGAGGGATACAGTAAAATAGAGTCAAAAGTGGTATCTTCAATTCGATTAACGACAGTGAGGGAAAGAGTTACCTCATTTGTGAAACTATCAGTCAATAAATCAAACAAAGTAAACGGACTGATTATTTCTTTCAAAGTTCAAATCTGTATGTCTGTACTTTCACTTCTGTTGACTCTCAAGTAAGAAGAAACTCAAAGAGTTTCCTCAACAATCACTGTAATTTCTTTCTTTCTGTCCCTGTTCGCTCTGTATCTTTAATTTCTTGATAAGCAACGAATAAGAATTTCATTGGATTTTGCTTTACATCAAAAGTGAATGTATGTATGTTTTTTTATAATCTATTCAGAAGTTATAGATTACCTATTTCACAAAAACTGCCCTCGTAGCCAGAAATACACGCGCACGTAAAGTCGGGTGATCCAGGAGTACAAGTTCCTCTACTTGCACTCGTACACGAATCGGCAGCACAAGAAGCTAAACATGTAAAAAAAAAAAAATGATTTCCGAAGGCAATGAATTTGATAAATATGACGAGAAGAAAAAAATACCCGTTTGAAAAGATTAATCTTCACTTGGAGGGATACAGTAAAATAGAGTCAAAAGTGGTATCTTCAATTCGATTAACGACAGTGAGGGAAAGAGTTACCTCATTTGTCAATAAATCAAACAAAGTAAACGGACTGATTATTTCTTTCAAAGTTCAAATCTGTATGTCTGTACTTTCACTTCTGTTGACTCTCAAGTAAGAAGAAACTCAAAGAGTTTCCTCAACAATCACTGTAATTTCTTTCTTTCTGTTCCCCTGTTCGCTCTGTATCTTTAATTTCTTGATAAGCAACGAATAAGAATTTCATTGGATTTTGCTTTACATCAAAAGTGAATGTATGTATGTTTTTTTATAATCTATTCAGAAGTTATAGATTACCTATTTCACAAAAACTGCCCTCGTAGCCAGAAATACACGCGCACGTAAAGTCGGGTGATCCAGGAGTACAAGTTCCTCTACTTGCACTCGTACACGAATCGGCAGCACAAGAAGCTAAACATGTAAAAAAAAAAATTGATTTCCGAAGGCAATGAATTTGATAAATGACGAGAAGAAAAATACCCGTTTGAAAAGATTAATCTTCACTTGGAGGGATACAGTAAAATAGAGTCAAAAGTGGTATCTTCAATTCGATTAACGACAGTGAGGGAAAGAGTTACCTCATTTGTGAAACTATCAGTCAATAAATCAAACAAAGTAAACGGACTGATTATTTCTTTCAAAGTTCAAATCTGTATGTCTGTACTTTCACTTCTGTTGACTCTCAAGTAAGAAGAAACTCAAAGAGTTTCCTCAACAATCACTGTAATTTCTTTCTTTCTGTTCCCCTGTTCGCTCTGTATCTTTAATTTCTTGATAAGCAACGAATAAGAATTTCATTGGATTTTGCTTTACATCAAAAGTGAATGTATGTATGTTTTTTTTATAATCTATTCAGAAGTTATAGATTACCTGTTTCACAAAAACTGCCCTCGTAGCCAGAAATACACGCGCACGTAAAGTCGGGTGATCCAGGAGTACAAGTTCCTCTACTTGCACTCGTACACGAATCGGCAGCACAAGAAGCTAAACATGTAAAAAAAAATGATTTCCGAAGGCAATGAATTTGATAAATAGATGAAGAGAAGAAAAAATACCCGTTTGAAAAGATTAATCTTCACTTGGAGGGATACAGTAAAATAGAGTCAAAAGTGGTATCTTCAATTCGATTAACGACAGTGAGGGAAAGAGTTACCTCATTTGTGAAACTATCAGTCAATAAATCAAACAAAGTAAACGGACTGATTATTTCTTTCAAAGTTCAAATCTGTATGTCTGTACTTTCACTTCTTTGACTCTCAAGTAAGAAGAAACTCAAAGAGTTTCCTCAACAATCACTGTAATTTCTTTCTTTCTGTTCCCCTGTTCGCTCTGTATCTTTAATTTCTTGATAAGCAACGAATAAGAATTTCATTGGATTTTGCTTTACATCAAAAGTGAATGTATGTATGTTTTTTTATAATCTATTCAGAAGTTATAGATTACCTATTTCACAAAAACTGCCCTCGTAGCCAGAAATACACGCGCACGTAAAGTCGGGTGATCCAGGAGTACAAGTTCCTCTACTTGCACTCGTACACGAATCGGCAGCACAAGAAGCTAAACATGTAAAAAAAAAAAATTGATTTCCGAAGGCAATGAATTTGATAAATATGACGAGAAGAAAAAATACCCGTTTGAAAAGATTAATCTTCACTTGGAGGGATACAGTAAAATAGAGTCAAAAGTGGTATCTTCAATTCGATTAACGACAGTGAGGGAAAGAGTTACCTCATTTGTGAAACTATCAGTCAATAAATCAAACAAAGTAAACGGACTGATTATTTCTTTCAAAGTTCAAATCTGTATGTCTGTACTTTCACTTCTGTTGACTCTCAAGTAAGAAGAAACTCAAAGAGTTCCTCAACAATCACTGTAATTTCTTTCTTTCTGTTCCCCTGTTCGCTCTGTATCTTTAATTTCTTGATAAGCAACGAATAAGAATTTCATTGGATTTTGCTTTACATCAAAAGTGAATGTATGTATGTTTTTTTATAATCTATTCAGAAGTTATAGATTACCTATTTCACAAAAACTGCCCTCGTAGCCAGAAATACACGCGCACGTAAAGTCGGGTGATCCAGGAGTACAAGTTCCTCTACTTGCACTCGTACACGAATCGGCAGCACAAGAAGCTAAACATGTAAAAAAAAAAAATGATTTCCGAAGGCAATGAATTTGATAAATGACGAGAAGAAAAAAATACCCGTTTGAAAAGATTAATCTTCACTTGGAGGGATACAGTAAAATAGAGTCAAAAGTGGTATCTTCAATTCGATTAACGACAGTGAGGGAAAGAGTTACCTCATTTGTCAATAAATCAAACAAAGTAAACGGACTGATTATTTCTTTCAAAGTTCAAATCTGTATGTCTGTACTTTCACTTCTGTTGACTCTCAAGTAAGAAGAAACTCAAAGAGTTTCCTCAACAATCACTGTAATTTCTTTCTTTCTGTTCCCCTGTTCGCTCTGTATCTTTAATTTCTTGATAAGCAACGAATAAGAATTTCATTGGATTTTGCTTTACATCAAAAGTGAATGTGAATGTATGTTTTTTTTATAATCTATTCAGAAGTTATAGATTACCTATTTCACAAAAACTGCCCTCGTAGCCAGAAATACACGCGCACGTAAAGTCGGGTGATCCAGGAGTACAAGTTCCTCTACTTGCACTCGTACACGAATCGGCAGCACAAGAAGCTAAACATGAAAATAAAAAAAATTGATTTCCGAAGGCAATGAATTTGATAATATGACGAGAAGAAAAAATACCCGTTTGAAAAGATTAATCTTCACTTGGAGGGATACAGTAAATAGAGTCAAAAGTGGTATCTTCAATTCGATTAACGACAGTGAGGGAAAGAGTTACCTCATTTGTGAAACTATCAGTCAATAAATCAAACAAAGTAAACGGACTGATTATTTCTTTCAAAGTTCAAATCTGTATGTCTGTACTTTCACTTCTGTTGACTCTCAAGTAAGAAGAAACTCAAAGAGTTTCCTCAACAATCACTGTAATTTCTTTCTTTCTGTTCCCCTGTTCGCTCTGTATCTTTAATTTCTTGATAAGCAACGAATAAGAATTTCATTGGATTTTGCTTTACATCAAAAGTGAATGTATGTATGTTTTTTTTATAATCTATTCAGAAGTTATAGATTACCTGTTTCACAAAAACTGCCCTCGTAGCCAGAATACACGCGCACGTAAAGTCGGGTGATCCAGGAGTACAAGTTCCTCTACTTGCACTCGTACACGAATCGGCAGCACAAGAAGCTAAACATGTAAACAAAAAAAATGATTTCCGAAGGCAATGAATTTGATAAATATGACGAAAAAAAATATCCGTTTGAAAAGATTAATCTTCACTTGGAGGGATACAGTAAAATAGAGTCAAAAGTGGTATCTTCAATTCGATTAACGACAGTGAGGGAAAGAGTTACCTCATTTGTGAAACTATCAGTCAATAAATCAAACAAAGTAAACGGACTGATTATTTCTTTCAAAGTTCAAATCTGTATGTCTGTACTTTCACTTCTGTTGACTCTCAAGTAAGAAGAAACTCAAAGAGTTTCCTCAACAATCACTGTAATTTCTTTCTTTCTGTTCCCCTGTTCGCTCTGTATCTTTAATTTCTTGATAAGCAACGAATAAGAATTTCATTGGATTTTGCTTTACATCAAAAGTGAATGTATGTATGTTTTTTATAATCTATTCAGAAGTTATAGATTACCTGTTTCACAAAAACTGCCCTCGTAGCCAGAAATACACGCGCACGTAAAGTCGGGTGATCCAGGAGTACAAGTTCCTCTACTTGCACTCGTACACGAATCGGCAGCACAAGAAGCTAAACATGTAAAAAAAAAAATGATTTCCGAAGGCAATGAATTTGATAAAGATGACGAGAAGAAAAAAATACCCGTTTGAAAAGATTAATCTTCACTTGGAGGGATACAGTAAAATAGAGTCAAAAGTGGTATCTTCAATTCGATTAACGACAGTGAGGGAAAGAGTTACCTCATTTGTGAAACTATCAGTCAATAAATCAAACAAAGTAAACGGACTGATTATTTCTTTCAAAGTTCAAATCTGTATGTCTGTACTTTCTTCTGTTGACTCTCAAGTAAGAAGAAACTCAAAGAGTTTCCTCAACAATCACTGTAATTTCTTTCTTTCTGTTCCCCTGTTCGCTCTGTATCTTTAATTTCTTGATAAGCAACGAATAAGAATTTCATTGGATTTTGCTTTACATCAAAAGTGAATGTATGTATGTTTTTTATAATCTATTCAGAAGTTATAGATTACCTATTTCACAAAAACTGCCCTCGTAGCCAGAAATACACGCGCACGTAAAGTCGGGTGATCCAGGAGTACAAGTTCCTCTACTTGCACTCGTACACGAATCGGCAGCACAAGAAGCTAAACATGTAAAAAAAAAAATTGATTTCCGAAGGCAATGAATTTGATAAATATGACGAGAAGAAAAATATCCGTTTGAAAAGATTAATCTTCACTTGGAGGGATACAGTAAAATAGAGTCAAAAGTGGTATCTTCAATTCGATTAACGACAGTGAGGGAAAGAGTTACCTCATTTGTGAAACTATCAGTCAATAAATCAAACAAAGTAAACGGACTGATTATTTCTTTCAAAGTTCAAATCTGTATGTCTGTACTTTCACTTCTGTTGACTCTCAAGTAAGAAGAAACTCAAAGAGTTTCCTCAACAATCACTGTAATTTCTTTCTTTCTGTTCCCCTGTTCGCTCTGTATCTTTAATTTCTTGATAAGCAACGAATAAGAATTTCATTGGATTTTGCTTTACATCAAAAGTGAATGTATGTATGTTTTTTTATAATCTATTCAGAAGTTATAGATTACCTATTTCACAAAAACTGCCCTCGTAGCCAGAAATACACGCGCACGTAAAGTCGGGTGATCCAGGAGTACAAGTTCCTCTACTTGCACTCGTACACGAATCGGCAGCACAAGAAGCTAAACATGTAAAAAAAAAAAAATGATTTCCGAAGGCAATGAATTTGATAAATATGACGAGAAGAAAAAATACCCGTTTGAAAAGATTAATCTTCACTTGGAGGGATACAGTAAAATAGAGTCAAAAGTGGTATCTTCAATTCGATTAACGACAGTGAGGGAAAGAGTTACCTCATTTGTCAATAAATCAAACAAAGTAAACGGACTGATTATTTCTTTCAAAGTTCAAATCTGTATGTCTGTACTTTCACTTCTGTTGACTCTCAAGTAAGAAGAAACTCAAAGAGTTTCCTCAACAATCACTGTAATTTCTTTCTTTCTGTTCCCCTGTTCGCTCTGTATCTTTAATTTCTTGATAAGCAACGAATAAGAATTTCATTGGATTTTGCTTTACATCAAAAGTGAATGTATGTATGTTTTTTTTATAATCTATTCAGAAGTTATAGATTACCTATTTCACAAAAACTGCCCTCGTAGCCAGAAATACACGCGCACGTAAAGTCGGGTGATCCAGGAGTACAAGTTCCTCTACTTGCACTCGTACACGAATCGGCAGCACAAGAAGCTAAACATGTAAAAAAAAAAATTGATTTCCGAAGGCAATGAATTTGATAAATATGACGAGAAGAAAAAATACCCGTTTGAAAAGATTAATCTTCACTTGGAGGGATACAGTAAAATAGAGTCAAAAGTGGTATCTTCAATTCGATTAACGACAGTGAGGGAAAGAGTTACCTCATTTGTGAAACTATCAGTCAATAAATCAAACAAAGTAAACGGACTGATTATTTCTTTCAAAGTTCAAATCTGTATGTCTGTACTTTCACTTCTGTTGACTCTCAAGTAAGAAGAAACTCAAAGAGTTTCCTCAACAATCACTGTAATTTCTTTCTTTCTGTTCCCCTGTTCGCTCTGTATCTTTAATTTCTTGATAAGCAACGAATAAGAATTTCATTGGATTTTGCTTTACATCAAAAGTGAATGTATGTATGTTTTTTTATAATCTATTCAGAAGTTATAGATTACCTGTTTCACAAAAACTGCCCTCGTAGCCAGAAATACACGCGCACGTAAAGTCGGGTGATCCAGGAGTACAAGTTCCTCTACTTGCACTCGTACACGAATCGGCAGCACAAGAAGCTAAACATGTAAAAAAAAAAAAATGATTTCCGAAGGCAATGAATTTGATAATATGACGAGAAGAAAAAAATACCCGTTTGAAAAGATTAATCTTCACTTGGAGGGATACAGTAAAATAGAGTCAAAAGTGGTATCTTCAATTCGATTAACAATAAATCAAACAAAGTAAACGGACTGATTATTTCTTTCAAAGTTCAAATCTGTATGTCTGTACTTTCACTTCTGTTGACTCTCAAGTAAGAAGAAACTCAAAGAGTTTCCTCAACAATCACTGTAATTTCCTTCTGTTCCCCTGTTCGCTCTGTATCTTTAATTTCTTGATAAGCAACGAATAAGAATTTCATTGGATTTTGCTTTACATCAAAAGTGAATGTATGTATGTTTTTTATAATCTATTCAGAAGTTATAGATTACCTATTTCACAAAAACTGCCCTCGTAGCCAGAAATACACGCGCACGTAAAGTCGGGTGATCCAGGAGTACAAGTTCCTCTACTTGCACTCGTACACGAATCGGCAGCACAAGAAGCTAAACATGTAAAAAAAAAAAATGATTTCCGAAGGCAATGAATTTGATAAATATGACGAGAAGAAAAAAATACCCGTTTGAAAAGATTAATCTTCACTTGGAGGGATACAGTAAAATAGAGTCAAAAGTGGTATCTTCAATTCGATTAACGACAGTGAGGGAAAGAGTTACCTCATTTGTCAAATAAATCAAACAAAGTAAACGGACTGATTATTTCTTTCAAAGTTCAAATCTGTATGTCTGTACTTTCACTTCTGTTGACTCTCAAGTAAGAAGAAACTCAAAGAGTTTCCTCAACAATCACTGTAATTTCTTTCTTTCTGTTCCCCTGTTCGCTCTGTATCTTTAATTTCTTGATAAGCAACGAATAAGAATTTCATTGGATTTTGCTTTACATCAAAAGTGAATGTATGTATGTTTTTTTATAATCTATTCAGAAGTTATAGATTACCTATTTCACAAAAACTGCCCTCGTAGCCAGAAATACACGCGCACGTAAAGTCGGGTGATCCAGGAGTACAAGTTCCTCTACTTGCACTCGTACACGAATCGGCAGCACAAGAAGCTAAACATGTAAAAAAAAAAAAATTGATTTCCGAAGGCAATGAATTTGATAAATATGACGAGAAGAAAAAATACCCGTTTGAAAAGATTAATCTTCACTTGGAGGGATACAGTAAAATAGAGTCAAAAGTGGTATCTTCAATTCGATTAACGACAGTGAGGGAAAGAGTTACCTCATTTGTGAAACTATCAGTCAATAAATCAAACAAAGTAAACGGACTGATTATTTCTTTCAAAGTTCAAATCTGTATGTCTGTACTTTCACTTCTGTTGACTCTCAAGTAAGAAGAAACTCAAAGAGTTTCCTCAACAATCACTGTAATTTCTTTCTTTCTGTTCCCCTGTTCGCTCTGTATCTTTAATTTCTTGATAAGCAACGAATAAGAATTTCATTGGATTTTGCTTTACATCAAAAGTGAATGTATGTATGTTTTTTATAATCTATTCAGAAGTTATAGATTACCTGTTTCACAAAAACTGCCCTCGTAGCCAGAAATACACGCGCACGTAAAGTCGGGTGATCCAGGAGTACAAGTTCCTCTACTTGCACTCGTACACGAATCGGCAGCACAAGAAGCTAAACATGTAACAAAAAAAATGATTTCCGAAGGCAATGAATTTGATAAATATGACGAAGAAAAAATACCCGTTTGAAAAGATTAATCTTCACTTGGAGGGATACAGTAAAATAGAGTCAAAAGTGGTATCTTCAATTCGATTAACGACAGTGAGGGAAAGAGTTACCTCATTTGTGAAACTATCAGTCAATAAATCAAACAAAGTAAACGGACTGATTATTTCTTTCAAAGTTCAAATCTGTATGTCTGTACTTTCACTTCTGTTGACTCTCAAGTAAGAAGAAACTCAAAGAGTTTCCTCAACAATCACTGTAATTTCTTTCTTTCTGTTCCCCTGTTCGCTCTGTATCTTTAATTTCTTGATAAGCAACGAATAAGAATTTCATTGGATTTTGCTTTACATCAAAAGTGAATGTATGTATGTTTTTTTATAATCTATTCAGAAGTTATAGATTACCTATTTCACAAAAACTGCCCTCGTAGCCAGAAATACACGCGCACGTAAAGTCGGGTGATCCAGGAGTACAAGTTCCTCTACTTGCACTCGTACACGAATCGGCAGCACAAGAAGCTAAACATGTAAAAAAAAAAAAAATGATTTCCGAAGGCAATGAATTTGATAAATATGACGAGAAGAAAAAAATACCCGTTTGAAAAGATTAATCTTCACTTGGAGGGATACAGTAAAATAGAGTCAAAAGTGGTATCTTCAATTCGATTAACGACAGTGAGGGAAAGAGTTACCTCATTTGTCAAATAAATCAAACAAAGTAAACGGACTGATTATTTCTTTCAAAGTTCAAATCTGTATGTCTGTACTTTCACTTCTGTTGACTCTCAAGTAAGAAGAAACTCAAAGAGTTTCCTCAACAATCACTGTAATTTCTTTCTTTCTGTTCCCCTGTTCGCTCTGTATCTTTAATTTCTTGATAAGCAACGAATAAGAATTTCATTGGATTTTGCTTTACATCAAAAGTGAATGTATGTATGTTTTTTTATAATCTATTCAGAAGTTATAGATTACCTATTTCACAAAAACTGCCCTCGTAGCCAGAAATACACGCGCACGTAAAGTCGGGTGATCCAGGAGTACAAGTTCCTCTACTTGCACTCGTACACGAATCGGCAGCACAAGAAGCTAAACATGTAAAAAAAAAAATTGATTTCCGAAGGCAATGAATTTGATAAATATGACGAGAAGAAAAAAATACCCGTTTGAAAAGATTAATCTTCACTTGGAGGGATACAGTAAAATAGAGTCAAAAGTGGTATCTTCAATTCGATTAACGACAGTGAGGGAAAGAGTTACCTCATTTGTGAAACTATCAGTCAATAAATCAAACAAAGTAAACGGACTGATTATTTCTTTCAAAGTTCAAATCTGTATGTCTGTACTTTCACTTCTGTTGACTCTCAAGTAAGAAGAAACTCAAAGAGTTTCCTCAACAATCACTGTAATTTCTTTCTTTCTGTTCCCCTGTTCGCTCTGTATCTTTAATTTCTTGATAAGCAACGAATAAGAATTTCATTGGATTTTGCTTTACATCAAAAGTGAATGTATGTATGTTTTTTTATAATCTATTCAGAAGTTATAGATTACCTGTTTCACAAAAACTGCCCTCGTAGCCAGAAATACACGCGCACGTAAAGTCGGGTGATCCAGGAGTACAAGTTCCTCTACTTGCACTCGTACACGAATCGGCAGCACAAGAAGCTAAACATGTAAAAAAAAAAATGATTTCCGAAGGCAATGAATTTGATAAATATGACGAGAAGAAAAAAATACCCGTTTGAAAAGATTAATCTTCACTTGGAGGGATACAGTAAAATAGAGTCAAAAGTGGTATCTTCAATTCGATTAACGACAGTGAGGGAAAGAGTTACCTCATTTGTGAAACTATCAGTCAATAAATCAAACAAAGTAAACGGACTGATTATTTCTTTCAAAGTTCAAATCTGTATGTCTGTACTTTCACTTCTGTTGACTCTCAAGTAAGAAGAAACTCAAAGAGTTTCCTCAACAATCACTGTAATTTCTTTCTTTCTGTTCCCCTGTTCGCTCTGTATCTTTAATTTCTTGATAAGCAACGAATAAGAATTTCATTGGATTTTGCTTTACATCAAAAGTGAATGTATGTATGTTTTTTATAATCTATTCAGAAGTTATAGATTACCTGTTTCACAAAAACTGCCCTCGTAGCCAGAAATACACGCGCACGTAAAGTCGGGTGATCCAGGAGTACAAGTTCCTCTACTTGCACTCGTACACGAATCGGCAGCACAAGAAGCTAAACATGTAAAAAAAAAAAAAATGATTTCCGAAGGCAATGAATTTGATAAATATGACGAGAAGAAAAAAATACCCGTTTGAAAAGATTAATCTTCACTTGGAGGGATACAGTAAAATAGAGTCAAAAGTGGTATCTTCAATTCGATTAACGACAGTGAGGGAAAGAGTTACCTCATTTGTGAAACTATCAGTCAATAAATCAAACAAAGTAAACGGACTGATTATTTCTTTCAAAGTTCAAATCTGTATGTCTGTACTTTCACTTCTGTTGACTCTCAAGTAAGAAGAAACTCAAAGAGTTTCCTCAACAATCACTGTAATTTCTTTCTTTCTGTTCCCCTGTTCGCTCTGTATCTTTAATTTCTTGATAAGCAACGAATAAGAATTTCATTGGATTTTGCTTTACATCAAAAGTGAATGTATGTATGTTTTTTATAATCTATTCAGAAGTTATAGATTACCTGTTTCACAAAAACTGCCCTCGTAGCCAGAAATACACGCGCACGTAAAGTCGGGTGATCCAGGAGTACAAGTTCCTCTACTTGCACTCGTACACGAATCGGCAGCACAAGAAGCTAAACATGTAAAAAAAAAATGATTTCCGAAGGCAATGAATTTGATAAATATGACGAGAAGAAAAAAATACCCGTTTGAAAAGATTAATCTTCACTTGGAGGGATACAGTAAAATAGAGTCAAAAGTGGTATCTTCAATTCGATTAACGACAGTGAGGGAAAGAGTTACCTCATTTGTGAAACTATCAGTCAATAAATCAAACAAAGTAAACGGACTGATTATTTCTTTCAAAGTTCAAATCTGTATGTCTGTACTTTCACTTCTGTTGACTCTCAAGTAAGAAGAAACTCAAAGAGTTTCCTCAACAATCACTGTAATTTCTTTCTTTCTGTTCCCCTGTTCGCTCTGTATCTTTAATTTCTTGATAAGCAACGAATAAGAATTTCATTGGATTTTGCTTTACATCAAAAGTGAATGTATGTATGTTTTTTATAATCTATTCAGAAGTTATAGATTACCTGTTTCACAAAAACTGCCCTCGTAGCCAGAAATACACGCGCACGTAAAGTCGGGTGATCCAGGAGTACAAGTTCCTCTACTTGCACTCGTACACGAATCGGCAGCACAAGAAGCTAAACATGTAAAAAAAAAAAAATGATTTCCGAAGGCAATGAATTTGATAAATATGACGAGAAGAAAAAAATACCCGTTTGAAAAGATTAATCTTCACTTGGAGGGATACAGTAAAATAGAGTCAAAAGTGGTATCTTCAATTCGATTAACGACAGTGAGGGAAAGAGTTACCTCATTTGTGAAACTATCAGTCAATAAATCAAACAAAGTAAACGGACTGATTATTTCTTTCAAAGTTCAAATCTGTATGTCTGTACTTTCACTTCTGTTGACTCTCAAGTAAGAAGAAACTCAAAGAGTTTCCTCAACAATCACTGTAATTTCTTTCTTTCTGTTCCCCTGTTCGCTCTGTATCTTTAATTTCTTGATAAGCAACGAATAAGAATTTCATTGGATTTTGCTTTACATCAAAAGTGAATGTATGTATGTTTTTATAATCTATTCAGAAGTTATAGATTACCTATTTCACAAAAACTGCCCTCGTAGCCAGAAATACACGCGCACGTAAAGTCGGGTGATCCAGGAGTACAAGTTCCTCTACTTGCACTCGTACACGAATCGGCAGCACAAGAAGCTAAACATGTAAAAAAAAAAAAGATTTCCGAAGGCAATGAATTTGATAAATATGACGAGAAGAAAAAAATACCCGTTTGAAAAGATTAATCTTCACTTGGAGGGATACAGTAAAATAGAGTCAAAAGTGGTATCTTCAATTCGATTAACGACAGTGAGGGAAAGAGTTACCTCATTTGTCAATAAATCAAACAAAGTAAACGGACTGATTATTTCTTTCAAAGTTCAAATCTGTATGTCTGTACTTTCACTTCTGTTGACTCTCAAGTAAGAAGAAACTCAAAGAGTTTCCTCAACAATCACTGTAATTTCTTTCTTTCTGTTCCCCTGTTCGCTCTGTATCTTTAATTTCTTGATAAGCAACGAATAAGAATTTCATTGGATTTTGCTTTACATCAAAAGTGAATGTATGTATGTTTTTTTATAATCTATTCAGAAGTTATAGATTACCTATTTCACAAAAACTGCCCTCGTAGCCAGAAATACACGCGCACGTAAAGTCGGGTGATCCAGGAGTACAAGTTCCTCTACTTGCACTCGTACACGAATCGGCAGCACAAGAAGCTAAACATGTAAAAAAAAAAAAATGATTTCCGAAGGCAATGAATTTGATAAATATGACGAGAAAAAAAATACCCGTTTGAAAAGATTAATCTTCACTTGGAGGGATACAGTAAAATAGAGTCAAAAGTGGTATCTTCAATTCGATTAACGACAGTGAGGGAAAGAGTTACCTCATTTGTGAAACTATCAGTCAATAAATCAAACAAAGTAAACGGACTGATTATTTCTTTCAAAGTTCAAATCTGTATGTCTGTACTTTCACTTCTGTTGACTCTCAAGTAAGAAGAAACTCAAAGAGTTTCCTCAACAATCACTGTAATTTCTTTCTTTCTGTTCCCCTGTTCGCTCTGTATCTTTAATTTCTTGATAAGCAACGAATAAGAATTTCATTGGATTTTGCTTTACATCAAAAGTGAATGTATGTATGTTTTTTTATAATCTATTCAGAAGTTATAGATTACCTGTTTCACAAAAACTGCCCTCGTAGCCAGAAATACACGCGCACGTAAAGTCGGGTGATCCAGGAGTACAAGTTCCTCTACTTGCACTCGTACACGAATCGGCAGCACAAGAAGCTAAACATGTAAAAAAAAATTGATTTCCGAAGGCAATGAATTTGATAAATATGACGAGAAGAAAAAAATACCCGTTTGAAAAGATTAATCTTCACTTGGAGGGATACAGTAAAATAGAGTCAAAAGTGGTATCTTCAATTCGATTAACGACAGTGAGGGAAAGAGTTACCTCATTTGTGAAACTATCAGTCAATAAATCAAACAAAGTAAACGGACTGATTATTTCTTTCAAAGTTCAAATCTGTATGTCTGTACTTTCACTTCTGTTGACTCTCAAGTAAGAAGAAACTCAAAGAGTTTCCTCAACAATCACTGTAATTTCTTTCTTTCTGTTCCCCTGTTCGCTCTGTATCTTTAATTTCTTGATAAGCAACGAATAAGAATTTCATTGGATTTTGCTTTACATCAAAAGTGAATGTATGTATGTTTTTTATAATCTATTCAGAAGTTATAGATTACCTATTTCACAAAAACTGCCCTCGTAGCCAGAAATACACGCGCACGTAAAGTCGGGTGATCCAGGAGTACAAGTTCCTCTACTTGCACTCGTACACGAATCGGCAGCACAAGAAGCTAAACATGTAAAAAAAAAAATGATTTCCGAAGGCAATGAATTTGATAAATATGACGAGAAGAAAAAAATACCCGTTTGAAAAGATTAATCTTCACTTGGAGGGATACAGTAAAATAGAGTCAAAAGTGGTATCTTCAATTCGATTAACGACAGTGAGGGAAAGAGTTACCTCATTTGTGAAACTATCAGTCAATAAATCAAACAAAGTAAACGGACTGATTATTTCTTTCAAAGTTCAAATCTGTATGTCTGTACTTTCACTTCTGTTGACTCTCAAGTAAGAAGAAACTCAAAGAGTTTCCTCAACAATCACTGTAATTTCTTTCTTTCTGTTCCCCTGTTCGCTCTGTATCTTTAATTTCTTGATAAGCAACGAATAAGAATTTCATTGGATTTTGCTTTACATCAAAAGTGAATGTATGTATGTTTTTTTATAATCTATTCAGAAGTTATAGATTACCTATTTCACAAAAACTGCCCTCGTAGCCAGAAATACACGCGCACGTAAAGTCGGGTGATCCAGGAGTACAAGTTCCTCTACTTGCACTCGTACACGAATCGGCAGCACAAGAAGCTAAACATGTAAAAAAAAAAAAATTGATTTCCGAAGGCAATGAATTTGATAAATATGACGAGAAGAAAAAAATACCCGTTTGAAAAGATTAATCTTCACTTGGAGGGATACAGTAAAATAGAGTCAAAAGTGGTATCTTCAATTCGATTAACGACAGTGAGGGAAAGAGTTACCTCATTTGTGAAACTATCAGTCAATAAATCAAACAAAGTAAACGGACTGATTATTTCTTTCAAAGTTCAAATCTGTATGTCTGTACTTTCACTTCTGTTGACTCTCAAGTAAGAAGAAACTCAAAGAGTTTCCTCAACAATCACTGTAATTTCTTTCTTTCTGTTCCCCTGTTCGCTCTGTATCTTTAATTTCTTGATAAGCAACGAATAAGAATTTCATTGGATTTTGCTTTACATCAAAAGTGAATGTATGTATGTTTTTTTATAATCTATTCAGAAGTTATAGATTACCTATTTCACAAAAACTGCCCTCGTAGCCAGAAATACACGCGCACGTAAAGTCGGGTGATCCAGGAGTACAAGTTCCTCTACTTGCACTCGTACACGAATCGGCAGCACAAGAAGCTAAACATGTAAAAAAAAAAATTGATTTCCGAAGGCAATGAATTTGATAAATATGACGAGAAGAAAAAAATACCCGTTTGAAAAGATTAATCTTCACTTGGAGGGATACAGTAAAATAGAGTCAAAAGTGGTATCTTCAATTCGATTAACGACAGTGAGGGAAAGAGTTACCTCATTTGTGAAACTATCAGTCAATAAATCAAACAAAGTAAACGGACTGATTATTTCTTTCAAAGTTCAAATCTGTATGTCTGTACTTTCACTTCTGTTGACTCTCAAGTAAGAAGAAACTCAAAGAGTTTCCTCAACAATCACTGTAATTTCTTTCTTTCTGTTCCCCTGTTCGCTCTGTATCTTTAATTTCTTGATAAGCAACGAATAAGAATTTCATTGGATTTTGCTTTACATCAAAAGTGAATGTATGTATGTTTTTTTATAATCTATTCAGAAGTTATAGATTACCTATTTCACAAAAACTGCCCTCGTAGCCAGAAATACACGCGCACGTAAAGTCGGGTGATCCAGGAGTACAAGTTCCTCTACTTGCACTCGTACACGAATCGGCAGCACAAGAAGCTAAACATGTAAAAAAAAAAATTGATTTCCGAAGGCAATGAATTTGATAAATATGACGAGAAGAAAAAAATACCCGTTTGAAAAGATTAATCTTCACTTGGAGGGATACAGTAAAATAGAGTCAAAAGTGGTATCTTCAATTCGATTAACGACAGTGAGGGAAAGAGTTACCTCATTTGTGAAACTATCAGTCAATAAATCAAACAAAGTAAACGGACTGATTATTTCTTTCAAAGTTCAAATCTGTATGTCTGTACTTTCACTTCTGTTGACTCTCAAGTAAGAAGAAACTCAAAGAGTTTCCTCAACAATCACTGTAATTTCTTTCTTTCTGTTCCCCTGTTCGCTCTGTATCTTTAATTTCTTGATAAGCAACGAATAAGAATTTCATTGGATTTTGCTTTACATCAAAAGTGAATGTATGTATGTTTTTTTATAATCTATTCAGAAGTTATAGATTACCTGTTTCACAAAAACTGCCCTCGTAGCCAGAAATACACGCGCACGTAAAGTCGGGTGATCCAGGAGTACAAGTTCCTCTACTTGCACTCGTACACGAATCGGCAGCACAAGAAGCTAAACATGTAAAAAAAAAAATTGATTTCCGAAGGCAATGAATTTGATAAATATGACGAGAAGAAAAAAATACCCGTTTGAAAAGATTAATCTTCACTTGGAGGGATACAGTAAAATAGAGTCAAAAGTGGTATCTTCAATTCGATTAACGACAGTGAGGGAAAGAGTTACCTCATTTGTGAAACTATCAGTCAATAAATCAAACAAAGTAAACGGACTGATTATTTCTTTCAAAGTTCAAATCTGTATGTCTGTACTTTCACTTCTGTTGACTCTCAAGTAAGAAGAAACTCAAAGAGTTTCCTCAACAATCACTGTAATTTCTTTCTTTCTGTTCCCCTGTTCGCTCTGTATCTTTAATTTCTTGATAAGCAACGAATAAGAATTTCATTGGATTTTGCTTTACATCAAAAGTGAATGTATGTATGTTTTTTTATAATCTATTCAGAAGTTATAGATTACCTGTTTCACAAAAACTGCCCTCGTAGCCAGAAATACACGCGCACGTAAAGTCGGGTGATCCAGGAGTACAAGTTCCTCTACTTGCACTCGTACACGAATCGGCAGCACAAGAAGCTAAACATGTAAAAAAAAAAAAATGATTTCCGAAGGCAATGAATTTGATAAATATGACGAGAAGAAAAAAATACCCGTTTGAAAAGATTAATCTTCACTTGGAGGGATACAGTAAAATAGAGTCAAAAGTGGTATCTTCAATTCGATTAACGACAGTGAGGGAAAGAGTTACCTCATTTGTGAAACTATCAGTCAATAAATCAAACAAAGTAAACGGACTGATTATTTCTTTCAAAGTTCAAATCTGTATGTCTGTACTTTCACTTCTGTTGACTCTCAAGTAAGAAGAAACTCAAAGAGTTTCCTCAACAATCACTGTAATTTCTTTCTTTCTGTTCCCCTGTTCGCTCTGTATCTTTAATTTCTTGATAAGCAACGAATAAGAATTTCATTGGATTTTGCTTTACATCAAAAGTGAATGTATGTATGTTTTTTTATAATCTATTCAGAAGTTATAGATTACCTATTTCACAAAAACTGCCCTCGTAGCCAGAAATACACGCGCACGTAAAGTCGGGTGATCCAGGAGTACAAGTTCCTCTACTTGCACTCGTACACGAATCGGCAGCACAAGAAGCTAAACATGTAAAAAAAAAAATTGATTTCCGAAGGCAATGAATTTGATAAATATGACGAGAAGAAAAAAATACCCGTTTGAAAAGATTAATCTTCACTTGGAGGGATACAGTAAAATAGAGTCAAAAGTGGTATCTTCAATTCGATTAACGACAGTGAGGGAAAGAGTTACCTCATTTGTGAAACTATCAGTCAATAAATCAAACAAAGTAAACGGACTGATTATTTCTTTCAAAGTTCAAATCTGTATGTCTGTACTTTCACTTCTGTTGACTCTCAAGTAAGAAGAAACTCAAAGAGTTTCCTCAACAATCACTGTAATTTCTTTCTTTCTGTTCCCCTGTTCGCTCTGTATCTTTAATTTCTTGATAAGCAACGAATAAGAATTTCATTGGATTTTGCTTTACATCAAAAGTGAATGTATGTATGTTTTTTTATAATCTATTCAGAAGTTATAGATTACCTGTTTCACAAAAACTGCCCTCGTAGCCAGAAATACACGCGCACGTAAAGTCGGGTGATCCAGGAGTACAAGTTCCTCTACTTGCACTCGTACACGAATCGGCAGCACAAGAAGCTAAACATGTAAAAAAAAAAAAAATGATTTCCGAAGGCAATGAATTTGATAAATATGACGAGAAGAAAAAAATACCCGTTTGAAAAGATTAATCTTCACTTGGAGGGATACAGTAAAATAGAGTCAAAAGTGGTATCTTCAATTCGATTAACGACAGTGAGGGAAAGAGTTACCTCATTTGTGAAACTATCAGTCAATAAATCAAACAAAGTAAACGGACTGATTATTTCTTTCAAAGTTCAAATCTGTATGTCTGTACTTTCACTTCTGTTGACTCTCAAGTAAGAAGAAACTCAAAGAGTTTCCTCAACAATCACTGTAATTTCTTTCTTTCTGTTCCCCTGTTCGCTCTGTATCTTTAATTTCTTGATAAGCAACGAATAAGAATTTCATTGGATTTTGCTTTACATCAAAAGTGAATGTATGTATGTTTTTTATAATCTATTCAGAAGTTATAGATTACCTATTTCACAAAAACTGCCCTCGTAGCCAGAAATACACGCGCACGTAAAGTCGGGTGATCCAGGAGTACAAGTTCCTCTACTTGCACTCGTACACGAATCGGCAGCACAAGAAGCTAAACATGTAAAAAAAAAAAATTGATTTCCGAAGGCAATGAATTTGATAAATATGACGAGAAGAAAAAAATACCCGTTTGAAAAGATTAATCTTCACTTGGAGGGATACAGTAAAATAGAGTCAAAAGTGGTATCTTCAATTCGATTAACGACAGTGAGGGAAAGAGTTACCTCATTTGTGAAACTATCAGTCAATAAATCAAACAAAGTAAACGGACTGATTATTTCTTTCAAAGTTCAAATCTGTATGTCTGTACTTTCACTTCTGTTGACTCTCAAGTAAGAAGAAACTCAAAGAGTTTCCTCAACAATCACTGTAATTTCTTTCTTTCTGTTCCCCTGTTCGCTCTGTATCTTTAATTTCTTGATAAGCAACGAATAAGAATTTCATTGGATTTTGCTTTACATCAAAAGTGATGTATGTATGTTTTTTTATAATCTATTCAGAAGTTATAGATTACCTGTTTCACAAAAACTGCCCTCGTAGCCAGAAATACACGCGCACGTAAAGTCGGGTGATCCAGGAGTACAAGTTCCTCTACTTGCACTCGTACACGAATCGGCAGCACAAGAAGCTAAACATGTAAAAAAAAAAAATGATTTCCGAAGGCAATGAATTTGATAAATATGACGAGAAGAAAAAAATACCGTTTGAAAAGATTAATCTTCACTTGGAGGGATACAGTAAAATAGAGTCAAAAGTGGTATCTTCAATTCGATTAACGACAGTGAGGGAAAGAGTTACCTCATTTGTGAAACTATCAGTCAATAAATCAAACAAAGTAAACGGACTGATTATTTCTTTCAAAGTTCAAATCTGTATGTCTGTACTTTCACTTCTGTTGACTCTCAAGTAAGAAGAAACTCAAAGAGTTTCCTCAACAATCACTGTAATTTCTTTCTTTCTGTTCCCCTGTTCGCTCTGTATCTTTAATTTCTTGATAAGCAACGAATAAGAATTTCATTGGATTTTGCTTTACATCAAAAGTGAATGTATGTATGTTTTTTTATAATCTATTCAGAAGTTATAGATTACCTGTTTCACAAAAACTGCCCTCGTAGCCAGAAATACACGCGCACGTAAAGTCGGGTGATCCAGGAGTACAAGTTCCTCTACTTGCACTCGTACACGAATCGGCAGCACAAGAAGCTAAACATGTAAAAAAAAAAAAAATGATTTCCGAAGGCAATGAATTTGATAAATATGACGAGAAGAAAAAAATACCCGTTTGAAAAGATTAATCTTCACTTGGAGGGATACAGTAAAATAGAGTCAAAAGTGGTATCTTCAATTCGATTAACGACAGTGAGGGAAAGAGTTACCTCATTTGTGAAACTATCAGTCAATAAATCAAACAAAGTAAACGGACTGATTATTTCTTTCAAAGTTCAAATCTGTATGTCTGTACTTTCACTTCTGTTGACTCTCAAGTAAGAAGAAACTCAAAGAGTTTCCTCAACAATCACTGTAATTTCTTTCTTTCTGTTCCCCTGTTCGCTCTGTATCTTTAATTTCTTGATAAGCAACGAATAAGAATTTCATTGGATTTTGCTTTACATCAAAAGTGAATGTATGTATGTTTTTTTATAATCTATTCAGAAGTTATAGATTACCTATTTCACAAAAACTGCCCTCGTAGCCAGAAATACACGCGCACGTAAAGTCGGGTGATCCAGGAGTACAAGTTCCTCTACTTGCACTCGTACACGAATCGGCAGCACAAGAAGCTAAACATGTAAAAAAAAAAATTGATTTCCGAAGGCAATGAATTTGATAAATATGACGAGAAGAAAAAAATACCCGTTTGAAAAGATTAATCTTCACTTGGAGGGATACAGTAAAATAGAGTCAAAAGTGGTATCTTCAATTCGATTAACGACAGTGAGGGAAAGAGTTACCTCATTTGTGAAACTATCAGTCAATAAATCAAACAAAGTAAACGGACTGATTATTTCTTTCAAAGTTCAAATCTGTATGTCTGTACTTTCACTTCTGTTGACTCTCAAGTAAGAAGAAACTCAAAGAGTTTCCTCAACAATCACTGTAATTTCTTTCTTTCTGTTCCCCTGTTCGCTCTGTATCTTTAATTTCTTGATAAGCAACGAATAAGAATTTCATTGGATTTTGCTTTACATCAAAAGTGAATGTATGTATGTTTTTTTATAATCTATTCAGAAGTTATAGATTACCTGTTTCACAAAAACTGCCCTCGTAGCCAGAAATACACGCGCACGTAAAGTCGGGTGATCCAGGAGTACAAGTTCCTCTACTTGCACTCGTACACGAATCGGCAGCACAAGAAGCTAAACATGTAAAAAAAAAAAAAAAATGATTTCCGAAGGCAATGAATTTGATAAATATGACGAGAAGAAAAAAATACCCGTTTGAAAAGATTAATCTTCACTTGGAGGGATACAGTAAAATAGAGTCAAAAGTGGTATCTTCAATTCGATTAACGACAGTGAGGGAAAGAGTTACCTCATTTGTGAAACTATCAGTCAATAAATCAAACAAAGTAAACGGACTGATTATTTCTTTCAAAGTTCAAATCTGTATGTCTGTACTTTCACTTCTGTTGACTCTCAAGTAAGAAGAAACTCAAAGAGTTTCCTCAACAATCACTGTAATTTCTTTCTTTCTGTTCCCCTGTTCGCTCTGTATCTTTAATTTCTTGATAAGCAACGAATAAGAATTTCATTGGATTTTGCTTTACATCAAAAGTGAATGTATGTATGTTTTTTTATAATCTATTCAGAAGTTATAGATTACCTGTTTCACAAAAACTGCCCTCGTAGCCAGAAATACACGCGCACGTAAAGTCGGGTGATCCAGGAGTACAAGTTCCTCTACTTGCACTCGTACACGAATCGGCAGCACAAGAAGCTAAACATGTAAAAAAAAAAAAATGATTTCCGAAGGCAATGAATTTGATAAATATGACGAGAAGAAAAAAATACCCGTTTGAAAAGATTAATCTTCACTTGGAGGGATACAGTAAAATAGAGTCAAAAGTGGTATCTTCAATTCGATTAACGACAGTGAGGGAAAGAGTTACCTCATTTGTGAAACTATCAGTCAATAAATCAAACAAAGTAAACGGACTGATTATTTCTTTCAAAGTTCAAATCTGTATGTCTGTACTTTCACTTCTGTTGACTCTCAAGTAAGAAGAAACTCAAAGAGTTTCCTCAACAATCACTGTAATTTCTTTCTTTCTGTTCCCCTGTTCGCTCTGTATCTTTAATTTCTTGATAAGCAACGAATAAGAATTTCATTGGATTTTGCTTTACATCAAAAGTGAATGTATGTATTTTTTTTTATAATCTATTCAGAAGTTATAGATTACCTGTTTCACAAAAACTGCCCTCGTAGCCAGAAATACACGCGCACGTAAAGTCGGGTGATCCAGGAGTACAAGTTCCTCTACTTGCACTCGTACACGAATCGGCAGCACAAGAAGCTAAACATGTAAAAAAAAAAAAAATTGATTTCCGAAGGCAATGAATTTGATAAATATGACGAGAAGAAAAAAATACCCGTTTGAAAAGATTAATCTTCACTTGGAGGGATACAGTAAAATAGAGTCAAAAGTGGTATCTTCAATTCGATTAACGACAGTGAGGGAAAGAGTTACCTCATTTGTGAAACTATCAGTCAATAAATCAAACAAAGTAAACGGACTGATTATTTCTTTCAAAGTTCAAATCTGTATGTCTGTACTTTCACTTCTGTTGACTCTCAAGTAAGAAGAAACTCAAAGAGTTTCCTCAACAATCACTGTAATTTCTTTCTTTCTGTTCCCCTGTTCGCTCTGTATCTTTAATTTCTTGATAAGCAACGAATAAGAATTTCATTGGATTTTGCTTTACATCAAAAGTGAATGTATGTATGTTTTTTTATAATCTATTCAGAAGTTATAGATTACCTATTTCACAAAAACTGCCCTCGTAGCCAGAAATACACGCGCACGTAAAGTCGGGTGATCCAGGAGTACAAGTTCCTCTACTTGCACTCGTACACGAATCGGCAGCACAAGAAGCTAAACATGTAAAAAAAAAAAAAATGATTTCCGAAGGCAATGAATTTGATAAATATGACGAGAAGAAAAAAATACCCGTTTGAAAAGATTAATCTTCACTTGGAGGGATACAGTAAAATAGAGTCAAAAGTGGTATCTTCAATTCGATTAACGACAGTGAGGGAAAGAGTTACCTCATTTGTGAAACTATCAGTCAATAAATCAAACAAAGTAAACGGACTGATTATTTCTTTCAAAGTTCAAATCTGTATGTCTGTACTTTCACTTCTGTTGACTCTCAAGTAAGAAGAAACTCAAAGAGTTTCCTCAACAATCACTGTAATTTCTTTCTTTCTGTTCCCCTGTTCGCTCTGTATCTTTAATTTCTTGATAAGCAACGAATAAGAATTTCATTGGATTTTGCTTTACATCAAAAGTGAATGTATGTATGTTTTTTTATAATCTATTCAGAAGTTATAGATTACCTGTTTCACAAAAACTGCCCTCGTAGCCAGAAATACACGCGCACGTAAAGTCGGGTGATCCAGGAGTACAAGTTCCTCTACTTGCACTCGTACACGAATCGGCAGCACAAGAAGCTAAACATGTAAAAAAAAAAAAATGATTTCCGAAGGCAATGAATTTGATAAATATGACGAGAAGAAAAAAATACCCGTTTGAAAAGATTAATCTTCACTTGGAGGGATACAGTAAAATAGAGTCAAAAGTGGTATCTTCAATTCGATTAACGACAGTGAGGGAAAGAGTTACCTCATTTGTGAAACTATCAGTCAATAAATCAAACAAAGTAAACGGACTGATTATTTCTTTCAAAGTTCAAATCTGTATGTCTGTACTTTCACTTCTGTTGACTCTCAAGTAAGAAGAAACTCAAAGAGTTTCCTCAACAATCACTGTAATTTCTTTCTTTCTGTTCCCCTGTTCGCTCTGTATCTTTAATTTCTTGATAAGCAACGAATAAGAATTTCATTGGATTTTGCTTTACATCAAAAGTGAATGTATGTATGTTTTTTTATAATCTATTCAGAAGTTATAGATTACCTGTTTCACAAAAACTGCCCTCGTAGCCAGAAATACACGCGCACGTAAAGTCGGGTGATCCAGGAGTACAAGTTCCTCTACTTGCACTCGTACACGAATCGGCAGCACAAGAAGCTAAACATGTAAAAAAAAAAATTGATTTCCGAAGGCAATGAATTTGATAAATATGACGAGAAGAAAAAAATACCCGTTTGAAAAGATTAATCTTCACTTGGAGGGATACAGTAAAATAGAGTCAAAAGTGGTATCTTCAATTCGATTAACGACAGTGAGGGAAAGAGTTACCTCATTTGTGAAACTATCAGTCAATAAATCAAACAAAGTAAACGGACTGATTATTTCTTTCAAAGTTCAAATCTGTATGTCTGTACTTTCACTTCTGTTGACTCTCAAGTAAGAAGAAACTCAAAGAGTTTCCTCAACAATCACTGTAATTTCTTTCTTTCTGTTCCCCTGTTCGCTCTGTATCTTTAATTTCTTGATAAGCAACGAATAAGAATTTCATTGGATTTTGCTTTACATCAAAAGTGAATGTATGTATGTTTTTTTATAATCTATTCAGAAGTTATAGATTACCTGTTTCACAAAAACTGCCCTCGTAGCCAGAAATACACGCGCACGTAAAGTCGGGTGATCCAGGAGTACAAGTTCCTCTACTTGCACTCGTACACGAATCGGCAGCACAAGAAGCTAAACATGTAAAAAAAAAAATTGATTTCCGAAGGCAATGAATTTGATAAATATGACGAGAAGAAAAAAATACCCGTTTGAAAAGATTAATCTTCACTTGGAGGGATACAGTAAAATAGAGTCAAAAGTGGTATCTTCAATTCGATTAACGACAGTGAGGGAAAGAGTTACCTCATTTGTGAAACTATCAGTCAATAAATCAAACAAAGTAAACGGACTGATTATTTCTTTCAAAGTTCAAATCTGTATGTCTGTACTTTCACTTCTGTTGACTCTCAAGTAAGAAGAAACTCAAAGAGTTTCCTCAACAATCACTGTAATTTCTTTCTTTCTGTTCCCCTGTTCGCTCTGTATCTTTAATTTCTTGATAAGCAACGAATAAGAATTTCATTGGATTTTGCTTTACATCAAAAGTGAATGTATGTTTTTTTATAATCTATTCAGAAGTTATAGATTACCTATTTCACAAAAACTGCCCTCGTAGCCAGAAATACACGCGCACGTAAAGTCGGGTGATCCAGGAGTACAAGTTCCTCTACTTGCACTCGTACACGAATCGGCAGCACAAGAAGCTAAACATGTAAAAAAAAAAAAATGATTTCCGAAGGCAATGAATTTGATAAATATGACGAGAAGAAAAAAATACCCGTTTGAAAAGATTAATCTTCACTTGGAGGGATACAGTAAAATAGAGTCAAAAGTGGTATCTTCAATTCGATTAACGACAGTGAGGGAAAGAGTTACCTCATTTGTGAAACTATCAGTCAATAAATCAAACAAAGTAAACGGACTGATTATTTCTTTCAAAGTTCAAATCTGTATGTCTGTACTTTCACTTCTGTTGACTCTCAAGTAAGAAGAAACTCAAAGAGTTTCCTCAACAATCACTGTAATTTCTTTCTTTCTGTTCCCCTGTTCGCTCTGTATCTTTAATTTCTTGATAAGCAACGAATAAGAATTTCATTGGATTTTGCTTTACATCAAAAGTGAATGTATGTATGTTTTTTTATAATCTATTCAGAAGTTATAGATTACCTGTTTCACAAAAACTGCCCTCGTAGCCAGAAATACACGCGCACGTAAAGTCGGGTGATCCAGGAGTACAAGTTCCTCTACTTGCACTCGTACACGAATCGGCAGCACAAGAAGCTAAACATGTAAACAAAACAAAAAATTTCCGAAGGCAATGAATTTGATAAATATGACGAGAAGAAAAAAATACCCGTTTGAAAAGATTAATCTTCACTTGGAGGGATACAGTAAAATAGAGTCAAAAGTGGTATCTTCAATTCGATTAACGACAGTGAGGGAAAGAGTTACCTCATTTGTGAAACTATCAGTCAATAAATCAAACAAAGTAAACGGACTGATTATTTCTTTCAAAGTTCAAATCTGTATGTCTGTACTTTCACTTCTGTTGACTCTCAAGTAAGAAGAAACTCAAAGAGTTTCCTCAACAATCACTGTAATTTCTTTCTTTCTGTTCCCCTGTTCGCTCTGTATCTTTAATTTCTTGATAAGCAACGAATAAGAATTTCATTGGATTTTGCTTTACATCAAAAGTGAATGTATGTATGTTTTTTTATAATCTATTCAGAAGTTATAGATTACCTGTTTCACAAAAACTGCCCTCGTAGCCAGAAATACACGCGCACGTAAAGTCGGGTGATCCAGGAGTACAAGTTCCTCTACTTGCACTCGTACACGAATCGGCAGCACAAGAAGCTAAACATGTAAAAAAAAAAAATTGATTTCCGAAGGCAATGAATTTGATAAATATGACGAGAAGAAAAAAATACCCGTTTGAAAAGATTAATCTTCACTTGGAGGGATACAGTAAAATAGAGTCAAAAGTGGTATCTTCAATTCGATTAACGACAGTGAGGGAAAGAGTTACCTCATTTGTGAAACTATCAGTCAATAAATCAAACAAAGTAAACGGACTGATTATTTCTTTCAAAGTTCAAATCTGTATGTCTGTACTTTCACTTCTGTTGACTCTCAAGTAAGAAGAAACTCAAAGAGTTTCCTCAACAATCACTGTAATTTCTTTCTTTCTGTTCCCCTGTTCGCTCTGTATCTTTAATTTCTTGATAAGCAACGAATAAGAATTTCATTGGATTTTGCTTTACATCAAAAGTGAATGTATGTATGTTTTTTTATAATCTATTCAGAAGTTATAGATTACCTGTTTCACAAAAACTGCCCTCGTAGCCAGAAATACACGCGCACGTAAAGTCGGGTGATCCAGGAGTACAAGTTCCTCTACTTGCACTCGTACACGAATCGGCAGCACAAGAAGCTAAACATGTAAACAAAAAAAAAAAATTTCCGAAGGCAATGAATTTGATAAATATGACGAGAAGAAAAAATACCCGTTTGAAAAGATTAATCTTCACTTGGAGGGATACAGTAAAATAGAGTCAAAAGTGGTATCTTCAATTCGATTAACGACAGTGAGGGAAAGAGTTACCTCATTTGTGAAACTATCAGTCAATAAATCAAACAAAGTAAACGGACTGATTATTTCTTTCAAAGTTCAAATCTGTATGTCTGTACTTTCACTTCTGTTGACTCTCAAGTAAGAAGAAACTCAAAGAGTTCCTCAACAATCACTGTAATTTCTTTCTTTCTGTTCCCCTGTTCGCTCTGTATCTTTAATTTCTTGATAAGCAACGAATAAGAATTTCATTGGATTTTGCTTTACATCAAAAGTGAATGTATGTATGTTTTTTTATAATCTATTCAGAAGTTATAGATTACCTGTTTCACAAAAACTGCCCTCGTAGCCAGAAATACACGCGCACGTAAAGTCGGGTGATCCAGGAGTACAAGTTCCTCTACTTGCACTCGTACACGAATCGGCAGCACAAGAAGCTAAACATGTAAAAAAAAAAAAAATTTCCGAAGGCAATGAATTTGATAAATATGACGAGAAGAAAAAAATACCCGTTTGAAAAGATTAATCTTCACTTGGAGGGATACAGTAAAATAGAGTCAAAAGTGGTATCTTCAATTCGATTAACGACAGTGAGGGAAAGAGTTACCTCATTTGTGAAACTATCAGTCAATAAATCAAACAAAGTAAACGGACTGATTATTTCTTTCAAAGTTCAAATCTGTATGTCTGTACTTTCACTTCTGTTGACTCTCAAGTAAGAAGAAACTCAAAGAGTTTCCTCAACAATCACTGTAATTTCTTTCTTTCTGTTCCCCTGTTCGCTCTGTATCTTTAATTTCTTGATAAGCAACGAATAAGAATTTCATTGGATTTTGCTTTACATCAAAAGTGAATGTATGTATGTTTTTTTATAATCTATTCAGAAGTTATAGATTACCTGTTTCACAAAAACTGCCCTCGTAGCCAGAAATACACGCGCACGTAAAGTCGGGTGATCCAGGAGTACAAGTTCCTCTACTTGCACTCGTACACGAATCGGCAGCACAAGAAGCTAAACATGTAAAAAAAAAAAATGATTTCCGAAGGCAATGAATTTGATAAATATGACGAGAAGAAAAAAATACCCGTTTGAAAAGATTAATCTTCACTTGGAGGGATACAGTAAAATAGAGTCAAAAGTGGTATCTTCAATTCGATTAACGACAGTGAGGGAAAGAGTTACCTCATTTGTGAAACTATCAGTCAATAAATCAAACAAAGTAAACGGACTGATTATTTCTTTCAAAGTTCAAATCTGTATGTCTGTACTTTCACTTCTGTTGACTCTCAAGTAAGAAGAAACTCAAAGAGTTTCCTCAACAATCACTGTAATTTCTTTCTTTCTGTTCCCCTGTTCGCTCTGTATCTTTAATTTCTTGATAAGCAACGAATAAGAATTTCATTGGATTTTGCTTTACATCAAAAGTGAATGTATGTATGTTTTTTATAATCTATTCAGAAGTTATAGATTACCTGTTTCACAAAAACTGCCCTCGTAGCCAGAAATACACGCGCACGTAAAGTCGGGTGATCCAGGAGTACAAGTTCCTCTACTTGCACTCGTACACGAATCGGCAGCACAAGAAGCTAAACATGTAAACAAAAAAAAAAATTTCCGAAGGCAATGAATTTGATAAATATGACGAGAAGAAAAAAATACCCGTTTGAAAAGATTAATCTTCACTTGGAGGGATACAGTAAAATAGAGTCAAAAGTGGTATCTTCAATTCGATTAACGACAGTGAGGGAAAGAGTTACCTCATTTGTGAAACTATCAGTCAATAAATCAAACAAAGTAAACGGACTGATTATTTCTTTCAAAGTTCAAATCTGTATGTCTGTACTTTCACTTCTGTTGACTCTCAAGTAAGAAGAAACTCAAAGAGTTCCTCAACAATCACTGTAATTTCTTTCTTTCTGTTCCCCTGTTCGCTCTGTATCTTTAATTTCTTGATAAGCAACGAATAAGAATTTCATTGGATTTTGCTTTACATCAAAAGTGAATGTATGTATGTTTTTTTATAATCTATTCAGAAGTTATAGATTACCTGTTTCACAAAAACTGCCCTCGTAGCCAGAAATACACGCGCACGTAAAGTCGGGTGATCCAGGAGTACAAGTTCCTCTACTTGCACTCGTACACGAATCGGCAGCACAAGAAGCTAAACATGTAACAAAACAAAAAATTTCCGAAGGCAATGAATTTGATAAATATGACGAGAAGAAAAAAATACCCGTTTGAAAAGATTAATCTTCACTTGGAGGGATACAGTAAAATAGAGTCAAAAGTGGTATCTTCAATTCGATTAACGACAGTGAGGGAAAGAGTTACCTCATTTGTGAAACTATCAGTCAATAAATCAAACAAAGTAAACGGACTGATTATTTCTTTCAAAGTTCAAATCTGTATGTCTGTACTTTCACTTCTGTTGACTCTCAAGTAAGAAGAAACTCAAAGAGTTTCCTCAACAATCACTGTAATTTCTTTCTTTCTGTTCCCCTGTTCGCTCTGTATCTTTAATTTCTTGATAAGCAACGAATAAGAATTTCATTGGATTTTGCTTTACATCAAAAGTGAATGTATGTATGTTTTTTTATAATCTATTCAGAAGTTATAGATTACCTGTTTCACAAAAACTGCCCTCGTAGCCAGAAATACACGCGCACGTAAAGTCGGGTGATCCAGGAGTACAAGTTCCTCTACTTGCACTCGTACACGAATCGGCAGCACAAGAAGCTAAACATGTAAAAAAAAAAATGATTTCCGAAGGCAATGAATTTGATAAATATGACGAGAAGAAAAAAATACCCGTTTGAAAAGATTAATCTTCACTTGGAGGGATACAGTAAAATAGAGTCAAAAGTGGTATCTTCAATTCGATTAACGACAGTGAGGGAAAGAGTTACCTCATTTGTGAAACTATCAGTCAATAAATCAAACAAAGTAAACGGACTGATTATTTCTTTCAAAGTTCAAATCTGTATGTCTGTACTTTCACTTCTGTTGACTCTCAAGTAAGAAGAAACTCAAAGAGTTCCTCAACAATCACTGTAATTTCTTTCTTTCTGTTCCCCTGTTCGCTCTGTATCTTTAATTTCTTGATAAGCAACGAATAAGAATTTCATTGGATTTTGCTTTACATCAAAAGTGAATGTATGTATGTTTTTTATAATCTATTCAGAAGTTATAGATTACCTGTTTCACAAAAACTGCCCTCGTAGCCAGAAATACACGCGCACGTAAAGTCGGGTGATCCAGGAGTACAAGTTCCTCTACTTGCACTCGTACACGAATCGGCAGCACAAGAAGCTAAACATGTAAAAAAAAAAAATTGATTTCCGAAGGCAATGAATTTGATAAATATGACGAGAAGAAAAAAATACCCGTTTGAAAAGATTAATCTTCACTTGGAGGGATACAGTAAAATAGAGTCAAAAGTGGTATCTTCAATTCGATTAACGACAGTGAGGGAAAGAGTTACCTCATTTGTGAAACTATCAGTCAATAAATCAAACAAAGTAAACGGACTGATTATTTCTTTCAAAGTTCAAATCTGTATGTCTGTACTTTCACTTCTGTTGACTCTCAAGTAAGAAGAAACTCAAAGAGTTTCCTCAACAATCACTGTAATTTCTTTCTTTCTGTTCCCCTGTTCGCTCTGTATCTTTAATTTCTTGATAAGCAACGAATAAGAATTTCATTGGATTTTGCTTTACATCAAAAGTGAATGTATGTATGTTTTTGTATAATCTATTCAGAAGTTATAGATTACCTGTTTCACAAAAACTGCCCTCGTAGCCAGAAATACACGCGCACGTAAAGTCGGGTGATCCAGGAGTACAAGTTCCTCTACTTGCACTCGTACACGAATCGGCAGCACAAGAAGCTAAACATGTAAAAAAAAAAATTGATTTCCGAAGGCAATGAATTTGATAAATATGACGAGAAGAAAAAAATACCCGTTTGAAAAGATTAATCTTCACTTGGAGGGATACAGTAAAATAGAGTCAAAAGTGGTATCTTCAATTCGATTAACGACAGTGAGGGAAAGAGTTACCTCATTTGTGAAACTATCAGTCAATAAATCAAACAAAGTAAACGGACTGATTATTTCTTTCAAAGTTCAAATCTGTATGTCTGTACTTTCACTTCTGTTGACTCTCAAGTAAGAAGAAACTCAAAGAGTTTCCTCAACAATCACTGTAATTTCTTTCTTTCTGTTCCCCTGTTCGCTCTGTATCTTTAATTTCTTGATAAGCAACGAATAAGAATTTCATTGGATTTTGCTTTACATCAAAAGTGAATGTATGTTTTTTATAATCTATTCAGAAGTTATAGATTACCTATTTCACAAAAACTGCCCTCGTAGCCAGAAATACACGCGCACGTAAAGTCGGGTGATCCAGGAGTACAAGTTCCTCTACTTGCACTCGTACACGAATCGGCAGCACAAGAAGCTAAACATGTAAAAAAAAAAAATGATTTCCGAAGGCAATGAATTTGATAAATATGACGAGAAGAAAAAAATACCCGTTTGAAAAGATTAATCTTCACTTGGAGGGATACAGTAAAATAGAGTCAAAAGTGGTATCTTCAATTCGATTAACGACAGTGAGGGAAAGAGTTACCTCATTTGTGAAACTATCAGTCAATAAATCAAACAAAGTAAACGGACTGATTATTTCTTTCAAAGTTCAAATCTGTATGTCTGTACTTTCACTTCTGTTGACTCTCAAGTAAGAAGAAACTCAAAGAGTTTCCTCAACAATCACTGTAATTTCTTTCTTTCTGTTCCCCTGTTCGCTCTGTATCTTTAATTTCTTGATAAGCAACGAATAAGAATTTCATTGGATTTTGCTTTACATCAAAAGTGAATGTATGTATGTTTTTTTATAATCTATTCAGAAGTTATAGATTACCTGTTTCACAAAAACTGCCCTCGTAGCCAGAAATACACGCGCACGTAAAGTCGGGTGATCCAGGAGTACAAGTTCCTCTACTTGCACTCGTACACGAATCGGCAGCACAAGAAGCTAAACATGTAAAAAAAAAAAAATGATTTCGAAGGCAATGAATTTGATAAATATGACGAGAAGAAAAAAATACCCGTTTGAAAAGATTAATCTTCACTTGGAGGGATACAGTAAAATAGAGTCAAAAGTGGTATCTTCAATTCGATTAACGACAGTGAGGGAAAGAGTTACCTCATTTGTGAAACTATCAGTCAATAAATCAAACAAAGTAAACGGACTGATTATTTCTTTCAAAGTTCAAATCTGTATGTCTGTACTTTCACTTCTGTTGACTCTCAAGTAAGAAGAAACTCAAAGAGTTCCTCAACAATCACTGTAATTTCTTTCTTTCTGTTCCCCTGTTCGCTCTGTATCTTTAATTTCTTGATAAGCAACGAATAAGAATTTCATTGGATTTTGCTTTACATCAAAAGTGAATGTATGTATGTTTTTTTATAATCTATTCAGAAGTTATAGATTACCTGTTTCACAAAAACTGCCCTCGTAGCCAGAAATACACGCGCACGTAAAGTCGGGTGATCCAGGAGTACAAGTTCCTCTACTTGCACTCGTACACGAATCGGCAGCACAAGAAGCTAAACATGTAAAAAAAAAAATTGATTTCCGAAGGCAATGAATTTGATAAATATGACGAGAAGAAAAAAAATACCCGTTTGAAAAGATTAATCTTCACTTGGAGGGATACAGTAAAATAGAGTCAAAAGTGGTATCTTCAATTCGATTAACGACAGTGAGGGAAAGAGTTACCTCATTTGTGAAACTATCAGTCAATAAATCAAACAAAGTAAACGGACTGATTATTTCTTTCAAAGTTCAAATCTGTATGTCTGTACTTTCACTTCTGTTGACTCTCAAGTAAGAAGAAACTCAAAGAGTTCCTCAACAATCACTGTAATTTCTTTCTTTCTGTTCCCCTGTTCGCTCTGTATCTTTAATTTCTTGATAAGCAACGAATAAGAATTTCATTGGATTTTGCTTTACATCAAAAGTGAATGTATGTATGTTTTTTTATAATCTATTCAGAAGTTATAGATTACCTATTTCACAAAAACTGCCCTCGTAGCCAGAAATACACGCGCACGTAAAGTCGGGTGATCCAGGAGTACAAGTTCCTCTACTTGCACTCGTACACGAATCGGCAGCACAAGAAGCTAAACATGTAAAAAAAAAAAAATTGATTTCCGAAGGCAATGAATTTGATAAATATGACGAGAAGAAAAAAAAAACCCGTTTGAAAAGATTAATCTTCACTTGGAGGGATACAGTAAAATAGAGTCAAAAGTGGTATCTTCAATTCGATTAACGACAGTGAGGGAAAGAGTTACCTCATTTGTGAAACTATCAGTCAATAAATCAAACAAAGTAAACGGACTGATTATTTCTTTCAAAGTTCAAATCTGTATGTCTGTACTTTCACTTCTGTTGACTCTCAAGTAAGAAGAAACTCAAAGAGTTCCTCAACAATCACTGTAATTTCTTTCTTTCTGTTCCCCTGTTCGCTCTGTATCTTTAATTTCTTGATAAGCAACGAATAAGAATTTCATTGGATTTTGCTTTACATCAAAAGTGAATGTATGTATGTTTTTTTATAATCTATTCAGAAGTTATAGATTACCTGTTTCACAAAAACTGCCCTCGTAGCCAGAAATACACGCGCACGTAAAGTCGGGTGATCCAGGAGTACAAGTTCCTCTACTTGCACTCGTACACGAATCGGCAGCACAAGAAGCTAAACATGTAAAAAAAAAAATTGATTTCCGAAGGCAATGAATTTGATAAATATGACGAGAAGAAAAAAATACCCGTTTGAAAAGATTAATCTTCACTTGGAGGGATACAGTAAAATAGAGTCAAAAGTGGTATCTTCAATTCGATTAACGACAGTGAGGGAAAGAGTTACCTCATTTGTGAAACTATCAGTCAATAAATCAAACAAAGTAAACGGACTGATTATTTCTTTCAAAGTTCAAATCTGTATGTCTGTACTTTCACTTCTGTTGACTCTCAAGTAAGAAGAAACTCAAAGAGTTTCCTCAACAATCACTGTAATTTCTTTCTTTCTGTTCCCCTGTTCGCTCTGTATCTTTAATTTCTTGATAAGCAACGAATAAGAATTTCATTGGATTTTGCTTTACATCAAAAGTGAATGTATGTTTTTTATAATCTATTCAGAAGTTATAGATTACCTATTTCACAAAAACTGCCCTCGTAGCCAGAAATACACGCGCACGTAAAGTCGGGTGATCCAGGAGTACAAGTTCCTCTACTTGCACTCGTACACGAATCGGCAGCACAAGAAGCTAAACATGTAAAAAAAAAAAATGATTTCCGAAGGCAATGAATTTGATAAATATGACGAGAAGAAAAAAATACCCGTTTGAAAAGATTAATCTTCACTTGGAGGGATACAGTAAAATAGAGTCAAAAGTGGTATCTTCAATTCGATTAACGACAGTGAGGGAAAGAGTTACCTCATTTGTGAAACTATCAGTCAATAAATCAAACAAAGTAAACGGACTGATTATTTCTTTCAAAGTTCAAATCTGTATGTCTGTACTTTCACTTCTGTTGACTCTCAAGTAAGAAGAAACTCAAAGAGTTTCCTCAACAATCACTGTAATTTCTTTCTTTCTGTTCCCCTGTTCGCTCTGTATCTTTAATTTCTTGATAAGCAACGAATAAGAATTTCATTGGATTTTGCTTTACATCAAAAGTGAATGTATGTATGTTTTTTTATAATCTATTCAGAAGTTATAGATTACCTGTTTCACAAAAACTGCCCTCGTAGCCAGAAATACACGCGCACGTAAAGTCGGGTGATCCAGGAGTACAAGTTCCTCTACTTGCACTCGTACACGAATCGGCAGCACAAGAAGCTAAACATGTAAACAAAACAAAAAATTTCCGAAGGCAATGAATTTGATAAATATGACGAGAAGAAAAAATACCCGTTTGAAAAGATTAATCTTCACTTGGAGGGATACAGTAAAATAGAGTCAAAAGTGGTATCTTCAATTCGATTAACGACAGTGAGGGAAAGAGTTACCTCATTTGTGAAACTATCAGTCAATAAATCAAACAAAGTAAACGGACTGATTATTTCTTTCAAAGTTCAAATCTGTATGTCTGTACTTTCACTTCTGTTGACTCTCAAGTAAGAAGAAACTCAAAGAGTTTCCTCAACAATCACTGTAATTTCTTTCTTTCTGTTCCCCTGTTCGCTCTGTATCTTTAATTTCTTGATAAGCAACGAATAAGAATTTCATTGGATTTTGCTTTACATCAAAAGTGAATGTATGTATGTTTTTTTTATAATCTATTCAGAAGTTATAGATTACCTGTTTCACAAAAACTGCCCTCGTAGCCAGAAATACACGCGCACGTAAAGTCGGGTGATCCAGGAGTACAAGTTCCTCTACTTGCACTCGTACACGAATCGGCAGCACAAGAAGCTAAACATGTAAAAAAAAAAAAAATGATTTCCGAAGGCAATGAATTTGATAAATATGACGAGAAGAAAAAATACCCGTTTGAAAAGATTAATCTTCACTTGGAGGGATACAGTAAAATAGAGTCAAAAGTGGTATCTTCAATTCGATTAACGACAGTGAGGGAAAGAGTTACCTCATTTGTGAAACTATCAGTCAATAAATCAAACAAAGTAAACGGACTGATTATTTCTTTCAAAGTTCAAATCTGTATGTCTGTACTTTCACTTCTGTTGACTCTCAAGTAAGAAGAAACTCAAAGAGTTTCCTCAACAATCACTGTAATTTCTTTCTTTCTGTTCCCCTGTTCGCTCTGTATCTTTAATTTCTTGATAAGCAACGAATAAGAATTTCATTGGATTTTGCTTTACATCAAAAGTGAATGTATGTATGTTTTTTTATAATCTATTCAGAAGTTATAGATTACCTATTTCACAAAAACTGCCCTCGTAGCCAGAAATACACGCGCACGTAAAGTCGGGTGATCCAGGAGTACAAGTTCCTCTACTTGCACTCGTACACGAATCGGCAGCACAAGAAGCTAAACATGTAAAAAAAAATTGATTTCCGAAGGCAATGAATTTGATAAATATGACGAGAAGAAAAAATACCCGTTTGAAAAGATTAATCTTCACTTGGAGGGATACAGTAAAATAGAGTCAAAAGTGGTATCTTCAATTCGATTAACGACAGTGAGGGAAAGAGTTACCTCATTTGTGAAACTATCAGTCAATAAATCAAACAAAGTAAACGGACTGATTATTTCTTTCAAAGTTCAAATCTGTATGTCTGTACTTTCACTTCTGTTGACTCTCAAGTAAGAAGAAACTCAAAGAGTTTCCTCAACAATCACTGTAATTTCTTTCTTTCTGTTCCCCTGTTCGCTCTGTATCTTTAATTTCTTGATAAGCAACGAATAAGAATTTCATTGGATTTTGCTTTACATCAAAAGTGAATGTATGTATGTTTTTTTATAATCTATTTCAGAAGTTATAGATTACCTGTTTCACAAAAACTGCCCTCGTAGCCAGAAATACACGCGCACGTAAAGTCGGGTGATCCAGGAGTACAAGTTCCTCTACTTGCACTCGTACACGAATCGGCAGCACAAGAAGCTAAACATGTAACAAAAAAAAATTTCCGAAGGCAATGAATTTGATAAAATGACGAGAAGAAAAAAAACCCGTTTGAAAAGATTAATCTTCACTTGAGGTACAGTAAAATAGAGTCAAAAGTGGTATCTTCAATTCGATTAACGACAGTGAGGGAAAGAGTTACCTCATTTGTGAAACTATCAGTCAATAAATCAAACAAAGTAAACGGACTGATTATTTCTTTCAAAGTTCAAATCTCTATGTCTGTACTTTCACTTCTGTTGACTCTCAAGTAAGAAGAAACTCAAAGAGTTTCCTCAACAATCACTGTAATTTCTTTCTTTCTGTTCCCCTGTTCGCTCTGTATCTTTAATTTCTTGATAAGCAACGAATAAGAATTTCATTGGATTTTGCTTTACATCAAAAGTGAATGTATGTATGTTTTTTTTATAATCTATTCAGAAGTTATAGATTACCTATTTCACAAAAACTGCCCTCGTAGCCAGAAATACACGCGCACGTAAAGTCGGGTGATCCAGGAGTACAAGTTCCTCTACTTGCACTCGTACACGAATCGGCAGCACAAGAAGCTAAACATGTAAAAAAAAAATTGATTTCCGAAGGCAATGAATTTGATAATATGACGAGAAGAAAAAAATACCCGTTTGAAAAGATTAATCTTCACTTGGAGGGATACAGTAAAATAGAGTCAAAAGTGGTATCTTCAATTCGATTAACGACAGTGAGGGAAAGAGTTACCTCATTTGTGAAACTATCAGTCAATAAATCAAACAAAGTAAACGGACTGATTATTTCTTTCAAAGTTCAAATCTGTATCTGTACTTTCACTTCTGTTGACTCTCAAGTAAGAAGAAACTCAAAGAGTTTCCTCAACAATCACTGTAATTTCTTTTTCTTTCTGTTCCCCTGTTCGCTCTGTATCTTTAATTTCTTGATAAGCAACGAATAAGAATTTCATTGGATTTTGCTTTACATCAAAAGTGAATGTATGTATGTTTTTTTATAATCTATTCAGAAGTTATAGATTACCTATTTCACAAAAACTGCCCTCGTAGCCAGAAATACACGCGCACGTAAAGTCGGGTGATCCAGGAGTACAAGTTCCTCTACTTGCACTCGTACACGAATCGGCAGCACAAGAAGCTAAACATGTAAACAAAAAAATTGATTTCCGAAGGCAATGAATTTGATAAATATGACGAGAAGAAAAAAATACCCGTTTGAAAAGATTAATCTTCACTTGGAGGGATACAGTAAAATAGAGTCAAAAGTGGTATCTTCAATTCGATTAACGACAGTGAGGGAAAGAGTTACCTCATTTGTGAAACTATCAGTCAATAAATCAAACAAAGTAAACGGACTGATTATTTCTTTCAAAGTTCAAATCTGTATGTCTGTACTTTCACTTCTGTTGACTCTCAAGTAAGAAGAAACTCAAAGAGTTTCCTCAACAATCACTGTAATTTCTTTCTTTCTGTTCCCCTGTTCGCTCTGTATCTTTAATTTCTTGATAAGCAACGAATAAGAATTTCATTGGATTTTGCTTTACATCAAAAGTGAATGTATGTATGTTTTTTTATAATCTATTCAGAAGTTATAGATTACCTGTTTCACAAAAACTGCCCTCGTAGCCAGAAATACACGCGCACGTAAAGTCGGGTGATCCAGGAGTACAAGTTCCTCTACTTGCACTCGTACACGAATCGGCAGCACAAGAAGCTAAACATGTAAACAAAAAAAAATGATTTCCGAAGGCAATGAATTTGATAAATGACGAGAAGAAAAAAATACCCGTTTGAAAAGATTAATCTTCACTTGGAGGGATACAGTAAAATAGAGTCAAAAGTGGTATCTTTCAATTCGATTAACGACAGTGAGGGAAAGAGTTACCTCATTTGTGAAACTATCAGTCAATAAATCAAACAAAGTAAACGGACTGATTATTTCTTTCAAAGTTCAAATCTGTATGTCTGTACTTTCACTTCTGTTGACTCTCAAGTAAGAAGAACTCAAAGAGTTTCCTCAACATCATCACTGTAATTTCTTTAATTTCTTTTCTGTTCCCCTGTTCGCTCTGTATCTTTAATTTCTTGATAAGCAACGAATAAGAATTTCATTGGATTTTGCTTTACATCAAAAGTGAATGTATGTATGTTTTTTTTTATAATCTATTCAGAAGTTATAGATTACCTATTTCACAAAAACTGCCCTCGTAGCCAGAAATACACGCGCACGTAAAGTCGGGTGATCCAGGAGTACAAGTTCCTCTACTTGCACTCGTACACGAATCGGCAGCACAAGAAGCTAAACATGTAAAAAAAAATGATTTCCGAAGGCAATGAATTTGATAAATATGACGAGAAGAAAAAAATACCCGTTTGAAAAGATTAATCTTCACTTGAGGGATACAGTAAAATAGAGTCAAAAGTGGTATCTTCAATTCGATTAACGACAGTGAGGGAAAGAGTTACCTCATTTGTGAAACTATCAGTCAATAAATCAAACAAAGTAAAGCGGACTGATTATTCTTTCAAAGTTCAAATCTGTATGTCTGTACTTTCACTTCTGTTGACTCTCAAGTAAGAAGAAACTCAAAGAGTTTCCTTCAACATCAACTGTAAATTTTTTTTTTCTTTCTGTTCCCCTGTTCGCTCTGTATCTTTAATTTCTTGATAAGCAACGAATACGAATTTCATTGGATTTTGCTTTACATCAAAAGTAAATGTATGTATGTTTTGTATAATCTATTCAGAAGTTATAGATTTACCTGTTTCACAAAAAACACTGCCCTCGTAGCCAGAAATACACGCGCACGTAAGTCGGGTGATCAGGAGTACAAGTTCCTCTACTTGCACTCGTACACGAATCGGCAGCACAAGAAGCTAAACATGTAAAAAAAAAAAAAA